>NC_143132.1:127991810-128294866 GCF_059928025.1 Delphinapterus leucas | reverse complement strand
TCCTTTAGTGACGTTGACCTGGTGGCTCTCCAGAACCGGGGAGGAAGGACCAGCCACTTCTGCCCTGATGCTGCACAATTCAGGATAGATTGATTCTAGCCCCACCCGCTCCTGTCCTGTGGGGCTGGAGGTGTGTGGAGAATTTCTCAGGGAGCATTGCCATGATCCATCAGAAAAACTGTAGAATAAAAGGTATGGGACAGACTGAAGCTGATACATTTGGCCAATAATAATGATGCCCCCTCCACTTGCTTGATGGGTTTTGGGAGTAAATAAGCCAGTGACAAGCCAACTCTGGCGTGGCGACCGTGTCCTTACCTGCTTTGTCTATGCAACAAATAAGACTCTTTTCCTGAGGAGCCCTGGCCACCCCAGCCTGTGTGGGAGCCCACCAGCCTGTGTGGGAGAATCAGGGTGAGTGCCGTTTCTTCCAACTGGCACAGAGGCCTCAGTTATACTGGCCCCATGCCTGGAGATTTTTCCATCCAGCAGAGATAATATGCTAATGATTTGCTGCACAGGGTTGGCATTTGAAGGAAAAAGTTGCCATTCAGTCATCACTTTGAGTCAACAACTGGCTGTGTGCCAGGCTTTGTGCCAGCCCCAAGGGGTGTCTTGATCCTGCCGCCAGGGGTACCCCACACCCCAGCAGAGGGACTGACACGCAAACTGGTGGGTGCAAAGCCCAGTGCCTGCTGACAGTGTGAACAAGGGGCCCAGAGGAGAGAAGGCCCAGCAGAAGCAATGCGTGGAGGTGGGAAAGGGCTCAGAGTGTGGTAGGGAACGCCCAGGTGATGGAAGATGAGCTGTGTGGAGGCAGGGCGCAGTGATGCAGAATGAGGGCTTGTAAGGCACACTCAGGGATAAGGGCTTGGAAGGGGTCGGGGTTCCAGGACACAGCCAGCACACTCAAAAGGGAGGCTGAGGAGAGTTAATAAAAGGGCTGCATACACAGGTGTGGGCAGGGCTCGGGGAATCCAACCATTGTGAAGCACCCTGCATCAGTGGGAGGGGAAAGTTGTTACGTCACTAGTTTCAGAGGGCTAAAAGAGGGGAACAGTAACTGGAAAAAGGGGACCTGCAGCTGTAAGAGAGCTGTGGCCTTAGATGGAGGGACACAGCCTGTGCCAACCACAATCTGGCAAGGAGGGAGCTGGGGCATAAATACTCTGACCCATCTCTTGTCCCTCCTCCCATCTCCATCCATGCCTCCCCATTGGTTGAAACCCCAGGGAGCACAGCAGGCAAGGGAACTTGATTGGCATTGTCCTTAGAAGTCCTACAGAGCAGGGCAGAGAAGGAAGAATGTGGATCTATGGGTGTCAAGAGAACAGCCCATAGACTTTATCCTAGAGATCTGTGAAATTCTTTTTTCAAACACAGTTGCAAAGATCCAAAACTTTAGTGAAATAGATAAAAGCCAATGTGTTCCAGATGTGTGTGTTGGGGGTGCTTTTGAAGCCCACCCCTCTGCCTCTCCCACTTGAACATCAGATGACAAACAGCTGAAGCATCTCCAAGGAGCCTTAGGCTACCGTCAAAATGAGATCCTTCTGAGTAACAAGAAGCAGCAGGTGCAGGGCCTGGCCTAGATTTCTTAAATGCTGTTGCAGGAATCACAGCAGGCTTGAGGCAGGAATGATGAGGGTTAGTTTGTGTCTTTGTACAGCCTTCCTGGAGGGTCTGTGGAAGGGGACTTAGCACGCAGGTGAAAGTAGAGGTGGGGAAATCCAGGGCAAGGCTGTTGGTCCCAGGGGCCCTTGGGAGTAGGGGGGGGTGAAGAGAGAGCCAGTGCAGAAGGCCCACATCCTTGGGGCTTGATGACTGGGCACCTGCAGGAGTTAGGCAGGGGTAGATGGGAGGACACTCGCCATCCATTCATTCACTCATCCATTCGTTCATTCATTCAACAGCTGTGTATCGAGGCCTGCCATGTGCCGGGCACTGTGGGTGGTGCTAAGGATACTATAGTGAAGAAAACAAACAAAACTCTCCACCCTCATGGAATTTATCTTCTAGTAGGAAAAGTACACAACCAAGTAAGCTGGTAAATATAGAGTACGCTGGACGTTGCCAAACAGGGAAAAGACGTAGTGAGCAGATGGGGGAGTTGCTACAGTGGTGGGCTTGCAAAAGTTTAACAACCAGCTCTCTGGGGAAAAATTCAAAACCCTGATTTGTAGTGTTTGCTGTTTTCCATAGTGTAGATACTCGCACCATAGCTGATTTCAAGCTCCCACGTGATGGCACTAAATACAGAGTTGGAAAAAGATGATCAGTGGCCAATCCTTTGTAGCATTTCCACCATATATATACAATAAATGTAAATTACCCATAGGACAAAGATGATAGCAATATAATTAAAAGTGATGAGTTTAGGGTATTTCTTACCTTTTCAAAATATGACTTACTTAATTGCAAGTTTATATAATTTATTTTTAATCATTGTTGTAATCAATATCAAGCTTTCAAAATTCCTGAAATTTTAACCATCAGCTGTTGCGAGCCAGCTCCAGGACGCCACTAGACTGCTGGGATTGGCATTACCCCAGTGCCATTCTGATCCACCAAAAGTGAGCACATTTTGACTGGCCTAAGATTAAAATGGTCTTTTTCCTGAAGTGCTCCTTGCAGAGTGACGAGGTCAGAGTATACAGGAGTGAGGTTTAGAGTAGACAGGAGTGAGGAAACCACGCCTGGGTGAAGCCCTCCCAGCAATGACCCAGAGTCTGACCCAGGCACAATCAGAAGTTTATGCCACTCCTGAGCACCCACGATGCACGTAACGTTTCCAGGTACTACTCAAAATGGAAATGTAAGATCTTAAAGAAAATGCAAAGCAAATCCAGGGGTATATAAAGAGGTTTATCATGATCAAAGTCAGTTTGTTTCACGAGTTGATTTAAAAATCAAAAAGTGATGCAATTCATCATAGTGACCAAGTAAAAGAGAAAAAACATTATCATCTCAGATGTGGTAAAAGCATTTGCTAAAATGCAACACTTGTTTGTGATTTTAAAAAAAACTTTCAGAAAACTAGGAAGAGGGGAACATTCTTAATCTAGTAAAGGAAATCTACAAAACACCTGTAGCTAATATCACATTTAATGATAAATTATTGAATGCTTTCCTCTTAGCTGACAAACAAGAAAGATTGCCCACTCTCGCTATTTCTATGCAACATTATATTGGAAATCTAGGCAGTTCAATAAGACAAGGACAAGAAATTACAAGGTATTAAAAATTGGAAGAGAAGAAATGAAACCAACGTTATTTGCAGATGACATCATTGTATACACAGAAATGAATCTACAGAAGATTTGAGAATTAATAAAAGAATTTAGAAAGGTCACTGGATACAAGGTCAATTTTTAAAAATTGTATGCCTACGTGCTAGCAACAATTAGAAAATGAAGTATAAAACAGTGCCATGTATAGTAACAAAAATAAGAAAATCTAATGAAGGATGTGCAGGACCTCTACACTGAAAACTACAAAACATTGTCAAGAGACACTGAAGAAGGTCTAAATAAATGGAGAGATATACCATGTCCATTGAAAGGTTCAATATTGTTAAGATGTCACTTCTCCCCCAAATATCTATAGAGTCAATACAATAACAATAAAATTTTTCTGAGTTGTGCTGTGGAAATTGACAAGTTGATTCTAAATTCATTTGGAAACATAAAGGACTTAAAATAATTATAAACAATCTAAAAAAAGAAAAGTAAAGTAGGAGAAATTATTATTACCGGATAATGAGACTTACTATAAAGATATAATAATTAAGATAGTTTGATTTGCATATGGATAAACAAATAGACGAATGAACAGACTAGACTAGACTAGACTAATGGAATAGAATAGACCACGCTTACATCGTCGATGAATTGTGTTACTGGAATTCAGTGGGAGAAAGATGGTCTTTTCAACGAGTATTGCTGTGTCAATTGTATATCCAGGTGGAAAAATACAAATCTTCCCCCATCTCATGTTACAGACAAAAATTAAATTGAAAGTGATTATAGACCTAAACACGAAATGTAAAACAACAACAACAACAAAAATCTTCTAGAAGAAAACATAGGAAAAAATCTTCATGTCCTTGGGGTAAGCAAGGCTTCTTTAGCAGCACACACAATGCAGTAACCATAAAGAAAAAGCTAAATATATTGAACTTCATTAAAATTAATAACTTCTTCATCAAAAGACATATTAGAAAGTGAAAAGGCAAGGGCGTAGTCTGGGGGAAGATGGTTACCATACACATAACTGACCAGGGTGTGCATTACTATTCCTAACAGGCCCAAACTGGAAACAACCCAAATACCCATCAACAGGAGAATAGATAAGTACATTGGGGCAATATTCATACAATGGAATAGTACATAATAATTTTTTTTTGAAGAGGCATGAACTACTGCTACACACAGTATGGATGAATCTCATGACAATGTTGACCATAACAAGCTAGACCTAAGAGAATACATAACTCCATTTAGGTGAGTTCAAGAACAGAAAAAACCGAGCTCTGATTGTAGAAGTCAGAAGAGTGTTACTTTGGAGGGGGCAGGGGGTGTGTTATTGATCTTGGGAATATACATGAGGAAGCTTGCTGGGGTCCTAGAAAAGTTCCACATTTGTATCCAGGTGACGGTTACATGAATACATACATATGTAAAAACCCGTCAAGCTATGTGCTAAGGATTTGTGCACTTCTTTTATGAATAACATACCTAAATGCAAAAAAAAAAAAAAAAGAAGCTGTATCCCTAATATTTCTGTTTTCAAAATTATTTCCTTTCCACTAGAAATACTTTGGATTCAATGCAGTATTTCCCTTGGCAGCAACTAGTAGAGCTATTGCATCTGAGAAGGGAGATGGTTCCACAGCAGAAAAAAAAAAGAGAAAAAGAAAAAAGAAAAGGGGGCTGAGAGATTTGAAGGTTTTGAAGAACAAAGAATCTCACTGTCTTTTGAAATCATCTCCAGGGAGCTGATGTCTCAGAAGAACTCACAGGAGCACAACATCTGTTCGGTGATTTCCCATATCAAGTAGCCTCCTGTAAAGCAAGTGTGGATGCCCTTAGAAGCCTCATTGACCACAGGGAATATGTTCTAGAATTTCACATTTCCATCTAAAAATGCACACTCCTTTCCTGGATAATGGTCACATTACACAACAGCTCCTAGGATTTTCACATAGAGTCTAATAGGATATCACTGCCTGCTAGCTACAGAAAAGGCAACTTTCTTTTTTCTTTTTTTTGTAAACAGAGAAGATAAATCTTTTATTTTTTAATTTTCTTAAGAAAAATCTTGGGCTTCCCTGGAAGCGCAGTGGTTAAGAATCCGCCTGCCAATGCAGGGGACAGGGGTTCGACCCCTGGTCCGGGAAGATCCCACATGCCGTGGAGCAACTAAGCCCGTGCGCCACAACTACAGAGCCTGCGCTCTAGAGCCCGCGAGCCACAACTACTGAGCCCGCATGCCTAGAGCCCATGCTCCGCAACAAGAGATGCGCCGCAATGAGAAGCCCGCGCACCGCAACGAAGAGTAACCCCTGCTCGACGCAACTAAAGAAAGCCTGCACGCAGCAACGAAGACCCAACGCAGCCATAAATAAATAAATACATCAATAAATTTATTTTTTAAAGAAAGAAAAGAAAAATCTCTTGGCAGGTTAATCAATGTGATTACTATTCCTCCCCAGCCCCTCCAAGATTTTCAGATGAAGTTGCCAGCACTCGTTCTGAATTACTAGAAATCTGAAACCGAGACTGAAAATAATCTTCTTCTTGTAGGAACACAAACAAATATTTCCAGATGAAACAGCATGATGCTGGGGGCTGCAGGCACAGGGAGTGGGTGGGGACATACAGATGAAACAAGATAGGTGACGAGTTGAAAATTTTTGAAGCTGAGTAATGGGAACATGAGACGTTATTATACTGTTCATTCTATTCATTGTTCAAAATTGCCCATAATAATAAAAAGAACGGATTCTCTGCAGGTGAACTGATTTGGAAGGATGGACATTGACATCTGATCACATGAGTTGATAATCAGGGAGATTCTGATTGTTGAAATCAACTTGCCATTTCTCATCAACATTTGAAAATGAAAATAAAATCCCCTCATTTGATCTCCAGGTCACTAATCATTTCCTATCATCAGTGTTTTCTTCACTGACTGGAGTCTAAACTTGGAGTTTAATAGCTTGTTATTTTCATTTTTTGATCACTAATGAACATATTTGATTTTTATGTGCTTTTTTTTAATCTAGATTCTTTCATTTAGGATAATTATTTTATGACACATCCATATCTTTACGTGCTGCCATAGTTCATTCCTTTTTACTGCTGAGTGGCGTTCCGTTGGATAGATACACCACAATTTGTTTATCCATTCACCACTGATGGACATTTGAGTTGCTTCTAGATTGGGGTTATTACAAATAAAGCTGCTATGAATATTCATGTGTGGCCATGTGCTTTCTTTTCTCTTGGGTAAATACCTAGGAGTAGAATGCTGGATCATATGGTAGGTGTATGTTTAACTTTTTAAGAAATTGCCATATTGTTTCCAAAGTTGTGTCATTTTACTTTCCCAGTATGTAAGAGTTCTAGTTCCTTCACATCCTTGCCAACATTTGATAGGATCAGCTTTTTTATAAGTTGAGGTGTGAAGTGGTATTTCACTGAGGTTTTAATTTCCAGATCCTAATGACTAATGCTGTTAAGTATATTTTCATATGCTTATTTACCACCGATATATCTTCTTTGCTAAAATATCTGTTAAATCTTTTGTCCATTTTTAAGTGGCTTGTTTGTTTTATATTATTAAATTTTGAGAGTTCTTTACATATTCTGCATCTGATATCCTTTTTCGGATGTATGCTTTATTTTCTCCCAGTGTGTAGCTTGTCTTTTCATTCTCTTAGCAGGGTCCTTTAAGAGCAGGTATCTTTAATTTCAGTGAAGTCCAAATCATTCATTTGCTCTGTTATAGACTGTGCTTTTGGTGTCTTATTAAATCTTTGCTTTACCTAAGCTCACAAAGATTTTCTCCTATGTTTTCTTCTAGAAGCTTTATAGCTTTAGGTTTTACTTTGAGATTTTGATCCACTTTGAGTTAATTTTTGTGTTTTCTATAAGACATTGATGAAAGTCATGCTGTTGCATAGAGATACCCAAATGTCCCAGCACCGTTTATTGAAAAGACTAGCATTTCTCCACCTAATTGCTTTTGCACGTTTGTAAAATCTCAGTTGTCTGTGTATGTGTGGACTTCTTCTGGACTCTTTATTCTGTTCTACTGATCTATTTGTCTGTCTTGATGCCAATAATACATAGTCTTGACTACTGCAGCTTTACAATAAGTCATGAAACCAGTTAGCATTAGTCATCCAACTTTGTCCTTCATGAAACGTATTTTGGCTATTCTCAGTCTTCTGTACTTCCACATACCTTTTAGAATCAGCTTGTCAATTTCTCTCCAAAAGAAAATTTGCTTGGATTTCAATAGGGATTGCATTGAATCTATAGATCAGTTTGGGAAGAATTGATATCAACAATATTGAGTCTTCCAATTCGTGAAAAACATATATTTCTCTATTTACTTAGGTCTTCTTTAAATTCTCTCAAAAGTGATTAGTAGTTTTAGTGGATAAGTCTTGCACAAATTTTGTGAGATTCACCTCTAAGTATTACTTGTTGTTGCAGTTGTACATTTTAAACATTATTTCCTAATTTGGACCATTGGTTGCTAGTATATAGAAATACAGTTGATTTGTGTGTGTGTGTTCTTGTATCCTGCAATATTGCTACACTCATTTATTAGTTCCAGTGTCTTTTTCATAGATTTCATCAGATTTTTTACATAAGAGATCATGCTGCCTGCAATTAAGGATGGCTCTTCTTCTTTATTAGCAATCTGGATGTCTTTTTTTTTTTTTTTTGCAGTACACGGGCCTCTCACTGTTGTGGCCTCTCACGTTGCAGAGCACAGGCTCCGGACGCGCAGGCTCAGCGGCCATGGCTCACGGGCCCAGCCGCTCCGCGGCATGTGGGATCTTCCCGGACCGGGACATGAACCCGTGTCCCCTGCATCGGCAGGCGGACTCTCAACCACTGCGCCACCAGGGAAGCCCTGAATGTCTTTTATTTCTTTTCCTTGCCTTATTTTCATTGGCTAGACCCACCAGTACAATGTTGAAGAGAAGTAGTTAGAGCAGACATTCTTGTTTTGCTCCTGACCTTAAGTAGTCAGTCTTTCTCCTTTAACTAAGATGTTACCTCTAGGTTTTTCATAAATGTGGTTCAACAATTTGAAGAAGTTTCCTTTAGAAGAACAGCTATTTGCTGTGAGCTTTTATCTGGAGTGGATGTTGGATTTCGTCAAGTGTTTTTCTCCATATTTGAGATGATTGTAGGGTTTTTCTTTTTTAGTTCATTAATATGATAAATTGTATTGATCAGCTGACACATGTTAAACCAACCCTGCTCCTGGAATAAACTCACCAGTGATGTATAATCCCTTTTAACACATTGTTGGATTTGATTAGCTAACATTTTGTTTTGAATTTTTGCATCAATCTAGTGATGGATATAGTCTGTGGTTT
Organism: Delphinapterus leucas; assembly: GCF_059928025.1. Classification (NCBI taxonomy): domain Eukaryota; kingdom Metazoa; phylum Chordata; class Mammalia; order Artiodactyla; family Monodontidae; genus Delphinapterus; species Delphinapterus leucas. Next base: position 128,286,243 of record NC_143132.1, on the reverse strand, counting down.
TCTTTTCTTGTAATGTCTTTTGTCTGGTTTTGGTGTCAGAGTAATACTGACCTCATAGAATGAGTTGGAAAGGATTCCCTCCGTTTCAATTTTCTAGAAAAGTTTGTGTAGAAATGCTATTATTTCTTCCTTAAATTTTTCGTAGAATTCATCAGTGAAGTCATCTGTGCCTGGATTTTTCTACATGGATAAAAAAGCAAGACCCAACTTTATACTGCTTAAAAGAAATACTTTTTTTAAAAAACGGGAGTTCATGTCCCATCTGTTCTGTGTTCCCTTTTGATTCCTTTTCTGCCTTCTTTTGGATGAACTGAGTATTGTTTATGCTTCATTTTATTGCCTTTGTTGACTTATAAGCTATAGCTCTTTGTTTTGTTATGTTAGTAGTTTGCTTTAAGGTTTATACCTCTTTAACTTATCATGTTATACTTTCAAGAGATGTTTTATTCACTACTCATATTGTATAAGAACCTTACAATCTATGCTTTCATTTCACCCATCCTAGCCTTCTTGATTTTGTTGTCATATATTTTATTTATATATATATATATTATAACCCCCCAAAGCCATTGTGGTTTGTTTTTGTTGTTTAGACAATTATCTTTTCAATGAGATTTAAATAAGAAGAAAAAATCTTACAGGTTTACCCTTTCAGTTACCATTTCCAGTTTTCTTCATAAACGTACATATCTGCATATTTGAATTAGGATTGCAGATTTTCATACTGACCATCTGTTAGCAAATACAACTTCTATCTTCCTTCCTTTCCGTTGTTTGTTACTTTGCGAGCTTTGAACATCTTGACGCTTTTTCCATATGGCGTGTCATATCTCGCTCTGATTGTTATAAGATCATCATTATTTGACTATGCCTTGGAATGTTCCAGAAAGACAGCCCATTCTCCCCTCTGTATGAAGAAGAATGTGCCATGAGCCTGCTGGTAAAATAAGTAAATGGAGTTTAACAATTTAGTGCAAATGAATTGAAATCTGAACGGAGGTTCGAAGGCATCATGGATGCCAGGGAAACTTCTCTTCCCTGAGGAGAGGCCGTTCCGTGATTTCTGCAGGTCAGAGTAAAGTCATAAGCCTGAAGAAATTTGCAGAGATATCTGGAACCTAGTTCCTGACGAGATGGAAATATGAACACAGGATATTTTCCCCTCAGTGCTTTGCTCATAGCAGACAACAAATACCCACTCATTTCTTTAATAGGTAGAGGAATAAAAAGTTATTATTGGTCCTCACACACTTGAGTGAATGTGTTCTCCCTCCCAGATTTCATCACTTTAAACCTTATTGGTTGTTAGGAGACTGTAGACTTTGTCCCCAAGAGAAGGATGTAGTGGACAACTGTCATTCTTTCTGGCTGTCTATCCCCTTTGAACTGAGCTTGAGGATACCCCACTGTATGGGTTAGGCCAGCTGGACTAGGGGAGCTCCCTTTCCCAGCTTCCCTTGCAGGAAGAGACCAGCCTGAACCCCACTCTGCCAGTCAGATGCCCCATGCCAGCCTGTGATTCTGAAGCTCATGATGTGAAGAAACAGGTCCCCATGGGATCCACTCAGCAAGGGTGGCAGCGGTGTGGGTCTCAGTGCCAGCAGGGCCCCGCAGTGCCCGTTCCTACTTCCCCGTGTGATCTGAGCATTATTCCTGACCTGAAGCCACTTTCCCTGGTTTTCTGGCTCACCCGGTAATTCTGAGAGCTATTTAATGTTCTCTAAACTTTGCTACGTGGACCAGCAGGACAGGCATCACCTGAGAAAGCATTAGAAATGCAGGCTTTCAGGCCCCACCCCAGACCTACTGAATCAAAATGTGCGTTTTAACAAGATCCCCAGCGGCATGAATTCTCAACTCCTCCACTGAAGGTTTCCATGGTTTGTGATTAAGAATCTCCTGATGAGGGTACACGTCACTGGTGCCCCAGTGTCTTCATCCATGTATTGAGAAGGTGGGACTTGATTTCTGAGGCTTCTTCCCACCCCGACCTTCTGGGTTCTTTGAATTTTAAAAGCCCCTCCTTAAGGGGTTCACTCCTCCAGTTTCAGCCCTGCCAATCCATTTCTACCTAAATCTCATCTTGTTACTTTCCTTTACCTACAAGATTAAGTACAGCTATTTATCACGGCATGTACACAGTGTAACCAGACACCCTGATTTGCCCTGTGCAGTTGTGGTTTATTCCTGTTGTTTCTATCTGCTCCCAATGTGTCTCATTCGGATCTAAGGCTAGGCAAAAAGTTCTTAGACCTGACACCAAAAGCACGATCCATAAAAGGGAAAAATGATAAATTGGATTTAAGTAAAATTTAAAACTTTTGCTCCATGAAAGACTCGGTAAGGAAGATAGAAGGACAAGCTACAGGGTGAGAGAGATATGTGCAAACCACATATTCAGCAAGACTGGTAGTATTTAGAATATATAAAGAACACTCAAACTCAAAAGTTAAAAGAAAAAACCACAATGCAGTTAGAAAATGGGCAAAAGACATGAACAGACGCTTTACTGATATACAAATGGCAAACAAGCACATGAAAAGGTGTTCAGCATCATTAGCCATTAGGGAAGTACAAATTGAAACCAAAATAAAGTATCACTGCGCACCTATCAGAATGGATATAATAAAAATTAGGGACAACGCCCCTGGCAAGGATGTGGAGAAAAGGGAACGCTTGTGCACCGTTAGTGGAATGTAATTTGGTACAGCCACTGTGGAGAACAGTATGGAGGGTCCTCAAAAAATTAAAACCTGGAAACAATCCAAATGTCCTTCAACAGGTGAGTGGTTAAACAATCCGTGTCACATCCACACCATGGAATACTGCTCAGCAATAAAAAGGGATGAACTACTGATACGTGTGACAACCTGGATGAATCTCCAGAGAATGACGCTGAGTGAAAAAAAACTATTCCAAAGGTTACATACTGTATGATTTCATTTATATAGCACTCTTGAAATGACAAAATTATAGAAATAGAAAAATGGATACCAGGGGTTAAAGAGGCAGTAGGTGGGAGAGAATTGGGTGTTGCTAAAAGGCGCAGCTGCAGAGATCCTTGTGGTGAGGCTCTGTATCTTCGCTGTATCAATGTCAATCTCCTGTCTGTGACATTGTACTATAGTTTTGCAAAACATTACCATTGGGGGAAACTGGGTAAAGGGTACTCAGGACCTCTCTGTATTATTTCTTACAACTGCATGTGAATCTATAATTATCTCAAAACAAAATGTTTAATTTTTTTAAAGTGTCCCAATTTAAAGAATAATATATGGTCATTATAATTATAGGGAACCACCGTGATCTGATATTTGTTTATGTCTCCAACTCCTGTCCTGAAACTTCCAACTTGCACCTCCTGCCACACAGAGCTGCCTGTGTTCCCCGGCCTCCCCTGCTGACTCTACTGCTTCTCACCTCCCCCTGCAGCTGAGGCCCCTGTGCTTCTGGTGGAATCATGGACGCCTTTCAGACCCTGATTTCATAAAGACACCTCCTCCATCACTCAAAGGTTAGAATTATTACCTTAGGGCTGGCCTGAGGCATGTGAGTTTCTCACACAGGCTATAAATAAATGTGGCGTCCCTTCGATAGTTTAACAATGTTTGTTCCATGTATATTAGGTGGATGCACTCTGGGTGTTTTTAATTTCCCCTCCAGTGTGCCATGTGCTTCCACAGAAGTGGGACAACAGTACATTCTGTCAGGTGCGGACGTATGAGTTACTGGTACCTTGTTTTCAATGTATTCACTGATACCGTCGTCGTGGATGTAGAATGATAGCTCAATGGTTTGCTATCCCACACACTCTGGCCTGCCCATCCCTATGGCTTCACTGGCTATGGTGGTTTTGGGAAGGTCAGGAGAGTTCTTTCATCAGGCACAGTTGCCCCAGTCTTTGAATTCCCCAAGTAACACACCTGCCTGAGTCAGGTGTGACTCCCTCCAAGCCTTTCTTGAACCCGTCTCCATTTGCCACCTGTGCCATCTCTCAAAGTGACAGGCTGCCTTTGGGGAACAGGATGTCCTGCTCTTTTTTTTTATTTTTATAAATTTATTTTATTTATTTATTTTTGGCTGTGTTGGGTCTTCGTTGCTGCGCGCAGACTTTCTCTAGTTGCAGCGAGCAGGGGCTGCTCTTCGTTGCGGTGCACAGGCTTCTCATTGCGGTGGCTTCTCTTGTTGCAGAGCACGGGCTCTAGGTGCGCGGGCTTCAGTAGTTGTGGCTCGCGGGCTCTAGAGCGCAGGCTCTGTAGTTGTGGCGCGTGGGCTTAGTTGCTCCGCGGCATGTGGGATCTTCCCGGACCAGGGCTCGAACCCGTGTCCCCTGCGTTGGCAGGAGGATTCTTAACCACTGCGCCACCAGGGAAGTCCCCTGCTCTGTTTTAAAGTCCTGAATGTCTAGACTTTGTCATAAGACCCAAGTCCTTTTCTTCATCTTCTCCATGACTCAACACACTCTGTGAGTCTTTAAAGATGAAGAGGCATTTTGGGGGGTCTCCGTCTCTTAAAAATCATTCTCTGCTCTGTGTTCCAGCTTCTTGACACTATTTTTACTTGCTGTAGAAAAGACGCTTCTCCCTGTGTCTGTGCTGGACACACAGGATTTCAGTACAAGGGCTCACCTTTCAGGCGTCTCTCCTGTCTGATTTCAAACCTTTATTCACTCCAACCACTGAAATAGGTTTGCATTTGCTCCACAACACTCAAGGGCAACAAAGCCCATGTGACAGTCGGCCCTTGGTATCCACGGATCCGAAGATTCAACCAACCACGGATAGCAAACATTCAGATAAAAAAAAAAAAAATCCAGAAAGTTCCAAAAAGCAACACTTGAATTTGCCACATGCTAGCAACTATTTACATAGCATTTACATTGTATTAGGTAGTATAAGTAATCTAGAGATGATTTCAAGTACACAGTAGGATGTGCAGTAGGGTATATGCAAATGCTACACCATTTTATATAAGGGACTTGAGAATCCCCAGATCTTGGTATCTGCAGAGGGCCCTGGAAATAATCCCCCCACTCACCTCAGATACTGAGGGACAACTGTGATTTCTTTTCTCTTAATTCAAGTTCAATCTGGCTCTCAGCCCCGATTTAGCAGGACAGTGAGATGCCCAGCATAACTCATGACTGGGGATACCCTCTCTTCCCCAGGGTCACCCAAGAAGCCAGTGGGATTTGCACAGTCCTGAAAACTTGAGGAAATATCTCTGGTCTTCGGGTCATTAAAACCACCACTGAGATTCTCATCATCCATGTGGTCCATTTAAAATGGGTGATGTCACCTCCTCCTGCCTAGCTTGGGCAGCATTTGTTCACTGCTGGTCCCCAATGTCACACACCCTAGGGTCCCGTCCCCAGCATCTGTGCCTTCCCTCAGAAGACCTGCCATGAAAGTGAAGCGTCATCCTCACCTTGCAGGCACTCACCACCGCCAGCTTCCCCTTCACCCCCTAACATCACACCCCAGGCTCCAGCCTCTACCTGTCCCCCTCAGAGAGAGCCGAGCTTAACCCCCTAAGCGACCCAGGGGCTATAGGGGTCACACATAACAGAATTGCTGGACACTTCTCTGTAGCCAAGTCAGCAAGGGTCAAAGTCACTGAAATTGGGGACCCAAAGTCCTCTCGGGGCCACTGTTGATGGCTGTCCACTTATTGTGGACTCCTCACCCGTAACTTGTATAAGAGCCTGACGGGGCTGAAAGTCTCTGCTGAGACAAAGCACAGGCTGTGTTTGGTCGAGCAACTTCTCAAAGACACAGCCTGTGTGGAGTGCGCCTTCCCTGGCTTTCCTCTTCTAAAGACCAAGAGTTTGCAAATACTGCAATGAGAACTATGCATTAAAATTTTATACACTAATATACATTTTACTGAACTTTTTAATAACCCACGGAGAAATGGTTTTAAATAATTCAATATGGTGTTGGCCCCAAGCTGAACTATGTTACAAGTAACCATGTATAAAATGTGACATTCATATCGCATACCTTCATAGAATAAATGTTTATCTTGATAATAAGCCATTTGAATTCAAGTAGTGTGGGAGTTAACGGTTGTCATGGCCGGGTCTTGTTAAGGTTTTACACAAGACGTCAACAGCCACAGTGACATAAATACATGCGTTCACCTCTTGCTGTTTATAAACGAACCAAGTGGAGACTGAATAGCTTATTCATCAATAAAAGTTTTAAATGCCATTTATGAAGCAATTGAATGACTGAGGAAGTGTGTCTCCAGTGATGTATGTTCCTTCTCAGAGCCAGCTTTAGGATTTTATACCAAGTTCAGCATGAGGATGGGGGGTACCCTCCCCGCCCAGCAAGAAGGCCATTGTCAGAAAAAGGTACCCCTGACATTATAGTAGGTGCTCAGTAAATTCCTATCAGATGCACCTTTAAACTGCTGCTTTAGGAAGAAGAATTTAAGAATCCGAGTGGTTTCCAAACCTGGTTACATATCAAAACCACCTGGACATTGCGTTACAAATACAGATTTCTGAGCCCCACCCAGACACAGAGTGAGAATCTCCAGATTTGCAGTCCAGGAATCCCACCCCAAGTCCAGGGTAAATTTGCCTTTCATTAAATTTGTACAAGATTCTTAGGCAGAAGATCTTAGAGTTGGAAGCAACCCTGGAGATGACCTAATCCAACCCTTAAAATCACAGCAAGTTTGTGGGAAAGCTGGGACCCAAATCCAGTCTTCTGGCTCCCATGCCAAAGCTCTGAAATTCTTTCCAGTAAGACTGGGCCGCTAAACTGGGGCATGTGTCCACTGGTTGAATTAGTCAGAACTCTGTTGGTTACAAGTGAAAGAAACCTAATGCAAACCAGTTTAACCCCAAAATTAAGTGGCTTCAGGTATAGCTAGATCCAGAGATTTACATGCCCCATTGGGACTTTGCCTCTTGCCATGTTTCAGCTCTGCTATCCTTTGGATTGATTCATTCCCAGGCAGCTTTTTCTACTAGGCAGCCCCCAAACTTCCAGGCTATCTCGCAGCACTTTAGCCATCCTAGCAGGAATAAGCCTTCTCATCCCAGTAGTAGCAGCTGAAGTCCTAAGGCTAATGCTTATTGGTTCAACTTGGGCCACGTGTTCACCCCCGAGCAAACACTGGGCTCAGAGGAATGTAACCTGATTTAGGGGTCCAACCCCAGGGACAGAGGGCAGAGTCTGACTGTGGACAGAGAGTGCAGAGGGATGGTTCTCCCTAAGGGGAACTGAGCCATAAGTACCAGAAAGGGACGGAGACAGGGCAGGATAAACAACAGCTGTCTCCACTCCGAGACTGTGCTGGCAGGATATGAAGTCACAGGGAAACGCGGGCATCTTTCTGCAGTTTCTGTTTTACTCCTGGAAAGCAGTTTAGCACACAACGTTACGTTAAAACAAGCCCAGAAGTTGAGTGCAAAATCCTCATGAATTTTTAAGATGAAACAGGTAATTTTCAAAGAGCCCTCGAGCTTGTAGCAGGCAGTACAGGCTCACCCCAGACTCCCAGGGGCCCCAGCAGGAGCTCAGTGGATCCGCTCACTAGTGGAGTCTGGGAAGCCTGAACCACAGAGTGTGGCCCTGAAACGTGGCTTTGAATTATTCATTATTTGTTCTCGTGAAAAATGTGATATCTCCCCACCCTGGTTATAACTCCCTCATGGCAGGGCCTGTCCCTTATCCCTCCTTGGGGGGCAGATCTTCCTCTGGGTAAAAGAATTTCAGAGACTACTCCCACCTCTAGCCTCAGATACTTTGCCTAGACTGAGTCCCACTGGAGGGCAGAAATAGGGTGCCCTGAGTCCAAGCTGAGGAGAAGTAGAGACAGAAAGTGCAGCCCTGGCCCCATCAGGCAGGCTGTGCAATGCAGCTGTGCAGTGCGTCTCCTGGCTTCCCTTGCCCTTACTTTGACAGTTGAGCTGGAGGACATGGGTGTGAGGTCACCTACTCATCCCACCAGGCCCTGTTCCTGGACACTGGGCTGTCAGAGATGAGTACAACACTGTCTTTGTTCCCAAGGTGCGCCGCCACCGCCCCCGCCCCCGCCAAAACCAGTCTGAGCAGAAAGCTGGGCAGTTTCTTAAGCATCAGGATCACCATGTACGGTTGTGCAGGTTGAGCACTGCACAAAGGGCCCAAATGAAATGCGAGTGGGACTGAAGTCCAGTCCGCACTCCTTTTGCTTTACTGTGAACCCTGGCTCAGGGCTGTGTCTGCCTGGAGGAAGAGGCACAAAACCACACTGTGGGCTAGTGGCAACACTCAGGGGACGGTTTTCCCAAGACCTGAGTGAGAGCTGAGGAGGAAGCTGGGCAGCAGAACAGTGCGGGTCTGAGGTGCTAGCCCAAAACACAGTCTCCAAACCCAGCAGCAGGGAGAGGGGAGAGCAATTTCCTGCCAGTGAAAAGATCAGAAGCCTTCATCAAAAGCCAGGAAGAGCCTGGAAGCCAAGAGCCATGAAGTCAGATGAGGCTGGCAGTGGGGGAGGGGCTTGGGGCAATCTGTCCGGGTCGGGCAGGGAAACTGCCCATTGGCTCTCAGACCCATCCCCGGCCCTCTCACGCCCTGGTCTGTGCTGCGGACACTGCCTTCCCCAGACCCTCCTGCCCTCTAGCTGCTGGGCAGTGCCCTGCGCGAATCCCAGCCCTGGCCCTGCGCCCCTCCCTTCACCAGCCTGACTGCTTCCGAACTAAATCCTGGGGGCACCTCAAGGAGGGCAGCATTTCCTCTTGCTCATAGCAGATCCCACATCTCTCCCCTGGTCCCCACAGTCCCCCGCGCGTCTATGTGGTAACAAACACTCCCCGCGTTGTTGGAAATTGAATATGGGCGGATCCATCAGTCCCCCGACCCCTCCCATCCCCGGGCTCTGAACTCTCAGAGGGCAGGGTGTCATCGCCCATCTCTACATCCCCCGCATCTGGCACTGGCCCGGAAGATTGTTTATAAAGGGATTTGCATACCTTCTCACTGAATAATCAAATACCGCCCCCTCACCCCCCCCCCCCCACCCTCCAGCCGGCCGCCTTGGAGCAGAAACTGTCATTATCATTCTCACTCCAAAGAGGAGGCTAAGTGACTGGCCCAAAGTCACCCTCTTCAAAAGTGGTTCTTGAACCCAAGTCCCCTCCCACTTTGTCCCTAGCTCCTCCCCGCTCCTGGACACCCTCCCCTGCTTTTCTTTTTTAAAATAAACACAAAGCCTCCCTAGATGGATAACAGAGTTGCTGACCTCTGTCTTGAGACCTCAGAGTTTTTTGGAGCCAGATTGCCTGGCTTCAAATCCCAGTTCGGCTCTTTGCTGTGTGACCGTAAGCAAACAGCTTGATCTCTCCAAACTTTAGCTTCTTCATCTGGAAAATGGATTCAGCAGAGTCCGTACTTTGTAAAGTTGTGTGAAAGTTAAATAAGACAAGATATGCGCGCTTCCCTGGTGGCGCAGTGGTTGAGAGTCCGCCTGCCGACGCAGGGGACACGGGTTCGTGCCCCGGTCCGGGAAGATCCCACATGCCGTGGAGCGGCTGGGCCCTTGAGCCATGGCCGCTGAGCCTGCGCGTCCGGAGCCTGTGCTCCTCAACGGGAGAGGCTACAGCAGTGAGAGGCCCACGTACCGCAAAAAAAAAAAAAAAAAAAAAAAAAGACAAGACATGCAAAGTCTTAGCACACAGCCTGGATCATAGGAAGGATTTTTTTTTTAATGTCAACTAGTAGTATTGGATAAATTGATTTGTCAGATGGTGTAATCTACTCACTGCCTCTCAGACTTTAAAGCACATGTGAATTCCTTGGGAGTTTTCTTAAAAGGCGCCTCCCGAAGCAGGAGGTCTGAAGTGGAGCCCCAAGACTCTGCATTTCCAATAAGCTTCCGGGTGATGCTCGTGCTGCTGGTCCAAGAACCACGCTTTAAGTAGCAAGGATCCGGGTCAGTTAGGAGCAGGACCTTGAGAGTCGGGGGTTGATGGAGAGGAGTGGTGCATTATTATGGAATCAAGGGCCCTGTGCAAGGTGGGAGGAATCTGGGGGTCCAGGCGGGGTCTGGGGTGGGCAGAAAGTGGAGTGGTAGGAGGGACAGGAGGGTACCCTGACGACCGGTATTCTCAGCTCTTCAGATTGGGGCAGAGGGGGAGGAGGGGAATGAGAAGGACAGGCCACCCTTCCTGGGACCTGCCTTCCCACCTGTGCATGTGTCTGGCAGCCAACACTGCCTCCATCTGTCCTCGGGGAGGAATGCAGAATGGCCCAGGGGCTGGGGGCAGCTGGCCCAGCAGGCAAGTGGCCCTGAGACCCAGTTCATCGGGCAGGAATGACCTCTCCCCCACCATCCCTTTGTCCTCCATCCCAGTCAGGGATGTGCAGGAGGCATGGGGGCCCTGGATGGCCAAGCTCCTGCTGTCTGGGATCTGGTCTGGTTCCTTCCCTGCCACACCCCACCTGGGATCCCCACCTGAAGAGCCCTAAGTCCCCTTCTGACCCCATCGGCAGCCTTCCAGCCCTGGGACCCCACCTGGTCACCTCTCTCGGGCCTCCTTCAATGAGGTCCAACAGAGGAGAGAAGCCCAGTTTCTTTGGGGAGAGTCTGAATGGCAACAGATGTCTCATCAAAGCTGTCTGTCAATAAATTTTAGATCTCATGAACTGCCATGGAATGGAGTATTGTCAAACAGTCCTCACCTCGTACATTTTAATCACAAAAAACCTCCATTTACTGCTTTGGAGTTTTTAGCACATGCACATGGTTGGTTAAAAAGTCAAGAAGCACAGAGGAGCTTGTAAGGAAAGGCCCCAGTCACCCTCCCGGGCTCCCAGCGGGGCCACCCTGAATTCTTCCAGCTGCTTTGCTGGTGGTTCACTCTGTGTCTCAAGTTAAGGTGATTTTAACATGCTTTCTAGAATTATTAATTTTAGGTATTATCTATTAGCTTCCCGATTAATCTGAGTTCAGATACTCATATGCATTCCTTGTTTGGATGGCTTTGTCAGTATAAATACTACCTTTACATTTCTACTCCTAAGCCCACCATCCTTCCCCAGTGTCTTTTGACTTTCCCTTGGTGAGATGAAAATATCAATTTCCCTCTCTATTCCTTCCTCCCTGCGCTGGTAAGCTTTACTTTATTTCTTCATGATTACTGTTCTGTTCCACAACTACAAATAAGGTTTCTGTTCTTTGTTTACAGGCTGAGTCTAAAAACTGAAAATCGGGAAGCAATGTTTAGGTGATTATGATAAGGCAAATACTGACGGCGGCTCAGCCAGCTGCTGTAATATACTATGAGCAAACTATCTTCGTAAGCCTTTTGTTTGTCCTGGAGTTTCTACTTGCCTTTCTTTTCTTTGTACTGTTTGTCTATATCATATCCTCACCTTTGTTTCCAAACTTTCCTTCATATCAGATATTCTAACGAGCAGAGAATTATGCTGAAAAGATTCAGTCACCAACGAAACCAATTTAATTCAGTATATGGGGATCATTCATAGCAGGTAGCAACCAGAGTGGACAAAGCGCTAGCCACCAAAGCCTGGGGCAGACGCTAGAAGCCCCCTGTTGTGCCAGGCATACTCCTGGGGTCTGGGTCTGGATCGTGGTGAGGTCCAGCTGCTGGAAAGCGTCTGGGCGGTGGAAGAAGGGTGGCTCATGTTAGCTATTATTTAACAGCCAGTTCAGAAGTACTTAAATGACCACATCCTGGCTAAACACGAGGGCTGCCAGCAAGTCATTTTCCCCAGAGTCCTCCAGTCATCAGCTCCATCTGAGCTGGCTGATTTCTGGGTCTGATGCCCAGCAGCCATTCTGACATCCCCTGCCCTGCTGTGCTATGGGGGATCCCCCGTGTCCCAAATCCCATGTCTCCTTTCTTGGTTGACCCCCTTGTTTTGCTAAACATAAAGCCCAGTTTTGCCATTTGATATCCAATTCAGGGGATGATATTAAACATATTTAACCACCAACTAATTCAAAAATTTTAGTCACTCAATATCTTGTACAAAGTCACACAAAGATTTTGATACTTGAAGATCTCGCTTATATAGATTAACATCAGGGACACCACGGTTGAAGAATGACTGTATTTGCAATTGCCTGAAAACTAGCGAACAAGAGAGAGGGGTTGCCAGTAGTCCACCCACAGGTGGAAACTCCCATCCTCCTCTCAGGATGCTTCACCTACTCTGGGTGAGGCAGGACTACCCAGTACATCAGTGACACCATTGTCAATCTGGATATCAAGTATCAGGAGAGGATTAATTATGTTCTTGCTATTTAATTAAAAATTAAAATGCAAACAGAAGTTTTAAAATGGTCTTCCTGCATTCCAGTGGATCATCTTAGACAAATCTTGACTGCCCAGCTCCTGCTTTGGGCATCACTGCTTTATTAACAAGCATTTACTGAATGTCTTATAGTTTCCCTTCTCCAGTTTCCTGTTCTCAGGGAACTCACTGTTTAGAAGGGAATACAGGTTAGAGAACAGACCATTGCAACAGAGTGATCAGTGATGTGATAAAGGGAACACAAATGACTACAGGAGCACTAAAGAGGGTGTTCCTTCACCCAGAGGAAGGAACATCTAAACAGTTGTTAGATGGATGTACAGGTAAATGGGTACATTCATGGTTGGATGTTTGGATGGGTGGATGGGTGGATGGGTGAGTGGATGAATTGATAGATAGGTGGGTGGATAGATCGGTGGATGAATATGTGGGCAGGTAGGTGGATGGATGGATGGCTAGTTTGGTGGACGGGTGAGTGACTGAATGGGTGAATTGGTGGGTGGGTCTATGAGTGAATGTATGGGTGAGGTGACTTCACAGAATGCAGTAGGGATGAGAGCACAGTCCTGATTTCCCTAGAATGTGAATACCTGAAGTTTGGGGCAATATCTTAGTGCCTAGCACAAGCCTGATACGTGTTAAGTATTCAATAAATGTTTGTCAAGTATGTGAATCAATGAGAATGAATGAACACCATCCAGTTCACAGGGTTCAGCCAAATCTCATCCGCCTTTTGGCCTCAGTTTCTTATGTAAATCGGATATGAAGACACCTGCCACTGGAATTTCTAATGCTATTGGTGCTAGAGAAGGGAGACTGTGCTTGGGTACCTGTTTTAGAATTCACTATGTGACAGACCTCACTCAGGTAATCAGCATCTTTTACTTCACCCATGTTAGCACTCCACATCTTTGTCCTGTCGGAAGCACTTCACATACATTACCTTATTCAACACTGGGCTAGGTATTATAATTATGCCCCTTTAACAGATGAGGTGACTGAGGCTCAGAGAGGTTAAGAAACTTTGAACTTGGATCCACTGAAGTTGAAATTATGGCTCTGCTGTGTAAACTTGGGCAAGTTACCTCACCTTTCAGAACCCCTCAAAGATGTAAAGATGAAATGAGATAAAGCATGTAAAGCGCCCGGCACACAGGAGACAATTAATGGTGGTTCTCTTTGTTGGCCAAGCCAGGAAGTTGCAGAGATGGAATTCTGTTCTTTTTACCAACCATGCTGATGCCTTTAAGTCAACAAAAAAGATTACAGTTCTGCTTAGGCTATGGTGCTTCAATTATATGTAAGGAAGATTTCAGTTAACACATTTTTAAACTTGTAATGTTTGTAAAAGCTAATCAATGAGCTTCCATGGCCTTCCCCAGTCCTAAGGTAATGGGGTTCACTAGTCATTTGATAAGGGAGTTCTATAGTCTAGGGGCTGAGCCGCCCCTTGTGTGGCCCTATGTGCCATTTCTTTCCCCCTCCTGTCCCCTAGTGGTAAATGTGGGCACCACAGGTTCGGCATGCCACCAACGTGCCATGCAGGCCAGCTAAGCTCGAGACTGCCTTCTGACGCCACCTAGCGGCTTTTGTTAACACTGCAGAGCGGTAAAGGAGTTCGTGCTGTTACGGAAATGATTGAACAGGCCTTGCCTGGACCTCACTCCCGGGCTCCATCTCTCACTCGCTGTGAGACCTTGGGCACATCGCTTAGCTTTCCCGAACGTTAGTTTCCGCATCAATAAAATGGGTACTACACCTACCTCAGGGAGTTTTTGTGATGAATAAATAACTGAGGCCAAAAACCTAGAAAAAGGCAGATGTACTGTAAAATTTAGCTCTTCTAATAAAATGAAAAAATTAAATATATGATTGAGTTATCACAAACTGGCTTATTGATTTTATGACAGAGTAAAGGGCTACAGGGAAGGTCAGTTTTGAGGACAGGGGAAGGAGGGAAAAGATTGTTAGGAAAATCCAAGGCTTAGGGCACAGCTGGGGAGTGCAGGTGCAGAGTCAAGAAGACATTCAAGACCCAGCCAGTGACCTTGATAAGTGATCTCTGCTTGTGTTGTTAGGACACAAACATGTAGAGATCACAGGACACAGCAGAATCCGAGGCATAAATGACAGCAAGTCTTCCAGGAAGGAATATGGGCCAGGACAGTCATGAAGGGCTCCCTGGAGGACGGGTTATTCAAGCTGGAGGGGGATCTGAGGAGTGAAGAAGGGCTCTAGGGCATATTCCAGGCCAGGGAGGGGGAGAAGGGGGAAGCAGAGCAAAGGGTCCAGCATCTTCCTGAAGGAGACCAGCCAGAGAGAAGGCAGGAGCAGGAGGTCAGGTCAGACCACCTGGGGGCCAGGAGCTTCACCTGGATCCTCTGGTTGCGGAGGAGCCCATGAAAATGTTCAAACGGGCTGACATGGGCAGTGCTGTGCCCAGCAGCTTAACTTGGCACCTCTGTGTAGGGGGGATAGAAAGAAGAGAGACAGATTTGGTCAAATGCACAAAGAATTCAAAGCAACGATCCCTGAGCCCGGTACTGGGGAGGAATAACAAAGGGGCACAGCTGTCTCCTGGCGCCTGCCCTTTTCAGCAGGCTCTGCCGGGCCTATTGCTCAGTACACTTCTTTCATACTTGGCCGGACCCCTGTGCAGGGCAGCAGCTGCCTCATCAAGGCCAACCGAGTGGCTTTCCCTCCCTGCTGCACTGGGGAAGCGGCAGCTTCTATCACCTAGAGGCAGCGGGACCTGATGCAGGGCCAGACCTGGGCCTGCTGAGTGTCAGGATCACCTGGGAGACCTGGTGCCCTTGAGGAAACACAGACTCCCCAGCTCCAGCCTAAAACAGCTGAAGCAGAATCTTGGGGGTTTGGCTCCAGAATCTGAATTCTTAATAGCTCTGCAGGTGATGGAGATCCTTATCCCGGCTTAGAATAATTGGTGAACAGGAGAAGAGGAGTGGTTTGGAGTCAGACAGAACCAGGGGCCAATCTCAGGCCCATTCTTTTCGAGCTGTGCTGCCCTGGCTGCCCTGGGCAAGTCACTTCACCACTCTGAGTCCCAGGGTCCCACCTACAAAAGAGGCATGAAAAACTCTCCCAAAGGAGGTGGAGGTTGTCAGCATGGTACCAGGCTCACAGCAGGTACTTAGCAGATGGAAGATTAAACCTGAGAATGCCAGGGACCTTGATTGCCATTACCTACTCCACACACACAGCCTGTGAGTTGATAATAAGTCTCCCGAAGAAGAAGTGGCTGGAAGTGACTTTGGGGTGAAAGAGGGAAGTCCCCAGGAAGGGCCTGCTGCAGCCGAGCTAAAATGCCAATGCTGAGATTTGGCCTGGCTCTTCCTTTGCCTGTGACACCACCCCAGCTGGCTGGCGCCGGAAGAAATGGTGGGGCAGATGGGGCTTGTCCCTGGGGCCTCACGTCCCTTCAGGGGTTCCTCCTCCCTTTTGTCTCAGGCGGTCCAAGCCTAGCTCCCAGGCACCTTCACCCATGCAAGTTTGTGCATTCATCCTTTTTTTGTTTTTGTTTAAATACATTTAAATTATCACACTGCTGGCACATCTCATTTGCATGAAATTCTGCACCATGTATGCTAATCATAGTAAAGTTACCACCCTGCTTCCCGGGGAGGGGAAAACTACTCTGGAAGATAATTTTCACTGAAATCTAACCAAACTTCGTTAAGTGGACTGTGACAGGATTATAAATGATATGAAAAATAACGTTTTCACATTTGGCCATCAACTTAAGGAAATGATTTGCCTATACAAATTTTTGTAATTTTTAATATATTCTACCGTCGTAGCTCGCAGGCACTCTCACCTCCCCGTCTCCCCTTTCGTCTCAGGCTTAGCTCCCAGGATCACTGCCTGCGTCCAGCAGTTTCCCAGCACCCCAGGACCCCGAGAGCTGTAGGTGGTCATGGAGCAGTGGTTTATGGTGGCCTGAAACAGGGCCTAGAAGCAGTGTGCATCCTGAGATGCAGTGGCAAGGCAGGTATGACAGGATTTGATCACTGGGTGGGTCTAAGGAGATAGGAGGGAATTGAACGTGACACCACGGTTTCCAGTCTGGACAAAGGGTGAGCCAGGAAGGGAGCTGAGAGGGAGGGGTGGTAGGGCACACAGGACGAGCAGCAAGTTTGGGACGGGAGAAGGTCATCAACTTAATGGGCAAGAGGAAGACAGATGTATCAGGATGCCTGCTGACTCCCAATCTCCAAAGATTCAACAGGGACCTAAACACACTGCACAAGTGTTCTGTGTGTGTGTTGCTTTCCTCTCCCATAAAAGAAGTCCCGGTGGGCATGCAGGGCAGGTGTTGAGGCTCTACCAAGTTATCCAGACTGCTCCCATCTTTTTAACCTACCCCTTGGGGCTGCCATCCTTAAAATCGCCTCATGATCCAAGATGGCAGTGGAGTCAGACATGACATCTCCTTCCGTTCTGTGAAAAGGAGGAAGTGGGAAAGGTAGGCGGGAGGTGACCCCGAGTGAAGTGAGCTGTTCTGAAGTAGTCTTCTTAGAAATCCCGTATAACACGTTCGCATCAGCTGGACCGAGTCACATGGCCACAACCTCAGGCAAGGGAGGCTGGGAAATGCCGACTTTATTGCAGATCACCACGTACCCAGGTAAATATCGGGGATCCGTTACTAGGTAAAAAGGGGGGAATAGATGCAACCCGCAGTCCTGCTATAGTCATCATCCGTAAGATGCCAGCACTTTCCAGGGAGAGGGGTGGTGTGACAAGTGATGGTTATGACATCAGCCTTGCTCAGCGACAGCACCCAGAGTGGGAAGGTGCCTGAAGACGAAGCCGGGCAGAACTACCCTTTCAGGGGCAGGCGGGGGGGCGGAGGACCACGTGGAGGGGCAGCCGGAGCCGAGACGCAGGAGGGAAGCCAGCGGGGCGAGGGTAAGGTCCCAGAGCCCGAGGACCCGGGTCTGGAGCGCAGGGCATGTTCCCAGCATGGAATGCAGCGGAGAGAGAGGAGCAGGGCTGCGGGGTGGCCACTGGATTTCGCAGCAGAGAAGTCGCCCGTGGTGTAAACGGAGCAGGTTTCTGTGGAGTGGAGAGAGCGGCGCCCTGATGGGAGACCTGGGACTGGGGATGCCTGGACCGTGAGCAGAGATGACTTTTCCAGATCTTGGCTGAGAACTAGGGCAGCAGCTGGAGATGGAAGACGAGATTTAAAGAGGGTTTGGGTGGAGCTTCCCGGGCTTCCCTGGTGGCGCTTCCCGGGCTTCCCTGGTGGCGCAGTGGTTGAGAGTCTGCTTGCCGATGCAGGGGACACGGGTTCGTGCCCCGGTCCGGGAAGATCTCACATGCCACGGAGCGGCTGGGCCCGTGAGCCATGGCCGCTGAGCCTGCGCATCCTGAAGCCTGTGCTCCGCAACGGGAGAGGCCACAACAGTGAGAGGCCCGCGTACCGAAAAAAAAAAAAAAAAAAATGAGGAAAGAGGGTTTGGGTTTTTTCTTTTTTTTCCTCCCCCAAAGACTGAAAGAGAATTTAGAGTCTTTAAATCCACATGTAAAGAAACCAATGGAGATAGTAGTTCAAACGCAGAGAAAGAGGAGAAAAATAGATGAGGGAGGAGGGAGCAGGCAGGAGGGGTGAGAACAGCAGGCTCAGGCGGTTTAATTCTAGGGAGATGAGCATCTCTTCCATTGAGGGGGACTGACTGGGGGAGGGGGCGGGCGTGTTGGGGGAGTGGGACATGGGAGACCTGTGTCCCAGGGAAAAGAGTGGTTTCTAAAATCAAACCTGGAGACTGCCACACTGCCAGATGAAGAACCCTCACACTTAGTCTTGGAGGTTGGTTGAACTAGTATAGAATTCCTTCAGCTCTTTGAAGATGTCATGTCAGTTTTTCCTAGCATTTATTTTTTGCTAATGAAAATTCTTCTGCAAGTGCAATTCTCTGACTATCTCCAGGTGGTGTCAGTGGCTCCTGGAAGCTGTAGAATAAGCTGGTCCTCAAATAATATGATCTCACAGAAAGAGAGAAAAACATCTCTTCTTCAGCAGCCTTATCCATCCCTGAGAAAGATTCAAATTGGCCTTGTTGAGCCGTGTGGCTGACAGGGTCTTCGTGCTCCCGCCTGGTGACAGACCTGAGCCTCTGAGGTGGGAGAGCCAAGTTCAGGACATTGGACCACCAGAGACCTCCCGGCCCCATGTAATATCAATCAGCGAGAGCTCTCCCAGAGATCTCTGCCTCAATGCTAAGACCCAGCTCCACTCAACGGCTGGCAAGCTCCAGTGCTGGATGCCCCATGCCAATCAACTAGCAAGACAGGAACACAACCCCACCCATTAGCAGAGAGGCTGCCTAAAATCATATTAAGTTCACAGACACCCCAAAACAAACCACCGGACATGGTCCTGCCCACCAGAAAGACAAGATCCAGCCTCATCCACCAGAACACAGGCACTAGTCCCCTCCACCAGGAAGCCTATACAACCCACTGAACCAACCTCACCTACTGGGGGCAGACACCAAAAACAATGGGAACTATGAACCTGCAGCCTGCCAAAAGGAGACCCCAAACACAGTAAGTTAAGTAAAATGAGAAGACAGAGAAATACACAGCAGATGAAGGAGCAAGGTAAAAACCCACCAGAACAAACAAATGAAGAGGAAATAGGCAGTCTACCTGAAAAAGAATTCAGAGTAATGATAGTAAACATTTTGATCCAAAATCTTAGAAATAGAATGGAGAAAATACAAGAAACATTTAATAAGGACCTAGAAGAACTAAAGAGCAAACAAACAATGATAAACAACACAATAAATGGAATTTAAAATTCTCTAGAAGGAATCAATAGCAGAATAACAGAGGCAGAATAACGGATAAGTGACCTGGAAGATAAAATAGTGGAAATGACTACCACAGAGCAGAATAAAGAAAAAAGAATGAAAAGAATTGAGGACAGTCTCAGAGACCTCTGGGACAACATTAAATGCACCAACATTCAAATTATAGGGGTCCCAGAAGAAGAAGAGAAAAAGAAAGGGTCTGAGAAAATATTTGAAGAGATTATAGTTGAAAACTTCCCTAACACGGGAAAGGAAATAGTCAATCAAGTCCAGGAAGCACAGAGAGTCCCATACAGGATAAATCCAAGGAGAAACACTCCAAGACACATATTAATCAAACTATCAAAAATTAAATACAAAGAAAAAATATTAAAAGCAGCAAGGGAAAAACAACAAGTAAAATACAAGGGAATCCCCATAATGTTAACAGCTGATCTTTCAGCAGAAACTCTGCAAGCCAGAAGGGACTGGCAGGACATATTTAAAGTGATGAAAGAGAAAAGCCTACAACCAAGATTACTCTACCCAGTAAGGATCTCATTCAGATTCGATGGAGAAATTAAAACCTTTACAGACAAGCAAAAGTTAAGAGAATTCAGCACCACCAAACCAGCTTTACAACAAATGCTAAAGAGATTTCTCTAGGCAGGAAACACAAGCGAAGGATAAGACCTGCAATAACAAACCCAAAACAATTAAGAAAATGGTAATAGGAATATACATATCGATAACTACCTTAAATGTAAATGGATTAAATGATCCAAAGAAAAGACACAGACTGGCTGAATGGTTACAAAAACAAGACCAGAATATATGCTGTCTACAAGAGACCCACTTCAGAATTAGGGACATATACAGACTGAAAGTGAGGGGATGGAAAAAGATATTCCATGCAAATGGAAATCAAAAGAAAGTTGGAGTAGCAATTCTCATATCAGACAAAATAGACTTTAAAATAGACTATTTCAAGAGACAAAGAAGGACACTACATAATGATCAAGGGATCAATCCAAGAAGAAGATATAACAGTTGTAAATATTTATGCACCCAACATAGGAACACCTCGATACATAAGGCAAATGCTAACAGCCATAAAAGGGGAAGTTGACAGTAACACATTCATAGTAGGGAACTTTAACACCCCACTTTCACCAATGGACAGATCATCCAGAATGAAAATAAATAAGGAAACACAAACTTTAAATGACACATTAAACAAGATGGACTTAATTGATATTTATAGGACATTCCATCCCAAAACAACAGAATACACTTTCTTCTCAAGCTCTCATGGAACATTCTCCAGGAAAGACTATATCTTGGGTCACAAATCAAGCCTTGGTAAATTTAAGAAAATTGAAATCGTATCAAGTATCTTTCCTGACGACAACACTAGGAGACTAGACATCAATTACAGGAAAAAAAACTGTAAAAAATACAAAGACATCGGGGCTTCCCTGGTGGCACAGTGGTTGAGAGTCCGCCTGCCGATGCAGGGGATGCGGGCTCGTGCCCCGCTCCGGGAAGATCCCACATGCCGCGGAGTGGCTGGGCCCGTGAGCAATGGCCACTGAGCCTGCGCGTCCGGAGCCTGTGCTCCGCAGCGGGAGAGGCCACGACAGTGAGAGGCCCCGCGTACTGCAAAAAACAAAACAAAACAAAAAAAAAACAAAGACATTAAGGCTAAACAATACACTACTAAATAACCAAGAGATTACTGAAGAAATCAAAGAGGAAATCAAAACATACTTAGAAACAAATGACAATGAAAACATGACGACCCAAAACCTATGGGATGCAGCAAAAGTAGTTCTAAGAGGGAAGTTTATAGCAATACAATCCTACCTCAAGAAACAAAAAAAATCTCAAATAAACAGCCTAATTTTACACCTAAAGCAATTAGAAAAAGAAGAAAAAAACCCCCAAAAGTTAGCAGAAGGAAAGAAATCATAAAGATCAGATCAGAAATCAGTGAAAAAGAAATGAAGGAAACAATAGCAAAGATCAATAAAAGTAAAAGCTGGTTCTTTGAGAAGATAAACATAATTGATAAACCATTAGCCAGACTCATCAAGAAAAAAAGGGAGAAGACTCAAAACAATAGAATTAGAAATGAAAAAGGAGAAGTAACAACTGACACTGCAGAAATACAAAGGATCATGACAAAACCAGACAAAGATGTCACAAAAAAAGAAAACTACAGACCAATATCACTGATGAACATAGATGCAAAAATCCTCAACAAAATACTAGCAAACAGAATTCAACAGCCCATTAAAAGGATCATACACGGCTTCCCTGGTGGTGCAGTGGTTGAGAGTCCACCTGCCGATGCAGGGGACACAGGTTCGTGCCCCGGTCCGGGAGGATCCCACGTGCCATGGAGCAGCTGGGCCCGTGGGCCATGGCCACTGGGCCTGCGCGTCCAGAGCCTGTGCTCTGCAGCAGGAGAGGCCACAGCAGTGAGAGGCCCGCATACTGCAAAAAAAAAAAAAAAAAGGATCATACATCATGATCAAGTGGCGTTTATCCCAGGAATGTAAGGATTCTTCAGTATACGCTAATCAATCAATGTGATACACTATATTAACAAATTGAAGGATAAAAACCATATGATAATCTCAATAGATGAAGAAAAAGCTTTTGACAAAATTCAACACCCATTTATGATAAAAGCTCTCCAGAAGGTAGGTATAGAAGGAACTTACCTCAACATAATAAAGGCCATATATGACAAACCCACAGCCAACATCATTCTCAATGGTGAAAACTGAAACCATTTCCTCTAAGATCAGGAACAAGACAATGTTGCCTACCCTCACCGCTATTATTCAACATAGCTTTGGAAGCTTTAGCCACAGCAATCAGAGAAGAAAAAGAAATAAAGGGAATCCAAATAGGAAAGAAGAAGTAAAACTGTCACTCTTTGCAGATGACATGATACTATACATAGAGAATCCTAAAGATGCTACCAGAAAACTACTAGAGCTAATCAATGAATTTGGTAAAGTAGCAGGGTACAAAATTAATGCACAGAAATCTCTTGCACTCCTATACACTAATGATGAAAAAGCTGAAAGAGAAATAAAGGAAACACTCGCATTTACCACTGCAGCAAAAAGAATAAAATACCTAGGAATAAACCTACCTAAGGAGACAAAAGACCTGTATGCAGAAAACTATAAGACACTGATGAAAGAAATTAAAAACAATACAAACAGATGGAGTGATATACCATGTTCTTGGATTGGAAGAATCAACATTGTGAAAATGACTATACTACCCAAAGCAATCTACAGATTCAATGCAATCCCTATAAAACTACCACTGGCATTTTTCACAGAACTAGAACAAAAAATTTCACAATCTGTATGGAAACACAAAAGACCCCGAATAGCCAAAGCAATCTTGAGAAAGAAAAACGGAGCTGGAGGAATCAGGCTCCCTGACCTCAGACTGTACTACAAAGCTACAGTAATCAAGACAGTATGGTACTGGCACAAAAACAGAAATGTAGATCAATGGAACAGGATAGAAAGCCCAGAGATAAACCCACACACATATGGTAACCTTATCTTTGGTAAAGGAGGCAAGAATATACAATGGAGAAAAGACAGCCTCTTCGGTAAGTGGTGCTGGGAAAACTCGACAACTACATGTAAAAGCATGAAACTAGAATACTCCCTAACACCATACACAAAAATAAACTCAAAATGGATTAAAGACCTAAATGTAAGGCCAGACACTATAAAACTCTTAGAGGAAGACATAGGCAGAACACTATGACAAAAATCACAGCAAGATCCTTTTTGACCCACCTCCTAGAGAAATGGAAATAAAAACAAAAATAAACAAATGGGACCTAATGAAACTTAAAAGCTTTTGCACCGCAAAGGAAACCATAAACAGACGAAGAAACAGCCCACAGAATGAGAGAAAATATTTGTAAACAAAGCAACTGGTAAAGGATTAATCTCCAAAATATACAAGCAGCTCATGCAGCTCAATATCAAAAAAACAAGCAACCCAATCCAAAAATAAGCAGAAGACCTAAGTAGTCATTTCTCCAGAGAAGATATACAGGTTGCCAACAAACTAATGAAAGGATGCTCAACATCACTAATCATCAGATAAATGCAAATCAAAACTACAATAAGGTATCACCTCATACTGGTCAGAATGGCCACCATCAAAAAATCTACAAACAATAGGGCTTCCCTGGTGGCGCAGTGCTTGAGAGTCCGCCTGCCGATGCAGGGGACACGGGTTCGTGCCCCGGTCCAGGAAGATCCCACATGCCGCGGAGCGGCTGTGCCCGTGAGCCATGGCCCCTGGGCCTGCACGTCCGGAGCCTGTGCTCTGCAACGGGAGAGGCCACAACAGTGGGAGGCCCGCGTACCGCAAAAAAAAAAAAAAAAAAAAAAAAAAAATCTACAAACAATAAGTGCTAGAGAGGGTGGGGAGAAAAGGGAACCCTCTTGCACTATTGGCGGGAATGTAAATTGATACAGCCACTATGGAGAACAGTATGGAGCTTCCTTACAAAACTAAAAATAGAACTACCATATGACCCAGCAATCCCACTACTGGGATATACCCTGAGAAAACCGTAATTCAAAAAGAGAAATGTACCACAATGTTCACTGCAACACTATTTACAATAGCCAGGATATGGAAACAACCTAAGTGTCCATCAACAGACGAATGGATAAAGAAGATGTGGTACATATATTCAATGGAATATTACTCATCCATAAAAAGGAACGAAATTGAGTTATTTGTAGTGAGGTGGATGGACCTAAAGTCTGTCCTACAGAGTGAAGTGAGTCAGAAAGAGAAAACCAAATACCGTATGCTAACGCATATATATGGAATCTAAAAAAAAAAAAAAAAGATGGTCATGATGAACCTAGGGGCAGGACAGGAATAAAAACACAGATGTAGAGAATGGACCTGAGGACACGGGGATGGGGAAGGGTAAGCTGGGACGAAGTGAGAGAGTGGCACTGACATATATACACTACCAAATGTAAAATAGATAGCTAGTGGGAAGCAGCCGCATAGCACAGGGAGATCAGCTTGGTGCTTTGTGACCACCTAGAGGGGTGGGATAGGGAGGGTAGGAGGGAGATGCAAGAGGGAGGGGATATGGGGATATATGTGTATGTATAGCTGATTCACTTCGTTATACAGCAGCAACTAACACACCATTGTAAAGCAATTATACTCCAATAAAGATGTTAATAAATAAATAAAGTCAAAACTGGCTGTGGCTTCTTCCCCACCACCACTCTCTCATACCAGAGGGTCAGAGGGGGAAGGAATTTCTCTCCTTCTCCTGAGCCTGGCAGAGACTGGGGTACTGCAGAGACTCACAGGAGGTGCCCATTGCTTAGCTGAATATGTGGTCTTTGGCCACGTAAAAGGAGGTCTGGGGTGATTTAAGTGTAGAGGCTGGGGAGGGCGACAGTGCTCTGAAAAAGAAGTGGGGGAGGAGTGTTGCCATTGCTGGGCTGTGAACAAAAGCGAAGCAGAGGGCAAGGGAGAGTGGCGCCCCGAAGACGTACTCGAATTGGCACAAGTCAGTTAGACTGAGGGAATTTTACAAACAGGAAATTCTAACGTTCAGTTTTAGGTTGTTTGTACTTCTATGATCTAAACTCCATTGGTGGCCAAAATGATCAGTAAAATCTACCATACCCATGATACTTTGTATGAGTGGTATGACTTCCCTCTCAGATCCCCAGAGTTGGTATAAAGATTATTTTAAATTGAAAGCATTTGAGCAACAGAAGATGTGGAAGGAAACCTTATCTGACTAAAGTAGAGCCTCCCCAAAACACAGCTGCTGAATCCCCTCCCAGGGAGTTTCTTACGAATATACAGCTGCCTAGAAGACCAACTGCCCATTCCCCATAGCATCAAAAAGCCCAGTAGAGGGACTTCCCTGGAGGTCCAATGGTTAAGACTCTGTGCTTCCACTGCAGGGGGCACAGGTTCGATCCCTGGTCAGGGAATTAAGATCCTGCATACTGCCTGGCATGGCCAAGAAAAAAAAAAAAAAAAGCCCAGTAGAATTTCCCACCATACTTTCCCACTGAAGCACTAACTCCCACTTTTGTTAAGTATATATATATAAACTTTAGTTTGAACTATTTTGTGAGTTTTTCCTTTACTGGGATCGCCTGCTTTCACGTGTGAAAATGAACCTTGTCTTTTCTCCTGTTGGTCTGGCTTTTCTCAGTTAATTTGCAGACCCCGAATCATAGGACACAAGTTGGAAGAGGAAAAGTCTTCTTCCCAACAGTGGTTTTATGTGGGCATTAAAAAAGGGGAGGTATGGAGTAGGGAGGAGGGGGCAGTCAGCCGGAGGGATGGGAGTAAGGCTAAGGGGTCCACTGAGGCAGGCACTCAGGACCAGAAGGGATGGGGGGATATGAGCCCCCAGGTATATGCAGACAATTTTTGGGTGAATGTGGGAAGGGGGTTAACATTTGATGGTGTGCCGGCAGGATGCTGAAAGACCACCCCTCCTTAGAAGTGGGGGCAAAGTCACCTGCTGAGAGTGTGAGGGGAGGGGCGGGGCTGGAGCTTGGAGAGGTTTACAAAGACCTGCTGTGGCACTTTGGGGGCAGAATTCCTGCAGCATTGAGGACCCAGCTGAGTTGCATCCATGGGGTTATATGCTGCCAGCCAGAGATTGTGGGACGTTCCCCAGAAACTCTCAGCCACGGGGAGGTGAGCACAGTGGAGCAGACGCTTGGATTCCTTCTGAACTGGGGAGTTGGGGGGTTGAATAAGATTACAGAGGGGCAAGGATGTGGAGGATACCGTGAGAGGAAGGAAAGCTTGCGTGAAGAGCTGTGAAGCCTGGCGGGAGTCTACTAAATGTTTGCAGATCTCACGGAGGTGAGAGGCAGGTAGTGGGGATGAGGGAGGGAGAGCTGAAGATGGGCCGGGTTTAGAACGTGTAACAGGGGGATTCAGGATGCTCATCGTGGAAAGCAGCTAAGGCTACGTGATGGGAGGTCTGCAGTGTGGCTATGGGAATGGGTGGCTCAGGTAGGAGAAGGTGAAGGTCCTGGGAAACATAGCCGTCTAGGACCTGAGAGGCTAGGATATTGGGAGGGTCAGCCCTGTAGGCACTGGAGCCCCCGGGCTAGTGACAGTACCTGGAAGAAGGCAGCCCAGAGGGTAACACAAGTCAGCCCTAAGCAGGGGTAGAGGGCGATGTACAGCCAATGAATTTTCACATATGGATACATTCATGTCGCCACCACCCAGATCATGATAAAGTATATGTCCAGCCCCCAGAAGGTTTTTCTGTGCCCTTTCTCAGTCAGTATCCGTCACCCTGAGGTCACCTCTACTCTGACCTCTACTACTGTTCATTTCACCTGTTCTTGAATTTCATATGGGTGGAACGATAGAGTATGGAGCCTTTTGTGTCTGACATCTTTCATTCATTGTATGTCTATAAGATTCATCTATATTGCTACATGTATCACTACTTTATTCTTCTTTCCTGCTGGGTAATATTTTATTGTATGGATATCCACAGTGTTTTATCCATTCTTCTACTGATGGACATTTGTGTTTCTTGCTATAATGGAAAAAGTTATGATGGACATTCTTATATATGTCTTTTGCTGGATGTATGCACTCACTTCTCTTGAGTATAGACCTAGAAATGGAATTTCTGGATCATGCAGTAGGTGTTTGTCTTTAGCAAATACTCCCCAAATTGAACAAATTTATATATGTGCAAACTGTATTTAAACAGCATGGAAGCCTTAGCCACTGGAGTGACGGCGCCTACGGGTGAACACTTAGCTGTTACTGAATAAATAATGGAAATGGCAGAACCAATAGTCCTGGAAATCACAGCAAGAAGGTGGTCTTGCCCACTTGGTGCAAATGTGGATCAACTGGATGTCATTAATGCTGTACAAAACAGACGGTGCCTCCCTGGGCCACCAGAACCTGGGGAGTCCAGGTTCGGGCTGGGCTAGGGTTCTCAGCTCACTCAGAATGATGTCTTTCAGCATCTGGCTCACACTAACCATACTCACAGGAGACTGGTGTACCCTCTCCCCTGAAAAGGGGTGTATTCGCAGAGTGGGCTCCTGATCTGGAGTCATGAAGGTTCTGAAGGTGTCAATGGGCTTAGGAGGTAATATTTTAATCATTCAGTTGCTTAGGAAGCATGGACCCTGAACCAGAGAGTCCTAAAATAATCTCCCACCCCACAGCCAAGGTCTCTTTCTATGGCAGGACTGCCCAGAACCCCTCTATCCAGAGCCTCACCTCCTTGGACAGTAACATAGTTTTCTCCCTGAGCCCCTGGTTTTCTTCGCAACTCACCCTCTCTTTGCTGCCTGTTTCTTGAGCTGGGTTCATGTCTCTGAATAGCTCTAGTCTCTCTGACTCTGGTCAGTCCAGGAGACATCCCCTATGGATTTCATTCATCAGACCTTAGGGATCTGGGACCTTGCTTTTGTACTTGCCATAAGAGTTTGGTTTAGGACACAATGAGTTTGTGTCCTCTTGGGACATGTGGGTCCAGCAGGAAAACAGACACGCAAGTCAAGAGCTTAGGAAATCTAGTTGGACCAGGATTCAGATTTGGTAAAAGAAGTGGATGAGATCACTCAGGGTACATAAGGAGGAAGGCTAAGAAGTTAGCCTTGGGGAACACATCAAGATTAGGGCAGAAGCAGTAGAGAGTAGCAGGACCTAGAAGAACCATGTAGGTTTTGAAAATAAGAATACACTCATCAATGCTGCCAGCATGTAGTAATTATTCAACACATTTGAATAGAATAAGTCCCCGACATACAAACGAGTTCCATTCCAAGAGTGCGTTCATAAGTCCAATTTTGTTCGCAAGTGCAACAAAGTTAGCCTAGGTACCTAACTAACACAATCGGCTATATAGTACTGTACTGTAATAGGCTTATAATATTTTTCACATAAATAATACATTAAAAAAATAAAGAAAACATGTTTAATCTTACATTACAGTACCCTGAAAAGTACACTAGTCCAGTACAACAGCTGGCATCCAGGGGCTGGCATCGAGTGAACAGGCAAGAAGAGTTATTGACTGGAGGAGGGGGAGGAGGTGGGAGATGGTAGAGCTGAAGGATCGTCAGCAACAGGAGATGGAGGGCAAGCTGCAAGTTCACTCACGCCTGACGTTGATGGCACAGGTTCTGGTTCCTCGCTGAATTCAATTCTATCTACCCTCTTGAAAAAATGATCCAGTGATGTCTGGGTAGTACTTCTTTTTTCTCGTCATAGATGACACAGTAGCACTGGATTGCATTCTGAACGGGTGCTACCAACTTTCTGTACCATTTTACGTTCGGGTCCTGTGCCTCAAAAACTAACAGTGTCTCCTCAAATAGAACTGACATGATTGGACATGTGAATACACGTTCACATCTTTAAAAGTTCACAACTTGAAGTTTGTATGTAGGGGACTTACTGTATTTGTTTCAGAGGTTTTGTGCTATTAGTATTGGTACCTAGAAAAGCTTCTTTGTGAATTAGGCACCAGAAGGACTTTGGACTGGATTCTGAGACCTCTGCTAATCCAATCTGATCACAACCGTCCCAGAGAGTGATTTGAGGGAATCTCTTGGATTCTGGTCCCCAAGACTGGAGAGCAAAGTTTATCTGGACATCCCCCAGCAAGGCTGAGATGTGTGATTGCATAAATGGAGCTCAAGAGCAGTGGAGGATTTGGTGCTTGAGGAAAGGTACCCAAATTTGTGTGGAGAACAAAGATTAGACTATATGAAGACAGGGGCAGTGTCTGCCTCATCTTCAGTTTTCTATTACAACGTCCGGTTCTGTTTGGTGCTCATTAAATATTTGTTGGATGGATGGATGGGTGAATAAATAAATGAATGGATGGGTGAATGGATGGATGAGTGGATGAACAGATGAGTGGAAGGTTGGATGGATGGGTAGGTGGATGAGTGGCTGGATGGCTGAGTGGATGGGTGGATGAGTGGATGGATGAGGGGATGGATGCTTGAGTGGATGGATGGACTGGGTGGATTCACGGATGGATGAGGGGATGGATGGAGGGCAGCATGAGGTTTCAGTCACCTGTTTTCCAATACGGTTAGGTTTGCTGCCTTCTCCCTCTCCCGTTGCCCAAGCTAGCATGACCCACTGAGAAAACATAGAGGCCCTTTACTTAAATTCTTTAAGTTCAGGGATAATACAGATTTCTCTTTCAAACCTGAGTTTTATGTTTACTTAACAAAAATTTTGTACGTGTGGAACTCAAACCTTACAAAAAATAAGTTTGAGGGATTAATAATAAATGTGAGTATAAAAAACATCTAGGGACTTCGCTGGTGGCACAGTGGTTAAGAATCTGCCTGCCAATGCAGGGGACACAGGTTCAAGCCCTGGTCTGGGAAGATCCCACATGCTGCGGAGCAACTAAGCCCATGCACCACAATTACTGAGCCTGCGTGCTGCAACTACTGAAGCCCACGTGCCTAGAGCCCGTGCTCTGCAACAAGAGAAGCCACCGCAATGACAACCCGCATACCGCAACAAAGAGTAGCCCCCGCTCACCACAACTAGAGAAAGCCCATGCACGCAACAAAGACCCAACAGATACAAAAATAAAAAAAATAAATAAATAAAAATTTAAAAAAAGCCTAATATGTTTATATAGCCTCTAAAAGAACACAATAGAGTACCACTCAAAAAAAAAAAAACCACATCTGAATGGCGTTTGAAACATTTTAGGTTAGCAATAATGTGTCCTATATAGCTCATTCACAGTAAACATTTTCAGAATCTTTTTTCTGGGTAATTTCAAAAAGATACCCGTTGTATATATGTGCCACATATATACAAGGGAATATTACTCAGCCATAAAAAGAAACGAAATTGAGTTATTTGTAGTGAGGTGGATGGACCTAGAGTCTGTCATACAGAGTGAAGTGAGTCAGAAAGAGAAAGACAAATACCGTATGCTAACACATATATATGGAATCTAAGAAAAAAAAAATGTCATGAAGAACCTAGAGGTAAGATAGGAATAAAGACACAGACCTACTAGAGAATGGACTTGAGGACACGGGGAGGGGGAAGGGTAAGCTGTGACAAAGTGAGAGAGTGGCATGGACATATATACACTACCAAATGTAAGGTAGATAGCTAGTGGGAAGCAGCCGCATAGCACAGGGAGATCAGCTCGATGCTTTGTGACCACCTAGAGGGGTGGGATAGGGAGGGTGGGAGGGAGGGTGACGCAAGAGGGAAGAGATATGGGAACATATGTATATGTATAACTGATTCACTTTGTTTTAAAGCAGAAACTAACACACCATTGTAAAGCAATTATACTCCAATAAAGATGTTTAAAAAAAAGATACCCATAAATTAAAAAAAAAAGTTTTCTATACATCTACTTGCCTTGCTGCAAATACTGTCCATCTTAAAAGCACTGTTTTTCATCTGTTTCATCTCCCATGCAAATATTCACAACCTTCTTGACATTATGATCAGGGCCCCTGAGTCATGTCTGGAGTGACTCACCATTTGTCCTGTCTCCATTCTAATGGGGCTCCTGAGTGTGGGGAAAGGACTCAAGAGTCCAACCATATAGATCAGCCTTTTGAACTAGAGGGATGCAAAGTTGGGGAGGAATTCCTGTACCTGCCCCATCTACTCCACAGGGCTTCTGGGAGAATCCCTGAAGAAAAATAGATGAGAGGCTCTTTGTCACTTTCCATGCCCTGTGTAGCTTCTGTGCAGTTCATGTGGGTATTCGACAAGGATGGTCCTTCCAGAGAGACTCTTACCCTCAGGTCAGATGATGTCACTTACCTGCTCAGAAGGCTCAGGGGGCGTCCTCTCACGTAGCCAATATAAGCAAAGCCCTCCCCACTGCCTGCAGGGCCATCTGTGATCTGACCCCACTAACTCTCTGAGCTCAGCTCTTACTCCCTGTACTAACTGGGATTCAACCTGCCAATCCTGAGCCCACCCAGACCTTTGGACTTGCTCTTTCCTCTGCCTGGAATGCTCTTCCTTCTGATATGCCCACTTCTTCAGTTCTCTGCTCAAATGTTCCCTCCGTTCAGACAACATTACTCATTAACCCTATCTAAAATACCATCCACTTCTTCCTCTATTCTCTTGCCTTAATTTCCTTTTCTTCATGGCAATAATTTATTAATTTACTTATTAATAATTTATTAATTTACTTTACTTATTTACAACTAGAAGGGAATGTCCATGAAGACAGCAAACTCTCTGCCTTGTCTACCAGTGTGTCCATGTCACTTAGAACATTGGTAGGGGCTTGTATTAGTTATCTACTACTGTGCAACAACTCGTCACAAAGCTAGTGGCTTAAAACAACAGGTATTTATTATCTCTGTGTTTGTGTGGGTCAAGAATCCAGGCATGGCTTAGCTGAGTCTTCTGCTCCAGGATATCTCATGAGGCTGCAATCAAGGGGTTGGCCAGGGCTGGAGTCTCATTTGAAGGTATGATTGGGAAAGGATCTACTACCAAGCTCACGTGGTTGTTGGCTGGATTCAGTTCCTTCCGGGTTGTTGGAACGAGGGCCTCAGTTTCTTTCTGGATGTTGGCCAGAGTCTGCCTTCAGTTGCTTGCCAGAGGGGGGTTTCTCCACAGTGTAGTTCACTATATGGCATCTTGCTTCATCAAA
This sequence comes from Delphinapterus leucas, assembly GCF_059928025.1. NCBI lineage: Eukaryota > Metazoa > Chordata > Mammalia > Artiodactyla > Monodontidae > Delphinapterus > Delphinapterus leucas. The sequence goes on along the minus strand of NC_143132.1, from coordinate 128,254,417 downwards.
GCCAGTGAGGGAGAGAGTCAGCTAACAAGACAGAAGTTACGTCTTAGGTAACATAATCGCAGAAGTGTCATCTCATCCCCTTTGCCCTATTCTATTGTTTAGAAGCAAGTTGCAGGTCCTGCCGTCACTCAAGGTGAGGGGGTGACACAAGGGTGTGAATCTCAGGAGGTGGGGATCACTGGGGGACATTTTAGGGTCTATCTGCCACATTACTTGCTCAATAAATGCCAAATATTACTAAATCCAATGTTAAAAGATGGCACTGGGCAGGAGAGCTGTAAGAGTCAATATTCTTGCAGTTTCTCTCTTGCACAATGTAGAACTTCTGTGAAATTTACTTGCTTTTCTCCCTACAACTTCCTTCTGATACTTTGTCACCGGCCTGGTCTGCTAGCCTGTGTGGGCTGCCCCAGGTTTTGAGGATTCACTCAAGGGAAGTGACCCACACACAACCCAGGCCCTTCAAGAATCTACAACCCGAAGATCACCATTCAGAGCTTATTCTTTATACGCCAGGATCTCTGGAATTAATGAGTTGTATCTTATTTATTCTGTGCTGGAAGCGGTGTTCTTGAATGGGCACTTTGCATTTATGAGGTCTTGCTGCTAGCCAAGTTAATAATGCATCTAATAAAAAAGAGAAAGAAAGAAACATCGTTCAGTTGGGTAGATCTTATTAATATGATTCAATTTTAAAAGGGCCATTGCTTCAGAGTCTTGATGTCTGGGATGCCGTTAAAGAAAAAAAATTTTTCAGAGTCACCATGACAACAGAGAGACCCCCCCCCCTTCTACACCCCTTTGAATCAATTACAGATTTGTCCATGTAAGAGATTGGAACACATCCAGCTTATTGGAAATTCTTTTCTGCCTCCTTTGGCCAAAGCCCTGGCTTGTTGTCCAGAGTGAGCAGGAGCCTCAAATCCATCAATATTTACTGATGAAGTCGTTGCCATTCATGAACAGGAACTTGATCAGCAGACGTTTATTGATCGTGAGAAACTCTGGGGGATTCAGCGCCATCACCATCTGAGAAGCTTACAGGCCTACTGCAGTGACAAGGCACAGCCACGTGAGGCATCAGGAGCTGCATGGGGCCCGCCTCTGGGTTGTACAGACCCTGCTGAAGGACCTGGGACCTGCACAAAGGACCCTGGTGAAGAATCATGATGTCATGACATGCATGCTGGACAGTTCTGCCCTGCGAGGCGCATCTTGATCTGTGGGGGAGGGCTGCAGTGATGCGAGGGTTGGGGAAACCTACCCTGGGCCTTGATTTTATAAAAACTCAACCACCAGATTGCTGGGTCACCCAGGCATGCCCTTTAACCTCTCTAGCCATTACTTTTATCCCTTACATAAAATGGGATTACATTTTTTCCTGCTGAACCCACAGTGATCACATTGCGATCTGTTGCTTGTTTGGCCAGATGTCTCCCCAGATAAGCCTTGGAGGCTGTTCTAGCAGTGACGATTCACTGTTGTCTTCGAGGCCCCCAGCACAGTACTGGGCATGTCCTAGGCACTCAATAAATGAATGAATGGGGGAGTGGAGGCTTCTTGCAACCTCTCCATTCTTTGCCCACCCCTCCACACTGCCCTTATGCTGGCCTCTCACTCTTCCAAAGGGACTTGGGTCCATCCCCCCTTTGGTTCCCCAGAACAGCAGGGAGCACCCCAGTTGTCCCAGGCCTGCTTTCCACTCCACCCCAGATATGGTTCAACTCAGCTTCTCTGCTTTGGACCATTTTGCAACCCAGGGAGGCTCCAAGGGAGTGGGATAGGGTGTTGGAGGCAGGTAGGATGGATAGAGAGAAGGGGCAGAGGAGGGAGGGTGAGGGCTGTGTAGCTCCTTGCTCCCTGTAAGATGTATGAGAATATACTGGGTGCTCTGGTATTGAGGGAGCAGCTAGATCTAGTAAGTGCTTTAGTTTCTTGGGAAACTAAAGAGTGGAAGGACTCTTGTGAGCCCTCATCAAAGTCAGGTGGAGAGGTTTTTCACTAAGCCCCGAGCAGGAGAAATGAAAGGAAAACTACATCAAAGCAAATCATCATCTAATTGCTTAAAAGCAGTGATAGAGTGAAAATTATAAAAGCAAGCAGGAGCAGAAAAGACACATTACATAAAGAGGAGGAGAGAGAACAATGACAGTAGATTCTTGCCGGAAACAATACAGATCAGGAGACAGTGGTGCAACATCTTTAAAGGACTGAAAGAAACAGACGGTCAACCTAGGATTCTATACCCAGAGAAAATATCTTTCAGAAACAAAGGCGAAGTCAAGATATTATTCAAACATAGAAAAGCTGGAAGAATTTATCACCATAAGACGTATAGTACAAGAAATGTTAAAGAGAGTCCTTTAGGCAAAAGGAAAATGGTATTAGATGGAAATGTGGGTCTACACAAAGAAATGGAGAGCGCCGGAAATGGTGATTATGTATGTAAGCATAAAATGCCTCTTTCTTATTTTAAAAACCACCTTAAAAGATTGTTGATGTTTTAAAGCAAGAATGATAACAATGTATTATGGAGTCTGTAACAAATGTAGATGTAAAATGTATGAAAACAATATTGCAAAGAGCAGGAGGGGGAAACCGAAGTATATTTTAATAGGTTTCTGATACTGACCATCAAGTGGTAAAACAAAACTAGCATGACTGTGATAAGCTAAAAATGTATACTATAACCCGAATACAACCATTGGAAATAAAAAACCAAAGAGATATAACAAATAAGCAGAGAAGGTAAAAAGAAATAATAAAAAATACTCAACAAAAAAGAAGCAAAAAAATATAGAATGGGACAAACAGAAAACAAATAGTAAAGTGATACCATTAAACCCAACCAAATTATTAATCTCATTAAATAAAAATAGTTTAAACACCTCAAATAAAAGGCAGAGATTGTTGGATTGAATAAAAAAGCAATGTACGCCTTTTTGATGCTTACCAAAAAACTACTTTAAATATAAAGACACAAATAGATTAAAGGGAAGAGGGAAGGAAAAGGATGTACCATACTAACCAAAACAAAGTTAGAGTGGCTATGTTAACATCAGATGAAGTAGATTTCACATCAAAGAATATTAAAAGGGATAAAGAGATAAAGGGGCAATTCATCAAGTGTACATAAAAATCCAAAACATTTCCACACCTAATAAAAGCTTAAAAACACATGAAGCAAAACTTAATAGGTCTGAAAGGAGAAATAAATTAGTTATAGTAATTATAGTAGACGTCAACTACTCACTCAATAATTTTTAAAAATTAATTAATTAATTTTACTTTGGGCTGCATTGGGTCTTCGTTGCTGCACGCGGGCTTCCTCTAGTTGCAGAGAGCGGGGGCTACTCTTCGTTGCGGTGCACAGGCTTCTCATTGCGGTGGCTTCTCTTGTTGAGGAGCACGGGCTCTAGGCACGTGGGCTTCAGTAGCTGTGGCTCGCGGGCTCTAGAGCGCAGGCTCAGTAGTTGTGGCGCACGGGCTCAGTTGCTCCGCAGCATGTGGGATCTTCCCGGACCAGGGCTCGAACCCGTGTCCCCTGCATCGGCAGGCGGATTGTTAACCACTGCGCCACCAGGGAAGTCTCTCACTCAATAAGTGATAGAAAAAAAAATTAGTGAGGATCTGGAAGAGTTGAAAAACACTACTGAATTAATTTGCATTTGTATGACCTTCCACCCAATAATAGCAGAATGTACATCTTTATCCATTACTGGGATTGATTTGGGGCAAATTGATTACCCTCTGTCTCTCGTTTTCTCTGAACATAGAATTCGACATTGGCAATGACTTCCTTTCAGCATTCTAAGGCTGTTTCCTAGCTTCCATCTTTTCTGTTTTGGGTCCTAACAGGAAGTCTGGGGTGTCAGCTGGGCCTCACTTCTCTCATGGACACTGACCTCCCGTTTTTGGTCTCCCAAGCGGCCATGAGATCGCAGAAGGCTCCACCAGATTCCCACTCTCCTCCTGTCTCCCTTCTGCTTGGCTTCTAATTGTAAAATGAGAGGGATGGGCTCCTGGCCCATTCATCCATGCATCCAATTTTTATACGTCAGTTTTTGGCACTTTGGGCACTGTTGTAAATGAAATAGACAGCCGAAATCCTTGTTGTCCTTTCATGATTTCTAAATAAGATTGGTGTGAGTTCATCTAGTGCTTGCTTGTTTCTTTTTTCCTTAGAAACATCTTTTGGTCGGGCTCAGAGGTGAGAGGACAAAAAAGAATATTTAGATCTATGAATCAGCAGATTACTTCAGTTCTTTGTGATTTTTTTTTAATTTTATTTTTTTATTTTTGCTGTGTGGGGTCTTCGTTTCCGTGCGAGGGCTTTCTCTAGTTGTGGCAAGCGGGGGCCACTCTTCATCGCGGTGCGCGGGCCTCTCACTATCGCGGCCTCTCTTGCTGTGGAGCACAGGCTCCAGACGCGCAGGCTCAGTAGTTGTGGCTCACGGGCCTAGTTGCTCCGCGGCATGTGGGATCCTCCCAGACCAGGGCTTGAACCCGTGTCCCCTGCATTAGCAGGCAGATTCTCAACCACTGCGCCACCAGGGAAGCCCCTCTTTGTGATTTTTTTGGCTCAAGGTCAGGTTTGAAGCCATCTCTTATTTTTATATAACGTGGTTATTTTGTGTCCTGTTCTTCCAGATTTGCCTTTCTAATTAGATTTCACCCAGATAGATGGTAAAAGGAGTTTGCGCTCCCTGGCTGCTCTTAGGAGGGGCAGGGGCTTGTATAATAAGCCTGCTGGGGTGGGGGGAAGAGGTTGCAGCTGGTTGCAAGTACAATGAATCATGCACACATAAATAATAGAGCACAGACCACCCTGGAGCTGGGAGGCCAGGATTGCAGTTTTGAAAAGCATACGTGTGGTAGGGAGAGTGCAGGATTTTTGAAAGAACCTAAGAAATGACCCCTAACCTTTTGCAGGATATTTATCTCCCTGAGGCCCTGGGGTCGCCAGTGGTGAAATGGAAACATGTATGGATTAGTCTTCTCACTTTAAATCTTAGTTTGATGTTTACTGTATTATTTGACACCAATGTATTGCAGATAATTAAAATTTTCGTCTTTATGTGTACTTAGTCTTTTCCCAAGTTTTCACAATGAATGGGAACTTTTATAATCAGAGAAACAAAACCCATGGTACCTGGAACTTAAGAATAACATTTGTCATCTAGATATTGTGGTGGTCACAAAAAAAATGTTCTGTACAGATGTATAACTCTGTCGGAAGGCAGGGTTGTGGGCAGCACAGACCTTTGGAACTTAGAACCCGGTGCTAATAAACCACTTCACCTGGGCCCCTAGGGGCCTCCCTGGTATTAAGTTACCTCAGACTCTGTCAGAGACTGTCTTCCCCCAGTCAACCCTTTCAGGGTGGGAGCAGTAGCCCATTGTTCCTCTAAGTCTACAGTGCAGGACAAAGGAGGCTGTACAAATATTTGTTTAGCTTTTTTTTGCTCAACGGGTTGAAACTGAATTGAAGATGGCATCTGCTCCCAGCAGCTCAGGCAGGGACTGCTTGCATCAAACGACAGCAAGTCCTGCCTGCCAGAATATTCATGACTTGGCTGAGTCTGGGACTTTTTTTTTTTTTTTTTTTTTTTTTTCGGTACACGGGCCTCTCACTGCTGTGGCCTTTCCCGTTGCGGAGCACAGGCTCCAGACGCGCAGGCTCAGCGGCCATGGCTCACGGGCCCAGCCGCTCGGCGGCATGTGGGATCTTCCCGGACTGGGGCACGAACCTGTGTCCCCTGCATCGGCAGGTGGACTCTCAACCACTGCGCCACCAGGGAAGCCCCTGGGACTATTTTTATAAGATGGGAGGGTTCGACTTTGAACAAATTTTGAGTTTCCCTGGGGGGCCAAAATGTGTGTGTGGGAAGGACAAATGCTGGGAATAGAAGGGGAGACTAAGGTTTGGAACCAACGGCACTGCGCTTTTTTCTCTACTCTGTTTTATTGTCATCGATGGGCATAGCTTGCTCCTGTATCCGATGAACAAAGATGCTGATGGTTACTCTTTTGCAGGGACCAATGTGCCAGGAGCTGTGCTATGGGTTTGTGCTACTCAGGACTCTTGGCTGCAAGTGACAGTAGAACCAATTCCAGTTTGCTTGGGGAAAAGCAGGGATGTACTGGACATGTACTTGAAAAATCCAGGTCCCGGTTTTAGGAGCAACAGAAAGCTGCCTGTCTCTCGACTCTGTTTTCCTCTGTGTGGGCTTTGGCATGGCATCCCCTGGTGCTGGCCAGAAGACCACCGGCTGCTTCAGGCCCCATCTTACCTCAACAACAACAGAGGAAAGAGGTTTAATGGGGGGAATGGTTTTGAGATGCTGCCCAATATATATTTTCCCTGTGGAAATCTTTTTCTTTCCTGTAGCCCCTTCCTCCTTTAAGTTTCAGCCAAGAAGTGTTACTGCCCCAGGGGCAGGGAAGGGTGGGTACCGCTCCGAACCCAAAATCCACAGGGAGGAGGGAGAGGACACCCCCTTCAGAATGGAAGGGGGGATTAAGCCATCAGAGAATAGGGCAAGTGAGGAAAGAGATTGAGAGGGTGAGTCTAGGAAGAATAAGACATCTGGTTCCCCGAAGGGCCTGAGGCCATCTCCGTACCAAGTCTTGACTTACAGATGATACAAAGACAGAAATCCCAGATAGGCTGAGGAGGAAGTTGTAAACAGAGAGGGCCTGTGCCCCACTTCTTGTTTGGAACAAAACACCCCATGCCAACACAGGAGGGCTGCAGCTAGGTGAAGCGTATTGTGGTATATTTTGTGGGGAAATGGTTAGCAATAGTGTCCCGTGTCACCCTCAGTCCCACTGTGACAGAGAAGGGATCCAGGAGCAGGCACTGGTTCCCTGTGGAGGATGAGAAGGTAGCAGAGAGGGAGGGGTCACAGTGGCTGGGAGAACAGGATGGACAGGTGACCCAGTCGTGCCAAGCAGAGTCGGGACACAGGCTTGCGGGAAGGGTGGGCAAAGAGAAGCCATTTTTCTGCTGGCCTTGCTGCTGCGAGGTTGTGAGCCTGGATCTGCTGGGGTCTCGCATGGAGCCTGAGAGTATAGCTCACATGGAAGGAAGCAAAGCTGGGAGATGGAGAGTCCTTGAAGGCTTTGGTTTCCAGGGCCTGAAGCAGACAGTGCCCTGAGCTTTTAATTTACGTAAGTCAATCAATTCCTTTTTGTTTAAGCCAGTGTGAATTGGGTTGCCTGTCATTTAGAGCAGGAAGTGCCCTAACTCCTATAGGGAAGAGGGAGGCAGCTCCGGGGGAAGGGGTAGAGCCCGGAATTAGTGAGAGGACAGCCAGCGGGATCGTGGAGGGAAGGAGGAGAGGTGTTGGGTGGGGGTGGGGTGCGGTGGACTGAGAAACAGGTGGGAGAGTCTGGGGCGATGCTGAGGTGGACAGTGAAAGGATTTTGTGCTGGGAGGTGCGGTTCATGACTGGGAAGGGGTTGTGTCAGTGGTCAGGGCAGGAAGGAGCTGAGCACAGTGTGGCATCCCAGAAATGGGGAGAGAAAAGCAGGTTATCAGGATTTAGAAGCAAAGCCTCCCTGGACATTGAGCCTTCAGCTGAGGAAGGCAAACCAGGGGGCTGCGTAAATGGTGAGACCATAGAGCAAATGCGATTGGGAGCTGGCAAGAGAGAGAATTTGGTGCTGGGAGTGCTGAACTGAGATGGAAAGTTCTAAGCAGAAAACCAGAGAGCAGGTAGAAATATGGGTGAAGTATCTCCGTGTCGAGTGTGGATTAGGGAGCCATCAATACAGGAGTGAAAGCAGAGGCCAAGTGAGAAACTCCTCCAGAAAGTGCGCACGGGAGGTCAATAGTAAATATACTTAGGAGCCAATTTTCCGCAAGACCAGTTGCTCTAGGGCACGTAGGGGTCACTGCAGTTCCTGAACTGACACCAAAGTCCTCTCTGACAGTCGCAGTTGGTCAGATCATCTCACGCAGAGAAATCAGGTAGGAATCACCACCAGCTGGGACCCAACATTTGAAAGAAATGACCCCCAATACGGTATCATATCAAGTTCAACTGCACGTCTCTCGGGTGTCTTAACAGGGAGTTACAGAAATCAGTCAAGTGCTCTGTGGCTCTGCAGTAGGTCCGAGAACGCTGAGAACCATGGGACGGGGAAGGGGTGGGGAGAGACGCTGCCCGGGCCGCGACCTCGCCAGGGCGCCTGGAGGCCACCCAGAGACAGCAGGGTGAAGGTCTAGAGTTGACACACAGGGCCGGATGTGGTGGGAGCGGGAAGGGAAACGTGGAGTAGCCTGCGGGGGGGGGGGGGCAAGGTGGCGAGAATCGTGACAGTTTGGATCAGTCACCGGCAATGGTGGACCCCAAACACTCGCGTCCAGCTCAGCACCGGCCCCCGGGTGGCGCCGGGTCAGGCACACGGTCCACAGGCACCCACACTAGGGCTCCGGGCCGTTTCTGTGTACCCGGCCTAGGCGTGCGTCCATGCATCTCTGATCCCGAGTCCCGCGTTGTTACGCGCGCAGAGGCCCTGCGCTCAGGTGGCCGCGGTCCCCGCGCACTCAGGGTGCCCGTGACCGTGACTTTCGCACGCTGGGATCTCTGAAGACTGGCCCGTCTCTGGGGCCTGAGTTTGACCTCCTCCAATCAGTGTCCTCTCCGCAGTCCCTCTGATCCCTTCCGGCCACCCGGGCCGCAACGCATCGCCGCCTCAGGGGCGGAGCTCCAGGGCGGCGAGGCCACTAGGGGGCGCTGCGCACCGCCGCGCTGCCCCGAAGTCGTTGCGCGCCGCCCTCGCCTCCCCCTGCGCCGGGCGGAGCGGGCGGCGAGCGCGGAGCCGGGCGCGCTGTGGCGGAGCCGGGGCCGGGCCGGGACCATGGGCGGTAAGCGCGGCGCAGGCCGCGGTCGGGGTGGTTACCTTTGAGGCTGAGCGGAGCCTCCCGCGGAGGCTCGAGGCGGGCGGGTGTCCCGGGGTGCCGGTCTCGGAGGCCGAAGGGGTCCTCTGGACGCGCCAAGGCCGGGACGACCGGGCAGTGACTCCGGTGGGAGAGGGGTGGGGGGTCGGGGGCGCGCTTGCGAGCTCCGGGTCTGAACCCCGTTACTGAGCTCCCTCCTCCATCCCCGCCCCTTCCCCAAACCCCAGCCCCCGACTCGCTTCCACTCCCCCACGCCCACGCGCCCGGATCCCAGTCCCCGCCTTCTCATCCACCGCCCCCTCTCCTAGCCCCAGCGCCCCCTAACCCGGCCTACGATTCCGCCGCCCTTTCCCCAGGCCTTTGCCCCGCAGCCTCCGGTGGGTGCCTCCCTTCATCCGCGCTGCGTCCTGCTTCTCCACCTCCAGCCCCGCACCTCGCCTGCCTCCATCCGCGGTCCCGCCCCTCCAGCCTGCTCCTGCCCGGCCCCCGCACCCCTGCCGCCTGATTCCTGCCGGAACTGGAGCTCGCAGGATCCCCCTTCGCCGGCCGTGGCGAGCCAGCTGGTCTCCAGGTAAGGAGGCTGCGGTGACGGCAAGTTCTCTGCCGTCTTCCTCGGGGGGTGGGGTCGGCTCCTGCCGGCAGCTACCTGCGCCCGGTAGTCCCGGGGCCCAGCGGAGGGGGCCGCTGCGTCCACAGGTTAACATTCCAGGATGCTCAGGTTAGGACTGCGTGGTTTACAGCCCCCGGCGTTGTTTTTGCTCGTGAAATTGCTTAGGTCGCAGTCTTTTAAAGAAGCCGGCTTTGTTACACACACGAAATTGGTTTTGCTTCGAGCTGGTGGCCTTCTTGGTGGCTGCAGCGGTCTTTCAAGGTGTAAGTGTGGGTGGTTAAAGGATTAGCAGTGCCGGAGGATGTGGAGCCATATATTCCCGCTTTGGCGGGGCGTTTCGAGGGGAGGGAGGACATCCCCGCCTGGGTGGCCAGTGCCTTCGTGGGAACACAAGGATGCTTTGTAAGCATTCGAAAAGTAAAATCAGGAGAGATGTGGAATCGGATCGCGTGCGAATGGGCAAGTGTGGGGTGGACGGCCAAGGGAGCCTCAAGAAGGCTCCACAAGTTGGGGACATTTGTTGCTGTTTGCAGAAGACCCGCGGGTGAACCCGAGTGTGGAGCAGGCAGTGCCCAGTCAGCCTCACAGACGTGACGTGACTGCGGACGGAGCTTGGCAACAACTCCTCCTCGGAGGCGTTGGTGCCCCGTCAGGACATCTGTGCGAAGAGGATCTAAAGCAGGTGGTTTGAAAAGCCTCGTGTTCCCTGGAGAGAGGTGGAGATGCAGGGTGACAGCCAGAAAGCCAGTGCATGAACCTGCCCCATCCCTTCTCCTGGCTTTCAGTAAGTCTTGGATTAAGTTAATTGCCTATTTTAGAGAAAGGGCTTGTAGGAGTTATGTCTCTTCTGCAGATTAGCTCCTGGCCAGCCCACCCTCACTGATGATGCTTGGGAGGCTACTTTTGGGCACCAGGGCCTAGATGGGCCACCTGACCTTTGGAGCACTGCATTTGGAGCATTTGCAGAACTGCGATATCTGCAACTCTTTCTTTTTAGTGATTGGCTCGAAGAGTAATTAGCTCAATATTGGTTCACTGTTGAGTAGTGAATTAGTAAGTAATTAGCCCAAGGTCACACTGGGGCTGGGTAGGCTCCCTCTGAGTGTCTACACACTCCTGTGGGTATCCCCTCAACCCTCGCCAGGTTGCTGTGTGATGAGTTGTTGAATGTCAGATGCCCCACTGCCCAGGATAACCTTCAGCTGTGGGGTGGAACCATCTTTGTGGCCCCAGACCCAGCCTGGCACCCTCTGAGTGACAGGTACTCAGTGTTTGTCTAGTAAAGAAGTGGGTGTCTTTCCTGAATCCAGGCTGAGTCCATTACCCATGGTTTTCCATTGTGCTGCACTGTTTCCAAAACATTATCCTTCGATTTATCAGATTTTAAAGAAATACCTTATCTCAACAGAGACATTCATTTCTGTGTCTGTTGGGGGCAGAGAGCTCAATTTATGGGTCAGGCTTTGACAGCTGGGTCTCTGACCTCAGAGGGCACTCCAGAATTTCCATGAAGCAAAGCAGTTGTCCTCATGCCACAGCTAGGGTGAGGTGAGGGGCACTGTGGGCAGCTAAGGCTTCCTGCTGAGGGGTGCATCCTCCACAGCTTAGCCTCTAGGGCCCTGAGCTGTGGCCGCGGCCCGCTTCAGCGTCCCTCATCCCTGCGCATGGTGGGGGAAGCCACTTGCGGAGCCCTGCTGGCTGCTTCAGACCACAGCATCTTCACTCCAGTGGATGCTGCCCACACCAGGGAGAGCTGGGAGCGCCTCTTCTTGCACTTTTTGGGCAATCTGATTTGCTGTGCTATTGCGGGGGAGGGAGGCTGGTGTTTGGGCAAGATGTTTCTGTCTGTGGGAGGTGGCCGTGACCCACTGGCAGGTAGATCAAAGTCTAGCTCTTCGGCCTCTGTCAAAGGCCAGCTCTGGAGAGAACGGCCAGAGGCTAAAGGGGTGGGAGCAACCTGTGTCCCCTTTTCTCTGGAGTATGGAAAGGGCTGGAATTCAGAATGTCCCTTTGATGTGGGAACCTGCACTGCCCACAGGTTCACAGCTGTCATGGGCTTATCTTCCTCACCTGGACTGTCTGTGTCTCCAGGTCTGGCTCATACCCAGGATAACTGCAGCTGGTGAAAATCTGTTTTCTAGAAGACATTTAATTAATGCCTGCAGTTTGTGAGTGAGAAAGAAAGGGGGGGGGAGGGAGAGAGGAAGAGAGAGAGAGAACTTGCTCTATGGAGGGGGGTAGGAAAAAGGGTAGCAGAATAGCCAAGGTCCTGAAAACTCACGGAGGTAGACTTCAGCCTCGGGACGAGGCTCTGGGCTGGTGGATGAGGACGTGGGCCCACATTCAGGTGGAGGGGTTGCCATTCGGAGCAAAGTCACTGTGGTCAGAAAAACGGCCCCACAGTTACCTGGAATAAGGTGTGCTGGGCCCACTGTTCTGCTTCCTAGAAAGCCTTGAAAGCCAGGTGAGGGCCTGGAGAGGACTGAGCCATTTGAAGGTTTGGATGAGGGTTGTGCCCCTTTGGAAAAGGTGGCTTGAGTGATGCCATTGGTCTGGGGGAGGCAACTCACACCTGAGATGCTGAGGGGAGCGTTCAGGCCGGTGGCCAAAAGAGATGCGGCTGGGAGGGTCTGTGCCCCTGCACTTAGGGGGTGGAGAACAGGCAACAGCTGCCTTCTGGTAGGATGGTGGGCCTGTTGGCAGAAGCAGCCTCCCGCACACTCTTCTTGAGCCTGCTGGGCAGCCTTGCGGATGGTGTAGGGCCTGCTAAGGCCCCTCAACCTGGAGATCCTGCAAGGCGGCCATGAGGAGGCACTTGTGAACCGGGAATGACCTGTAGGTCTGCTCTGAGTCCAAAAGGCAGGAGGGCCAGGGTGGCCTAACTGAGCCGCAGACTCCCGGATAGTAAGTAGCCTTCATCCCTAGAACCAGGAGGCTGCTCCGAATCTTCTTGGGCCTTGGTTAGGGAGGCCACTGGCTTTGGAAAAGAAACAGGGCTATCAGTAATGAAGAGAGGAGACATTGCAGGAGCATGGAGGATGTTAATGATTAAAAAGGCATTGAGGGCTTCCCTGCTGGCGCAGTAGTTAAGAGTCCTCCTGCCAGTGCAGGGGACACGAGTTCGAGCCCTGTTCCGGGAAGATCCCACATGCCGCGGAGCAACTAATCCTGTGCGCCACAACTACTGAGCCTGTGTTCTAGAGCTTGCGAGCCACAACTGCTGAGCCCGTGTGCCACAACTACTGAGCCTGCACTCTAGAGCCCACGAGCTACAACTGCTGAGCCCTCGTGCCACAACTACTGAAGCCCACGTGCCCTAGAGCCTGTGCTCCACAAGAGAAGCCACCGCAATGAGAAGCCCATGCACCGCAATGAAGAGTAGCCCCCGCTCACCGCAACTAGAGAAAGCCCGCGCGCAGCAGTGAAAACCTGACACAGCCAAAAGTAAATAAGTAAATAAATAAAATTTATTAAGAAAAAAAAAGGCATTGAAAAAGGACTTGGAGGAGCCTAGTTATGTGGTTCCTGCAGCCAGGAGGCAGCCTTCACCCATATCCTCTACTCCGCAAGGAGTATCTGGGATTCATCCCTGTATTCCGGGCCATCCCTCCCTCCCTCCTGGTCCCTCAGCCCCACCCTCCTGCACTGCACACATTGATCGAGCCACCTCTGTGCTGGTACTAGGGTGGAGGAGAGGTTGGGCAACTCAAATATCTAGTGGTAGCCACTTAGGAACTTGTAAATTCTGTGTGTATTTGCGTAGTCACTTCCCCAACGTATGTGTTCATGTTTCCGTATTATGAGGCATCCTTTTGTCATCTGCTTACCACTCTCTCTGTCTGTGTGTATAACCGACTTCCTTAGAGAGAGCCACAATCAACAGCATAGAAACCAGAGCTTTAAAGAACAGACTAAGATGAAAATTATTGCACCGGGTTCTGACACCACCTGCCCCCTCCTGTCCTCTCCTCTCCTGTTTGTGGTCAGACTCATCATTTACACCCAATTTACAAATAGTTGGAATACTATTTGAACTACCCCTCAATTACATGGAGACATGTGTCTTGCCAGCTAACAGAAACCACAGCTTACTTTCCTAGACCCACCTCATTCTTGGACCTAACACCAAACTTCAGGCCTTCAGAGATAGAGCAGTATCATTTTGAGCTTTTTAACTATAAAGCTCAGATGAAGCTCTGTTTGCTAGTTGTGTCGGCTGCTAATATAGGAGAATTTGAAGTTAGAATAAGACATTTACTGCCTTGTTAACTCTTTATGCTTCTAAAATGAAAGGAGCAGTTGGATTAAGGTAGGGGATGTAGAAATGTCTGCAAACTCAGAAGTGATAACAGAGGGACACAGTCTTACAGAAATAAATTAAGCTGTAAACATTGTTACTGAAATGTGCAGAGAGATAAATAGGAACTCCGGTAGAAGTATATGCAAATACAGAATTCTGACAAGTATAGATCGATAGGTAATAGAATTTCTGGTCTGTCATTTTATTGAAATATATTAATTATTATGGTCATATATTATGCTTATGTAGTAGCTTACCATTTAAATAGGCAACTATGTCCATGATCTTGTTCAGTCCTTCTAACAAGTCTGGGATCTTCTTAGAGATGGGGACATTGGACCACAGAGTATTTATAAGAGCTCCCCTAGAATTCAGGTTTCTTGAGTGGAGAAATACTATGTACGTGGATTTCCTGCTACAGTTGCTTGATAACTCAATGTGGTTACATAGTTATTTGAAAATTACAGAACATCTTTACAATGTTCTGTAAGCCGAACAAACAAAAACAGTGTATGCTTAGCACCATCAGAAACTGTCTGGAAGGATTTTTCAGGGTTTGTGGATGTCAGAGGTTCTCTCTTTTGATTTTTATTTAATTTTTTTTTAATCGAAGTATAATTGATTTACAGTGTTGTATAGAGGTTCTCTTTTGATGACTTCCTAATACAGAAGTTCCTGTGAGTGTGTCCTCAGCACAGTGTGGTGGTTCAGCGTGTAGGCTCTGAAGCCAGATTGGCTTTAAATCCTGGATCGTACCCTTGGACAAGTTACGTAACCTCTCTATGCCTTGGTTTCTTCTCTTTTGTGAAATGGAGGTGATGATAATACTTCATGGTATTGTGAAGCTGAAATGAGATAGTGCCTGACAAGGACTTAGAACACGTAGTGCATGCTTAAATGTTAGCTGTTTTTTGTTTGTTTGTTTTTGTTTTTTCTGTTTTTTTTTTTACTATTCATTCATTCCTTAACATATTCATCCAAAAAACATTTTTGGTACCAACCGACTGCACTGAGATGGTGGGTGTAGGATGACGGGTAAGATACACATAGCCTCTGTCCTCATGGAACAGAGGACATCACACTTAAGTTCACAGCGAAGGACAGGAATAATAGCGCAGGCATTTCCCAGGCACTCACGTGGCTCCAGGCAACCTTTTATGGCCATGAGAGGCTAGGGTGTAGCCTATCAAGGGTTCGCCATGACTGGGGGTGGTGGCAGGGGGCTAGCAGATGGTCTTCAGCGGGTACACAGTGGTGACGTGGCCTTGCCAACTGTTGAAGGCAGGCACTCATTTGACTGGTCTGTGTCTGACACATGCTGCTTGTTCACGTTTTAACTCTCACTCTTGGCCTCAGGTTGTGAGTGGGAAGCGTGATACGAGACTGTAAACCCAGTGTTTACTCACCTGGTTTGCCAGCGCTATTCTTGGTCCTGGTCGACAGCACCAGATGCCCTGACCACTGTTCTGGGCTGGCTCTCTAGCAGCCCCGGAAGCCCACGATTCTATCAGAGACCCAGTTCTCTGAGTGAGGAATGGCACAGCTGCTCCCGAGGGCGGGTAGGGGACTAACCTGAGGCAGAGGCCAGACTACTGCTCACACACAAAATCCAACCGAGTAAATGTGAAGATCTAATTGGCTTTATGCAACGAGTCGTGAATTGGGCAGCATCCCATCTTGTAAATAGAAGCCCCCTCTGAGGGGCTGCACTAAGTAGAAGGAGGGAGGGGCAAGGAGGCTCTTAGTAAAAGAAAGTCAAGGGTTGCTTCAGGCCAGGTCACCTTCTCCTGGGTGAGGGGCAAGGGTCTATCAAGTCATTTACCTCTACTTCCTTTGGGGGATGCGGGGGGATAGAGGGGACCCATGTGACAGATTATTTCATTGGTGCTGGCCAGAAAATTCCAGACTGGCCAATTAAGATTACATTTCTGGGGAAGGCTGAAGCTGCAATTAGGTTAGGTAATAAAACTAGGTTTGGTATCACGGGTTTTAACACAAGTGATGCCATTTTGGGCCTGTGGTTGTCTCTTTAACCCTATCATGTGTCCTGTGTCTGCCATAGCTGGAATCTTCTTCATCTGAAGGTCTCTGGGAAGCTGTTGATAGGCTTGGGTTTAATAACAGGTCCTGGAAAGGGAGGTCCTTCCACCTCAGACCTCACCCTTGCTTGCTCCACGTGTCCTACAAAGAAACTCCAGTGTGGCAGCCTGCCCAGCCAAGCCCTTGCCACCCTGCGGTGGCCCCCAGCGGTGGGCTGAGGACTAGAGAAACCTGTGATTGCTGCCTCAGAACTCGAGCGCTTCCTCTGCCTTGCGTGATTAGCACACCCGCTGCTCTACACTGGAGTTCTTTGTACTCATGAAATGGCAGGCAGACTGGAAACCTGATAATGACTTCTCTTATTGGAGAGCCTGCTTGTTTTATTCATTTTTAAACTTCTGGAGTCTGAAGTCAATGAGGCTTTGTCTTTTTTTCTTAAAACACTTTCCCCATTCTTGGAAAGTAAAGAAATGGCAAGTAATGCCATTCATTAAAAAGAAATAATAAAATAAAAAACATTAGTGTGTAGGCAGCGTTGAGTTAAAAGGAGGAAAACCTCTTCTCTAGTTTCCAGTTTGTTCCCTAGCTGCTCTGACTTCTCTGGTTTGGTTGCCTCTTGATTTCCCAGATGGGGTTGACTTCTGTCGCCAGTTTGTCTCCATCACGGTTCTTAATGGAAGCACAGACCTGAGCGTCGGAGCTTGGACATTTGTGGTTGAAGGTCATGGCTTAGACGTGTGATTCTTTTGGCTCTGTCTTCAAGGTGAAACATTACTCTGTCTTTGAGAAAGAGTATATTTTAGGAGATCCGAATATCAACAGGCAGGACGATCTAAGCCAGCCCACCTCATCCTCGGTTCACGTAATTCCCAGCGTTTCTGAGTTAGCGGCGTATGAGTTTTTATGTTCTCCTCTTGTGCATCTTGCTCTAATGACTGCCGATTATCTTGAAACAGTTGCATCAATTGATGGTGTTTAGGGACTCAACATGCGGCAAGTAGCTGCAGTTGCCTGGCTCGGCTGAGCATAGCACGTTCTCGCTACTCGCTTTTTTATAGCTTGAGGGGTGTTTGCTGTGTGTGCCCAGTGCCAGAAAGGGAGTGGGGAACTCCTTGCCTCAGTGCGCACCCACCGCCCCCACTGCCCTGACCCCCAGGACGTTGTGTGTCACTGCAGCATCCGTTCCCACTGCACGCAGATTGTCTGCTCAGAGGCCTTCTCCCCAGCTTGACTGGGAGCTTCTGGAGGGCAGGGGCTACACCCAGCTCACCCCTGAATCTTCATCCTTAGCCCAAGAACTGGCATGAAATAGGCCTCAATAAAGGTTGGTGAATGAATGAATGAATGGTTGCAAAGCAGTTAGGATTGTGTTTGGCTGCAAAGTAACAGAAAACCCTACCTTAGTGGCTTAAGTTGATAATGGTTTATTTTTCTCATGTAACAAGATGATTGAAGGTATTGGTTGCTGGCATTGGTCTCAACAGCTGATGTCTGTCTGGACTGACACACTGTTATTTTCTTGGCCTTTTCTTTTCTTTTTTTTTTTTTTCGGCATGCGGGCCTCTCACTGTTGTGGCCTCTCCCGTTGCGGAGCACAGGCTCCGGACGCGCAGGCTCAGTGGCCATGGCTCACGGGCCCAGCCGCTCCGCGGCATGTGGGATCTTCCCGGACTGGGACACGAACCCGTGTCCCCTGCATTGGCAGGCGGACTCTCAACCACTGCGCCACCAGGGAAGCCCTGGCCTTTTCTTCATGATGGCAAAATGGCTGCTGCAGGAAGGAGACACCAGCCACATTGGTACCTTTTATGAGGAAAGCAGACATCTTCCCCAAAACATCCAGCAGACCTCCTCTGACATGCCACGGCCAGAACTGTGTCACACGGTCACTCCCAGTTAAAATGGCCATGTGAGTATTTAGCAGGGCACATTGCTGCTTATAAGAGTTAGGGAGGCTCACCGCTGAAACAAACAAACCAAATACAGTTGACCCTTCAACAACACATGGGTTTGGGGCACTGAGCTCCCCCAACCCCCAAGTAAAAAAATCTGCACGTAACTTTATAGTTGGCCCTCCATATCCACAGTTCCGCATCTATGAGTTCAGCCAGCCTCAGATCACGTAGTACTGTATTTACTATTGAAAAAGATTTGCCTGTAAGTGGACCCATGTTGTTCAAGGGTCAGCGGTACATTTAATGACTCAAATATGATGGACATTTACTTTTTGCTCACACAGAGTCCAAAATGGCTGTTCCTGATTAGGGAGGTAGGGACTCTTTTCCAAAAAGCCATTCAGGGACCCAGGCTCTTAAGGCTGCCATGCTCATTTGCATCAATCAGTGGAAGAGGAAGGAACATGGAAGTTGGAGGATGGGAAGATTTTATGGGCCAGACTTGAAGATGGAGAATTGCATCCACTGACATTCCATTGGCCAGGGCTCAGTCAGATGACCACACCTCCTGCAAGGGAGGCTGGGAAATGTGGTCCAGCCCTGTGCCTAGGAGGAAGAGGAGATGGGTCTCATGGTGAGCTGGCCATCTCTGCCACACTTTCCCTCCCCCGCCCCCCACCAAATCAAGATTCTGTTGGCAAGGAAGGAATGAATATTGAGGGGCAACTGGAGGTGTCTGTCTTGGAAAGAAATGTTGTGCTAAGAAAGCTCCAGCCAAAAATAGTCTCTATTCCCAGATCATGCGTCTTAAATCCTGGCCTCTGCTCCCATCTTTGGGACCCGGACTAACAGGACAATGGAAAGTCCTCATTGTTCCTCTTTCTTGACTCAGGCCATGTTCTTAACAGCTTTGAGGGAGTGAGTCCTAGTGGATTCCCTTCAGCAGTTGGAGGTTACCCCAGAAGAAATGGCCTTCAGCCTCCTCAAGACCAGAGGAGCCTCTGAGAACTCGAGCCCCTGAGAACTGCTTGCTCATGAGCCTTCCAAGTGCCCCCACTCACCCATCCTCCCAACGTTTCTTCTCCTCTCCATCCACCACCCAGCCCCCCTCCAGAGAGGAGGAGAGGCCACAGCAGAGTGACCTCAGCTTCCCACTTAAACCCACTGAGAAATATTTCGCTACCACTTCCTGCTATCTTTTCTCGGTTACCTTGTTGGTCAGTGGTTCATTGATCTATTGGGTTTCAGTGCTTTGTTCTTATTCAGTTTGCTGTAGGTTTCAGTGACAGGTGCTTCTCCATCCACAGCATCCTTCTTGGTGTCCTTTCTTCCCTCCGTCCCTTCCTTCTTCCCACACCCATCTAATGAGTACCTGCTGCTTTCTCAGCTCCGCATCCACCGAGCCCTGGGGGGAGGTAGGCAAGGAAGCTGACACAAGCCTGTGGCGTTGAGGAGTATTGTGGGAGGGCTGTGGTTGCCCCGTGTGGGAGGACCTCACCCAGCCTTGGGTTCAGAGAAGGCTTCTGGGGGAAGGTGGGATTTGAGCTGAGTTTAAGGATGAGCGAGAGTTAACAAGGTCAAGAAGGCATCTGGGCCGAGAGAGTGAAATGGCACAGACGCTGAGTTAGCGGAAGGGGCTCTTGGGGTTGGGGGGACCGGTGAGTGCAGTGTGCTGGAGTTGACGCACCGGGACGTGCGTCGTTCACTCATTACACACTCCTGTGCTCCAGGCCCTGGGTTTAGAGCAGTGGACGAGGCAGATAAAGTCCCAGCCCCAAGGGAGCTCAAGGTCTGGGCTGTAATGGGGGATGAAGCTGCAGAGGTGGGTGGGCTTGGCTGCTGTCCTAGACTCTGCTCGGAAGGGTTTGCTGTTGGAGTCCGAGTAGGATGTGGGCCCCGTTGCCTGTGCCCTCGCCTCTTGTGCCCTGTCCCTCTGTCTCCAACTCCCGTCTGGTCCTTTGCATGACACAGGCTATAAAAATAGACGCTGGCATCAGAACACCAGCATGTAGTTGGTGAGGAAAGCTGGAAACTGTCACTACGTATCAAGATATGCGCCAGTGAGATTTTTGGTGGAGCTCGTTCTTGGAGCCCCAAGGATAACGTCCTAAAGTTTGCTTACAATTTTTTTTTTTCTCCTTTCAACTCATACCAACACTTCTGGCCACTTGGCTGAGAATGAATATGTACTGGTTGTGCCGATTCCCCACCTATGAGCTCATTGAAATGAACGTTTAATGCTGAAATCCACCAAGTGAGGACTGGCCTTGCCCTGGGCCGGCCTGATCGGAGGGGCTGAGTCATCTCCCCAGGGCAGTCCATCCAGGGTTCGTGTCCAGGTGAAGACTCTGGTCAGCACTACCTGAGAAGGGACCAGCTCTCACCAGCCTGAAAGGTTTTGCTCATCTCCCCAAGGAAATGAGGGCTGAGCCAGGGTTTGGAAGAGCTGTCAGCTGCCTTTTCTGTGACGCATGGGCGCAAGCGTGGTTTCTTTCTTTCTCCCTTCCCAGCCCTGTTTATTAAGGTGGAATTGACAGTGCTGGGGGCCGGGGGCAGAGTGCAGAGAGAGGAAGCTTCATGCTAGTCTGAGCTCAGGGCTGAATGAAGGACACTTTGTTTCCAGATAGAGGGATCTCAATCTGTAGGCCAGTCCTATGGTGTTTATTGGGTACCTTTTTGGAGCCAAGTGCTATAGGGAACGTGCATAATAATAAAATGAGGAGAAGGACATCACATTACAACCTGTGATGTTGTGATTTATAAAAAGAAATATATATTTGTTCTTCGTCACTGTTTCTGGCACGGAGCTCCTACAACTCTTGATATTTCTTAGAGGAGACCGGAAAGGTGTCTTTTATTATGTTAATGAGGTGACTTTTGGAAAGACCCCAGGGAACCTAAGGATGGGGCCTGGTTGCCAGGAGAACCAACCTTGTGATTAGAGGATTGGAACTTTCAGTCCCCCACCCCTGACCTCTGGGGAGGGGTGGGGGGCTGGAAGTTGAATCTGTTGCCATTGGTCAATGATTTAATCAGTTATGCCTATGTAATTATGACCTTGGCTCTGGTCTTCTTTGAAAAAAAAATTTGGAAAGAGATGGAGATTGTAAAGCAGGTAAAGTGTTTATTAGAAGCAGAGTACGTGTGAAAAGGACACACGGGTGGACTCAGAGGGAGAGTTGCCCTTTTCGGGTGACTTAAATTGCTTATATGGGGCATTTTTCCAGGTTTCCCCAGGCCAATCATCTTGCTAGTTGTCCGTATCTGATCTGATTTTAGGGCCCTGCCCAATGTGTGCGCGCATCTTTTAGCCAAGATGGATTCCAGTGTGAGGGTTTCTGGGAGGCTGGCAGGACATATTATGGGCTGGCACCTCCTCCCTTCCCTGACCCCTGGGCAACCTTTCAGTGCACATGTAGTTTGGGAGGTCTCCTTGACCCCAGGAATGAGAAATATGTGGCTTCCTTTTTCACCCAAGCAGGGATCAGCTCCTGCAGAGAATTATCTTTATCTTGAAGTATCTGTCCTCAAGAGACAAATTCCAGCTGCTCAGCTGGGGCCCATCTATCTCCTCCCTCAACGATGCCTCCATAAAAACCCAAAGGACACAGATTGGAGAGCCTCCAGGTTGGTGAACACATGGAGTTGTAGGGAGAGTGGGAGAGAGTGGGAAAGCTGTAACACCTTTCCCACATACCTTGCCATGTGCATCTCTTCCATCTGGCCGCTCCTGAGTCAGATCCTTTTGTAATACACTGGTAATCTAGTAAGTAAGTTGTTTCTCTGAGTTCTGTGAGCCCCTCTAGCAAATTAATTGAACCCAAAGGGAGGGGGGTCGTTGGAACCTTCAATCTATAGCCAGTTAGAAGCACAGGTGACAACCTGGATTTGCGGTTGGCATCTGAAGTGGTAAGGGGACAGTCTTGTGGGATTAAGCCCATAACTTGCGAGATCGGAGGCTATTTCCAGGTAGACGGTGTCAGAGTTGAGTTTCTCGACTGAAAAAAATGCATAACCTAAAATTTGAGAATTATGTTTTATTTGGCAGACGAAGCTGAGGACTTAAGTCCAGGACACAGCATCTCGGATGCTCTGAGAGACTGCTTCTGCAGAGGTAAGGGAGGAGCCGGGATATGTAGGAAGTTTTGCCACAAAGATCATGCAGTCAGAACATCAAAAGATTACTGTTAATTAAAGAAAACCAGACATCTCAAGTTAAAGAATTTAGCGCTTTTCTACGTATGGGAAGATGCAAAGGTCAGGGCTCATTGAAATCATTCCTTTGATACGCACCTCAGCTCTCTAGGGCCAGTATCTTGTGCTCTCTCATCCTAGTCTCCTCAGGGTGCACCTTGGGGGGTGGGGTGAACAACCAGCTGGTGTTGGAGAAATGCTTGGTGCTGTGGGGAAGAAAACCCCACACACACTGGAATTAGAGGAAGAATCATTAATACCCTAAGTGCTTTCCAGGAAATATCTAATCCCTTCCACAAACCCAGGAATGGGGAATTTTACATTCCCCTAGGATGTAAGCTCCACGCGGGTAGGAGTTTGGACTGATTTGGTCACTACTCATCCCCAGTTTCTATGACTGTACTTGGCATATAGCAGATGCTCAGTAGCTGTTTGTTGGATAAATAATTGAATCACCATTTACAGGTGAGGCATCTGCAGCTCAGAGAGGTAAGGCAACTTGCCTGAGGTGCCCCAGCCTGGATCTCAATCCCAGGGGAGGTATCATGAGCTGCGGCTTGGGGTTCCCAGCCCTGTTGCCCTTGGAATACGGATTACTTCTAGGATAGCGCTGCCCAAGTGCAGCACAACCGTGACAAAACCTTGAGCTGAGTGGCCCAGAAGGTGGTCTGTCTTCCTGCTGCCAGTGCCTTGTAGCTCGAGGGTAGGGTGAATATGCAGGAGTGTACCCATCGGCAGATGGATGCGTTCGGGAACCTCCCGTGGCTCCCTTCTCCTACGGGAACCTAGCCTGGTCCCAACCGTTCTCCACCTGTTCACCGGTGAGCCGCTGCGGAAAGCCTGTCATCAGTCGACAGTTCAGGGAGGACTTGGCTGCCCCGCCGCCGGCTCTGTACCACCGCCCACAACCTTCGCCCTCCTCCAAATGCCTGCTCACATCAAGAGCGCCCGCTGATGTCCTCCTTGCCCTTTTAGTTTTAACACAGTTTCTGCCGCTTCCCTGAGGCCTTCTCTGGCCATTCTAGCACAAGCCACCGCCATCCCCCTGCAGCCCCAGTCTGTTTGTACAGTGCATTTCCTAATGGTGTTCCCAGAACCCTGAATTCTGCAGTGTGATGGGGCTTCTGCTGAGTGGGGCATGAGGCCCCTCCTAGCATACTCTGCCTTTATCTTTCTAACACATCAAGTTCCATGTTGCATTGTGTTTTCAAAGGGGGTACTCTTTCAAAACCACTGGTCTCTTTATAATTTATCCTGTACCCACCTTGGGACTTCTTGCTTAACTGCACAGTAAATAAATTTTACAGCTTGCTTTCTTTTCTGATTTTAAAAGTAAGACATGTCTACTTAAGAAAATTTGGAAAATGCAGAAAATTACCAAGGAGGAAAGAAATCTTCTAAGATCCCACCACCTGCTTAAAGAAATGTAAGCCAGTCTTCTGTCTTGACATTTGTTTTAATTAATCAATTTATTTATTTTGGCTGCATCAGGTCTTAGTTGCAGGATGTGGGATCTTTCATTGGGGCGCGGGCTCTTCATTGTGGTGCGCCGGCTTCTCTCTAGTTGTGACCTGTGGGTTTTCTCTCTCTAGTTGTGGCACACGGGCTCCAGAGCGTGTGGGCTCTGTAGTTTGTGGCATGCGGGTTCTCTCATTGAGGCACGTGAGCTCAGTAGTTGCAGCGCACGGGCTTAGTTGCCCCGCGGCGTGTGGGATCTTAGTTCCCCAACCAGGGATCAAACCCGGATCCCCTGCAATGGAAGGTGGATTCTTTACCACTGGACCACCAGGGAAATCCCCAGATTTGTTTGTTTTAAAGAAAATTAAGATTACTTGTAATCCCAGCTATAAGCACTCGTAACATTAAGGGCATTTTTTTCCTCTTTCCATTTTTTTTTAATTGTTACTTGTGTTATGTTTTTAAAATAGTAATAGGTTCAAAGTTCTGAAGAGGAAACAATAAAAAGTCCCACTCCCGCCCCTGTTTCAAATCACTCAGTCCAGTTTGGTAACATATCTTCTTTGTAACATAATTGAGTTCAAACATAATTGTATTAGAGCTTGCTTTTTTCATTTAGCAGTATAACATTTTCTTCTATCATTACTAATCTTATAAAATTTGTACACAACATGTCGTAAAAAGAAAGCATTAAATATGTAAGTAGATATCGAAAAGTACACAATAGAGGTTAAAAGTCCACCCCTGTTAATTTAGGGGGCTGTCTCCTTCCAGACCTTTCTCTAGAAGTTTACATGTTGTCTTAAAATTTCCGTATGTCTGTTGAGATATGCAAATGTACATTGTACCTACATAAGATGCTCCTGTATCTGTTATGCTGCTGCCAGCACCGGCTCATCTGTCTTTCTCTGGGCAGTGTCTCCTGGAGGTTTGTCCACCTCCACACATAAATCTACCTCTTCCTTTTAAGGCTGAATCATGTTCCATTGTATGGACAAACTAATTTTCCAGCCATTTCTGTACACGTGAACATTTCAGTTGTTTTCAGATTTTTGTAGTTATTCCTGTTGCTGCTTTGTACACGCGAGTGAGCAATTTTGGGAACTAGATACCCAGAATACGAATTCTTAGGGCAAAGGGCATGTGTGTTTATTGTTTTAATAAGACCACTGGTTCTCTACAGATTCCATTCCAGTTAACCCTCTCACCAACAGTATGTGAAAGAACTCATCCCTTTCGAGACTAGCATTCACTGGAGATGAACAATCTTTTATTTTTTTGCCTATCCGAAGGGTGAGAAATGCCATGTCATTTTTTTTTTTTTAATATTATTTATTTATTTATTTTTGGCTGTGTTGGGTCTTCGTTTCTGTGCGAGGGCTTTTCTCTAGTTGCAGCGAGCGGGGGCCACTCTTCATCGCGGCGCACGGGCCTCTTACTATCGTGGCCTCTCTTGTTGCGGAGCACAGGCTCTGGACGCGCGGGCTCAGCGGCCATGGCTCACAGGCCTAGCCGCTCCGCGGCATGTGGGATCTTCCCAGACCAGGGCTCAAACCTGTGTCCCCTGTATCGGCAGGCGGATTCTCAACCGCTGCGCCACCAGGGAAGCCCGCCATGTCATTTTAAAGTTTGTATATCTTTCCATCCTAGTTTTCCAAGCATATACATATATATTAGCATCATGCAGTACATGGTTCTGTGTGCTTTTTTTCTTTTTCACATTAAGTCACATTAAAATTTTCATATTTTCTTTTCCCAGTCATTGCATTGTCCTCAAAAGCTCAGTTGTTCAGGGGTGGTGTCTTAACTGAACTATTGCAGATCACCTGGAGTTTATTTCTGTCCTCGAGCTCCAAAGACCCTGGGAATGACAAGGAAGAGAAAAGAAACCCTCTGTAGAGAATTGACACAGGGTCTGACCAGCAAATTGGAGCCAAATTGAAATCTGAATTCGATGTTTGCTCAGGGGCTCACCCTGTAGGCATTTGGCAGGGAGGTGCCTAAAGAATCACCATGAGCTCTTGTTTCACGTGGGTATTGAATACCAGGTGTCCAGTGGTAAGAAGCCTCACCGGTTTCATATGTTCCATTATAAAAAGCGCCCAGCTTTGTTTGTTGTTACAGAGCATTTAGCATCCGTGAAAATATCCAGGAGGCAGTGTAGTGTAATGGGAATAGCATTGAACTGGCGAGGCAGAGAGCTGGTTCCAGATTCCAGCTCTTCCCCTGACTGCTGTGTAGACCTGGAGAAGACACTCAACCTCTTGGGTCTCCCGGGATCTGTGTGGTGAGGATGACCAGGGTGTGAGTAGATTTGGAAAGCCTGGTGGCGGATAGGCTAGTAGTTAGAGGCCAATTCTAGCTCAGTATTAATGAAAATTCTAAGAATTCGCAGGTTCTAATAATGGGATTGGCTGTTGTGGTATCATAAAAAACTTAATAGTTGGCCTTCGTCCCAGGTTCCTGGCACACAGCTCCTAAAACCCTTGGAATCTGGAGTGCCAGGAGTGTCTCTATGCTAATGAGATGACAGGTTGTGGTGGGGAGGCTACATAGCTTCAGGCTGAGGGCCTGTGTCTAAAAGACCAAGAAATGACTAAAGGGTTGTAATGATCAGCCCCACCCCAGATTTCCCGGTAGGGGAGAGAAGAGAGCTGGAGGTTGAATTCAGTCATTCAGGGGCCAGTGATTTAATCACTCTTGCCTACGTGAAGCCTCGATAGAAGACTCTAAACAGCGGGGTTCAGAGAGCTTCCAGGTTGACAAACAGAAAGGTGCGGGGAGGGTGGCAAGCCTGGAGGGAGCGTGGAGGTCCTGTGCCCTTGCCCCATACCTTGCCCTTTGCAGTTCTTCTCTTTGGCCGCTCCTGAGTTGTATCCTCCATAATAAATCTATAGTAAGTAACAGAGTTACTTATTCTGTTTCCAGATTTGTGAGCTGTCCTAACAAATGATCAGACCTGAAGTAGGGGGTTGTAGGAACCCCCCTGGCTTTGCAGCCGTAGCAGGACAGAAGCGGGAAGCCTGGGGACCACGACTTGTGATTGGCCTCTGAAGTGGGGCAGTCTTTGGGACTGAGCCCTTCAACCTGTGGAGTCTGAAGCTAACTCTGGGCGGTCAGTGTCAGAAGCGAATTGAATTGTGGGACACCCAGAGCTGGTGTCCGGAGAACTGGAAAATTGGTTGGTGTGAGAAAAAAGCCCCACGCGTTTGGTGTCGCAACTATTGTGAGTAAAAACAGCTGAGCTGAATATCGTCCTTCTCCAGAAATGTTCTGACGTGCCGTCAGCCGGCTCTGTGCCAGGCTTTGTCCAGTGCTGGAGACACACTTGTGAACAGACAGACCCCGTCCCTGCTGTCGGGTGGCTTACGGTCAATCGCAGGTGACAGCGGGCCAGCCAGGGATTTCAACGTGCTTGGTTATGTAATGACAGTGCTGAGAAGTGTCATGAAGGAGAAGCACAGGGTGACTTGACCATATCAGACAGTATGCTGATCTAGATAGGGGAGTTCAAGGGCAGCTGCCCTGAGAAAGTGATCCAAGGGCCGATTGGGAGTCAGCAAAGTAGGAAAGAGGGAGGGACAGGAGAGGCAGCGTGCCGGCCGGAGGAAGGCAGGGAGGATAGATTGCTGGTGGCTGGAGTGAGCTTCTTCTCTGTTCATTCATTCGTTCATGAATCTGACAAATATTGACTGAGGGCCTGCTCTGGGCTAGGCATCGTTCCTAGCACTGGGGATACAAGAGCAGGGAACAAGGCTAAAGTTCCTAGCCTCATGCCGCTCACTGTTGCTGCAAAGCAAATCATCCTCAAACTGGATGCTTAAAACAACCACCCTTTTACTCTCATTCTCATGGTTTGGAGGTGAACCAGGCCCAGACAGTGATTCTCACTCAGATCTCTCACACAGTCATTCAGGCAATGGCTGGTCTGGAATCATCTGAACGTTCCCCCACTCACATGTCTGCTGTTAGGCATCCCCACCCCTGGGTGCCCTCTCATGTGGTCTCTCCTGCGTCGTGGCCTCAGAGCTCTGAAGCAAGTGACCCAGGAGAGAGAGAGCTAGAGGGAATCTGCATAGACTTTTCTGACCTGGTGTTGGAGCTCACACAGCATCATTTCTATGCCTTTCTACTCCTCAAGGCAGTCCAACGCCTGTTGCCAAGACCTAGAACCTCCTCCTGGTGGGAGATGTAACAGAGAATTTGTGGACGTGCATTAAAACCACCACGCTCTCATGCTCTGCTCTCCCGAGCATTTCAGCCTTGGCTTCAAGCTTACCTACCTGCCATGGCTCATTCACCAGAGTCTTCCCGAAAGAAGGCAGCCTAATGGCCCCTGGGGGTTCCACCTCCCTCCTCTGCCCAAGCAGCTTCAGAAAGGTACAGTTTTCTCCACCTCAGGTTCTTTCCTGTGAGGGGTTGTGCCCCTTGTGGGACTAGCACCCCAGGCATCTGCCCAGCTGCCCCACCTCCTAATGGGTTGTCAGAGGACAGGCATGGACACAGGTCCCAAGTCTCCAAGGAGCAGGGCTCTTCTGTGGGGCTGAGAGATGGCCAGGATGGCTGGAGGGCTCTCGTGTATGGGCTTGAGGTGAGGCTGGGCCTGCAGGCCACGGGCAGGGTTTGGTCATCATCCCAAGAGCATTATGGGAAACCACTAAAGCGCCAGAGTTCTAATGACCACCTGCTGGGAAAATGAGAGAAGACTGTCCTTCTGGGGACAACAGGATTTTGGTTGAACATGGTTTTAAATGAATCTGTTAGAATGGTTCCTTTTTCTTACAAAGGAAGATATCAGGTATGTTCCTAACTTGAGAAAAAGAAACAGATCTCCATCCTGATTGGATCAGTCATAACAAGGCTAGTGATATGGCAGTCTGCGGTTAGTTATCACAAGGTTGGTGGGCAAAGCCAGTCTTCCATAACCAACAGTTCACAGCACTGTTACTGAACACGATCCACAGCAAACGTTCCCACCATCGTGATGTCCTGTAATACACACAATAGTGCCCAACGAATAACGCCACAGATTTTGGAAGATGACTATTAAGGCTCTAAATATTACAAGGATAGCTCTTCGCCCTGTTTAGTAGACATACTTAGAAAATCAATTTAGAAACTCAATTTTATGGTGAGAATACAGAATAGGTATTTGCTCATGTAGCCTGAGTTTGTGGAAACTGGTGAGTAAACAGGGTTCGTGACTGTCCCCGTGCTCGGCATTCTCAAAAGCTCTTGCATCGACAGCTTCTTCCTTCATGTTTCTCATTAAGCATCGCTGACTTTTCTTTTTAGAACCCCTAGTAAAGTACAAGTAAGTATGACTCACTTTGGAAAACTTGAAAGGACCTGCCATCCACTGAGTGAGGTGGCTGTCTTTGTTCCGAGGTCTCTCCCTCTCTCAGCTCCAAGTTAGGGTTCAAGGCAAACATCATATCGCAGATCACAGAGTGATTTAAAGATGTAAACAGTCAGAACTCTCCAGAAAATGTTGCCTGATAATAAGCTTAGGGGGTTAGCCCTAATCTGTACATTTAAATATTCCTAGAAAATGCTTGCTTCAAAGCAAAAAAAAAAAAAAAATTTATTGGTATATTTTCCGGTGGGTAGCAGACCCATGAGCAGAAAGGAATTAACCGTTACTGACTTACTGTGACTCAGGTGTTTCGTGAATATTTTGCTTAATCTTTATCAAAAGCCTATGTGTATGGGAGTTCCCTGGTGGCACAGTGGATAAGACTACAAACTCCCAATGCGGGGGGCCTGGGTTCGATCCCTGGTCAGGGAACTAGGTCCCACTTGCGTGCTGCAACTAAGAGTTCGCATGCCACAAGTAAGGAGCCCGCATGTCGCAACTAAGACCCGGCAACTAAGACCAAATAAATAAATAAATAAATATTTTTTTAAAAAGCCTATGTATATGGACAAGTAACTGTTAGGATTAGTGTTAAGCTGCTATAACAAATAAACCCCTAAATTTCTGTGGCTTAACACAATAGATTATTTTTCCCTTACAAAAATGGTCCAGTTTGGTTCCAGGACAATGGTATCAAGGATGGTGGTGTGTGAAAGTGGTGGGAGCTCTGTTGCACACAGATTTGGGGCCCCAAGCTTGTGGAAGCTCTGCTTCTGTAGCATGTGACTTTCAAGTTTGCCTTTTTCTCTTTTCTTTTGGTTATTTTATTTTATTATTTTTTAACACTGTACATTCATATTTACTCAACATCAATTTATATCCTATCTTCTTTTTTCCTCCAGTTTTACTGATATAATTGACATACAACATTGTGTTAGTTTAAGGTGTACAACATAATGGTTTGATACATGTGTATATTGCTAAATAATCACCACAGTAAGTCTAGTTAATATCCATCACCTCACAGAGTTATAAAAAAATTTTTTCTTGTGATGGAAACTCTGAAGATCTACTCTCTTAGAAACTTTCAGATATACAGTAGAGTATTGTTAGCCGTAGTCACCATGCTGTACATAACATCCCAATAACTTATTTATCTTATAGCTGGAAGTTTGTACCTTTTTACCACCTTCACCCATTTCGTCTAATGCCCACCCTCCACCTCTGGCAACCACCAATCTGTTCTCTGTTTCTGTGAGTTCAGTTTTTTGTTTTTTTTTAAGATTTCACATATAAGTGAGATCATACCATATTTGTCTTTTTCTGTCTGACTTATTTCACTAAGCTTAATGCCCCCAAGATCCATGCATGTTGTCACAAATGGTAGAATTTCCTTCTTTTTCATGGCTGAATAACATCCCATTGTGTATGTGTGTGTGTATATATAAAGAACCTAAGTGTCCATCAACAGATGAATGGATAAAGAAAATGTAATATATGTATATAGATGTAGATATAGATATATATCTTGATTATTATAAGTAATGCCGCAGTGAACATGAGATGCAGATATCTCTTTGAGGTAGTGATTTTGTTTCCTTCGAACATACACCCAGAAGTGGAATTACTGGATCATATAGTTATAGTAGTTCTATTTTTAATTTTTTGCAGATCCTCCATGCTATTTTCTATGGTGGCTGCACCAATTTACATTCCTACCAGTAGTGCATATGGGTTCCCTTTTCTCCACACCCTTGCCAACGCTTGTCATCTCTTGTCTTTTTGATAATAGCCATTCTAATAGGTGTGAGGTGATGTCTCATTATGGTTTTGATTTGCATTTCCCTGATTATTGGTGGTATTGAACATCTTTTCAGGTACCTGTATGTCTTCTTTGGAAAAATGTCTATTCAGTTCCTCTCCCTTTTTTAAATCAGATTTTTTTTTTTTGCAGCTGAGTTCTTTATATATAGTTTAGATATTAATCCCTTATTTGATATGTGATTTGCAAATATTTTAGCTCATCACATAGGTTGCCTTTTCATTTTGTTGATGATTTCCTTTGCTGTACAGAAGATTTTTAGTTTGATATAGTCCCACTTGTTTATTTTTGCTTTTGTTACCTTTGCTTATGGTGTCCATAGGAGCCAAAGGAGTTTACCCTCTATGTTTTCTTCTGGGAGTTTTATGGTTTCAGGTCTTATGTTCAAGTCTGACCCATTTTGAGTCAATTTTTGTGTATGGTATGAGACAGGGATTCAGTTTCATTCTTTCACATGTGGCTGTACAGTTTTCCAATACCATTTATCGAAGAGGCTATCCTTTACCCGTTGTATATTCTTGGCTCCTTTGTTGTAAATTAATTAATCATATATGCATGGGTTTATTTCTGGGCTCTCTGTTCTATTGATTTATGTATCTTTTTATGCCAGTAGTATACTGTTTTGATTACTATAGTTTTATAATACAGCTTGAAATCAGGAAGTGTGATGCCTCCAGCTTTGTTCTTTCTCAAGACTGCTTTGGCTAATTGGGGTCTTTTGTGGTTCCTTACAAATTTTAGGGTTGTTTTTCTATTTCTGTGAAAAATGCCATTGGAATTTGGATAGAATGTGTAGATTGCTTTGGTTAGGATGGACATTTTAAGTTCTTCTAATCCATGAACATGGAATATCTTTCCATTTATTTTCCCTTCCGTTTCTTTCATCAATGTCTTATAGTTTTCAGTGTACAGATCTTTCACCTCCTTAGCTAAATTTATTCCTGGTATTTTATTCTTTTTGATGTAATTGTAAATGGGATTATTTTCCTAATTTCTTTTTCTGGTAGTTCATTTTTAGTGTATAGAAAGGCAACTGATTTTTGCATATTGATTTTGTAGCCTGTAACTTTACTGAAATTGTCTATTAGTTCCAAGTTTTTGGGTGGAGTCTTTAGGGTTTTTTGTATATAATGTTACATCATCTGCAAATAGAGACAGTTTTACTTCTTCCATTCTGATTTGGATGCCTTTTAATTCTTTTTCTTGCCTAATTGCTCTGGCTAGGACTTCTAGTACTGTGTCGAATAAAAGTGGCGAGAATGGACATCCTCATCTTGTTTCTGATCTTAGAGGAAAAGTTTTTAGCTTTTCACCATTATATATATGAGTATCATTGACCTTGAGGCTTGTGTTTCATTACAACTTTAAGCTGAATCAATCTAAATGGAGCTTATTACAGTGTTATTCCCTACTTTATGGGAAGGGAGCTGGGACTAAATAACAGTTCAGATTCCTTCCAAGATAAGTGTCTGTGATTCTATGTGACCGTGTTCTTAGCTCTGTTTTTGCTCTACCTGTCTCTTTATACATGCAAAGAAACCAAAAAAAGGAAACAAAAAAAAAAACCAGTTTTGAGAGTTTCTCAAAACATCTGAATCAGAGAATCCTTGGATCTCAGCACATGGATGCTCCTACAGGTCACCCATGCCAGCCCCTCCACAGCACCTCCAGCAGGTAACTGCCCATTTGACCACCTCCTTGGGCAGGAGGGCTCATTCTGTATTGACACTGATGCTGCCAGCCTCCCACTGACTCACCCAGCAGTTTTCTGAAAGTTTTTTTAGAGGCATGGAGTTCCTGCCCACCAGCACTGGCAGTGATGTTGACACACAGAGGACCTGGGGCCCCACGCCTCGTCATGACCGAGTCACGGGATGGGCCAGCAGTGAGCACAGGTTTTGTCAAAGCTTTGTAGGTGAGTGTGCTCCCAGCCAGAAAAAGGCCTCCCTGGGAGAAAAGCCTTGATCCGTTGCATGGATGAGCGCTCCATTCATGTATCCACCCAGAGCAAAATTCTATTTCCACATAGTACTGTTAACATAGAACAAATGCAGCTTTCAGAAAGCATAAGTGGCCTTGGCAACCTGCACTTTGAGGCGTGCCTGGTTCACTTTGGACAGCTGAGATTCTCAGGACAGTGTGAGCTTTTTCTTCTTTTTTCCTTTAAAATTTTGACTTCATCACTGAAATCTTCAGTTGTACATCACTTATAGTTCCAGTTTTACAGCCCTGCCTATTTAATCCTTTTGTGCTTTCCTTGACATTTTAAGAAACTTTTAATTGACACAGTTTGCTTGCAAAATAAAAAGAATCAGCTGTATTTTTTTAAGTGGCTTTGTGGTGAGTAAGGCATGCCAACTGCGTGTTCTCCCTTTTTTGTTGAGGTACTTATCGTTGCTCTTGACATTCTAAAATAAGAATGCCAGTTTCAGATGTGACGCTTCTAAAACTTAAGAAAGAGCAAAGCAGCCAAGTTGGCTGGCACCCAGACTTCTCGCCAAATGTCAGGAAAAAAATCACTGAAGAGTACATCAAAGTGAAAATCCTGGCTTGCTGAATTATTTATTTCAGTCTCTTCTGGTCCTGAGAAACGATCAGTAGCCCTGACAAGTTTATCCGTTGTCGAGCTGGAAAAAACCTCAAAGAGAAGAGTGGTGGGCATGTGTAGCTCACAAATGCAGGGCAAAAAAAACCACTTCATTATTTCAGGGATTTAAAAATACTAAGTCTGCAGATTTATCTGCCTCGAAATCCTTTTTGGAAAGAAACGATAGTTAAATACTTCATGCTGCATATTTCAGCACGTGTGAAATATGGAAAAAAAGTCTTGTCAGTAGAATATGTAGTCAGTAGTCTGAGGGATGCTGCTCTGCTGGTTGTACCCAAGCAAACTGATGCTCGTTAAACATATAATTATAACGACATGTGCTTTGATTGCTAGATCTGAAAAGGGCTGGTACTGTCATCAGATGGCTGGGTTTGAGAATAATTTTTTAGAGTCATTGTGTGTGTGTGTGTGTGTGTGTGTTGTCAAATCTTCTCCAGCTGTGGGTTGTTACAGGCATCCCCTCCCTCCCTCAGTCCTAACAGAACTCTGATTCTGTTCACCATCTCCCTCCCTGCATGGGCCTCCGCCAGGAGGTGAATCCTGATTGGTTTCACCCAGCCTTGGCGGTCCATTCGTGGTGCTGGTGATCAGTTTGGGGCATGGGCATGTGACACAGTTCTGGCTGTTAGACGTTTGGGGAAGTCCGCTGGAGGGTTTCTGGGAAAGGCATCCTGGCGTCCAGTAGAAGTGTGCAGGATCATCCCTTCTGCCTCTGCATATTGCCAGGGGTGATGCCTGGAGAGTGGTCACCATCTGTGATCCTTGGGTGGAGCCATCCTAGGGACACGACAAACACAGAGGATGGCAGAGAGCCCGGAGATGGAAAGATCCCGACTTCCTGATAATGCCTTTGAGTTGCTGAATTAAGCAACCCTGCTGCAGCAGTTCCTAGCACTGTGACTCATGTGAGGATGTTGATGGGTCCCTTTGCGTTAGCAGGGTTTTCTATTACCTGCAGCCAAGCCATCTTCATAGATATATGAATTGTTTGAGATAAAACAAAAAATATAACTCAAAAAGAACAAAGGGGGGCTTCCCTGGTGGCACAGTGGTTGAGAGTCCGCCTGCCGATGCAGGGGACACGGGTTCGTGCCCCGGTCCGGGAAGATCCCACATGCCGCGGAGCGGCTGGGCCCGTGAGCCATGGCCGCTGAGCCTGCGCATCCGGAGCCTGTGCTCTGCAACGGGAGAGGCCACAACAGTGAGAGGCCCGCGTACTGCAAAAAAGAAAAAAAAAGAACAGAGGTTACCCCAGCCATGTCTCATTTATATCACGTCTAAGAGTGATGTTCAGCCTGGTCAGTGATGAGCCTAATGCAGTTAATCAGGAGTGTGTGTGTGCTTATTCATCACACCCCCCAGAGGGAGCCCGCATGGAGAGGACCCATGTTCTTTAGAGCTAGTGGTGAGTTCTAGTTAGGGGATTGCTCTGGCTGCTTTAACAGAAATGACAATGACTTTTTTTTTCTTTTTAATTTTTATTTTATATTGGAGTATAGTTGATTTACAATGTTGTGTTTGTCTTGGGTGTACAGCAGCCTGGTTCAGTTATACATGTCCATGTATCCATCCTTTTTCACATTCTTTTCCCATATAGGTTATCACAGAAATAACAATGACTTTAAAAGACGGTGAGATTGATTTTTCTCTCCCAAAACAGTTTGAGCTGGTAGGCAGTTACGGAGATGGATGACCCATGGGGTCATCCAGGGTTCTTCTCTGTCATCTACAAGGATGTTGTCTCCATGGGCATCGAGAAAGCTGGCTCACCACCATGCCAGGGTGGGGGGTGGGGGGAAGGAGGAAGGGCAGAGTCGGGTAGTGTAGGCAGCCTCCTTTTGACCCAGCATTGCACATATTACCTCCAGTCACAACTCATTGACCAGAACCTGGTCACATGATGACAGCTAATTGCAAGGGAGTCTGGGAAATAGCTCTCTCTAGCTGGGTGGCCACGTGTCCAGCTAAAACCTAGAGGATTCTGCTAGTAAGAAGGCGAGAATAGACACTGGGCGACAGTTAGGAGTGTCTGCCACATATGTGCCCTCTACGGTGAATAGGAAGAAAGTGACCAAGGCAGAGTGCTGGCGGCCACTCTCTGGTTGTGAGGCAGGGGTGCGTGCCAGGAGGGCCAGGCTCCCTGAGCAGCCTGGAGCCTTGTGCTGGTCGTGACCTGCCCTTGGCCTGTCTTCCGGTCAAACAGGGGACTTGAACCAGGTGGTGTTTAAAACCTCTTCAAACTGACTTGGTCTGTTTGCCGCAGTGCAGGCATTTATCTCTAGAGTGGGCACGGAGACAGGCGGCAGCAGGGTGAGGACCCCACGTGTGGGTGGTGGGTATTAAAGCCATAAGAGAAGTCACTGCTGACATTTACTGAGAGCTTATTAGGAGCCCGGAACTGGGCTGTGTCCCTTACAAGGATTAACCCCATGAGCCTTACACACCCTATGAGATGGATTGTTCCCATTTCATAGATGGGGCAGCTGTGGCTCAGGAAGTGTTAGAGCAGGGCTCTAGACCTGGCCAACTGACCCCGGAGCCCACATACTTAACTCCACATCATGGGAAGGAGGACTGGGGCCTGCAGTGGGATTTGTGGGGTGTGGCCAGGTCATAGTGAGCCCGGAAAGCAGGGCCAGAGAGCGCTGGGCCTGATGCTGCCCTTATCCAGGGCCAGCTTCGGGCGTGATCCGCAGCGTTGATTGCTCCCCGCCCCCGACTGGTGACCCCGTAGCCAAGGAGGTGGGTGTTGCCACTCCGTGTCACATCTGGGCATGACGCTGTCTTGGGTTACACCACCCCTCCCCAGCCCAAGGTAGAAGACAGGCTGTCCTTCAGGAGGAGAGCAATGTGGGTGAGAGAGGCATCCGGGAGGGTTGGTGTGAGGCACAGCGCAGAATGTTCCAGGGGCGGCACGTTGCGTGGCTCTCAAGCATCCTTTAAAGTGTCACCCCTGCTGAGAGGGGCAGGGAGGCCTCAGGGCCTGCTCCTGTCCTGTATTCCCAGCAGAGGCTGGGAAGTGGGTATCAGTGGGTGAGCAGTCCAGTCCCTTGGTGGTGGGATTCCTTGGGGTCCATTGATAGGTTGGCCTAGGTGGGGGGAGTGAGGCCCTTGTAGCCACCTGCCTGTCGGCGCCGGGTCACAGGCAAGCTCCCCGTGGAGGAGCAGACCCAGGTGAGGTGAGGGCTCCCTGGCCCAGCCCTGGTGGGGCCTCTGGGCAGCCGGCTGTCCCCGGGTGCGGCAGACTCACTGCAGGTGCAGCTGTGGGGTGGTGCCCGGACTAATCCGCCTCCCCGCTCTGGCTCCTCTCACACACAGAGATGCAAACCCTCCTAGAGTCAGGACAGTCTTCCTTAGTGCAGTTTCTTTGGTTCGTTCCTAAAACGCACGTTTTCCTAAAATGCAGTTGTGAACCCGTCAGCTCCAATCTGCTCTTGAAGATTGAGCTCAGCTCGGGCCCGGCTTTCTCCACAGGAAACAGTACCACCCGCTCTGGGCCTAGGTGGGTCCCCTCCCCTCCCCCGCTCTGCTCCCCCATCATGGTACTGGTTTCACAGGCCAGATGTTCTATTTACTCATTCCACTGACCAGACTGTGAGCTTCCTTTTTTTTTTTTTTTTAACACTTAAATTTTTTTAACCTCAAACATACACAAAAGCACGGAGGATCATATGATGTGCCCTCAGGATTCATCACCCAGCTTCAGCAATTGTCAGCAGTTTGCCAATCTTGTTTCAGTAATTCCTCCTTGACTTTCCCCCGCCGCTCCCCCTTCCAGAATATTTTAAAGCAATTCCTAGATCTCATATCCTTTCTCTCATAAGTACATTTCAGCTGTGAGCTTCAAGATGGCAGAACTGTGTCCTGTATCCTGTGTCCTCAGCACTTTCGATGGTGCTCAACACATATTGGCTTTGGGGAAATACGTTGTTTTGAATCAACGGATTGACTGGATGAGTGAATCGGTTTCGGCCTTTAGAACCCAGCCTGCAGGTTAGCTGGAATTTGAATAACTGGAATGTGAATGACTGCTGGGAGCTCACAGCCCCCTTGGTGCTGTCCAGGAGGTCTGGAATCTATCAGGCTCTCACTCATCAGACTTTAAGGTTGGTTTATTCTTAGCCAAGCGTCTTTGATTTTGCAATTAGACTCCACTTTGAGGGGACCTTGGAGAGGGAGGATCACGAAGATGTAGCTTTTACCTTTGCTTGGTTCATATTTAGTTCACAATTATAGACTTGAGGGCTTTTCTGGTCATTATAATGCTGGATTTACTTAGGCCAAAATGATTAAGACCGAAAAAAAATATACCAAAGTACAGAATACATCTAAAGCATTTTCTTTCATACCGTCTTTCTATTCCTGGTAATGGTATTTTAACTACACATATGAGATAATTGAATGCATATTTTTCTTTCAAATGGTCATGGTCACGTTTCAAACCCCGAATTCTGTACACTTTGAAGGGGACTCTGAGACCGGAGTCACCAGACGTGGCATTTCCAGCTTTTACAAGGTGAAAATCAGGCCAGGGCTTGGGCTTTGGCAGTCTCTGGTGGTAGAATGGTAGCTTGTAAAAATGCCTTTGATATATTCCTTTTTCCTCTTAATTCGGAAATGGTATTTCCCATAATACAATAATGGGAACTGCCTATTTACTGGTGCTTTTTTTTCAAAATTACATTCTAAAATATTTTCTTTCACTATTCAAATCTGTTGTAAAGTTGAATTAAGTTAACTGAGTTTTCTGTTTGCTTATTTGTTTTCTTTCTCGCTGCTTCATCAGGGATTCAGAGTAATAATTCTATTTCTGGATTTCAGATATTTTCACCATGTGGGTTTAGCAGTGGGAACTAAGGCTGGGCCCAGTAGACATTTGATGATTGGCAACTGTTAATGTGTTCAGCCTGCAACATGAAACAGTGGTTTCCACGGAAGTATTTACAGGGATTGGATTTGCTCATGATGTCATATTGAGTCAAGAGCATCTTGCATGGAAGGTGATGGGGACTTGAGAGATGTTTGACGGTTAGGAGAGGTGGGAGCTGTACTGAAGTAGGTCGCCATCCCGCAGCATCTCACCCTGCCGGTGTGGCAGTGACTCTTCCTGTGGACTTTGCTTTCCTGGCTGTGAGCAGGCTGTGGGGTTTCTGCTGTGGGCCCGGTCCTGGCTGTCTCTTGGCATGACTTGGACAAGTTCAATGGGTTATCTGCAGGAGCTGCAGTAGATCCCAGGGGTGTGCGTGCTCCGAACTCCTGTGGAGGGAAAATGCAGGAATATGACCGGAAGGAGACCCAAGGAATGCTTGATGTCTTGAGTGGCTGAGAGCCTCCTCACTAGGGATGGGAAAGGAGAAAGGGTCTCTGGAGGATGGGGCTGGAGCTTGGGCCAGAGAGACAGAGAGAGCCCGTTGGCTGGTAATCCTGTCTTCTTAGGATGGGGCCCAACGGAAGCTGAGACAGATGTTCCAGGCTGGAAAACCTGTGGCAGGGCGGGACACCACAGCTGAGTCAGCCCCAAGGAAGGCCGGCATGGTGGGGCGGGCCAGGAACGGGCTGCAAACGTGGCCGGCCGCCCGCCCTGACGGATGGGGCTGGGCTCGTGAATAAGGCAGTGACCCGTGGCCAGGGTTTGGAAGGGGAGCCACAGCATGGGGCAGAACAGCAGCTCCGGGAATGGTTGACTCTTTGTGTTTAGTTGGTGGGCAGAGGTCTGTGTGACTCCTCCAGAGCTGGGGGCCACACACAGCACATCCCTACTGTGTGCCAGGTGCTCTGCGTGTTATGATATTTATTCCTGCTCTTTATTTTATTTTTTTTTTTAATAAATTTGTTTATTTATTTTTGGCTGCATTGGGTCTTCGTTGCTGCACGTGGGCTTTCTCTAGTTGCGGCGAGTGGGAGCTACTCTGCGTTGCGGTGCGCGGGCTTCTCATTGCGGTGGCTTCTCTTGTTGTGGAGCACGGGCTCTAGGCGCACGGGCTTCAGTAGTTGTGGCTCACAGGCTCAGTAGTTGTGGCTCGCGGGCTCTAGAGCGCAGGCTCGGTAGTTGTGGCGCACGGGCTTAGTTGCTCTGCGTCATGTGGGATCTTCCCAGACCGGGGCTCAAACCCGTGTCTCCTGCGTTGGCAGATGGATTCTCAACCACTGCGCCACCAGGGAAGTCCTACTCCTGCTCTTTTACGCTCTTATCCCTAATCTTATTTAAAGATCAGGATCCTGAAACTCGGCAAAGTGTAAGTTGTCAGGAGGACACAGAAGAAAATAGCGGCAGAGCAGGGAATTGACACAGATATGCTGGTCTCTGAAGCCTCATGTTTTCCACTATATCAGGGCTCCCCGGATCTCTTCCACTGAAGAAGTGAAGAAACACCCCAGGGCGGAGCCATGCACCGGGTTCTCACATTGGGGTCCTAGCTCCAGCTGCAAATGCAAACTTCAAAGCCATGTAATTATATCGTTATTCTTTAGCCGTTTAAAAAAAAAAAAGAACAGAGCGTGACCTTCCTTTCCAAGTATTCTAGGAAAATTAGCTCCAGGAGAAGGCATGTATGTGTTTATCCCAGGTTCGGTGTTAATGTGCTGCCCCCTTCCCCCTCCCCCTGGCCCCTAGGCTTTGTGCCACCAGGCTGGTCCTAGCACAGTGGCAGTAATGAGATTCTGACCATTATTTGCCATTTGCAGTCTGCCAAGGGAGAGTCAGAAGATAGGGGCACCAGAAACCCAGAACATATCAAGGGGAAACGGTGCGTGTCCTTTGATGGAGGCCTGTGTCATCAAATGAAAAGCCACAGATAACGTGGAGACGTCAGTAGCCCAAAAACTAAAAGCACTACGGCAGTCATATGATCCCAGCCATCTGGTTAACCCAACATATCCTCGGTATTTTAAATCTGGAACTAAATATAGCTCCTTTCCCCAAAAGCCCTCAGCATATTGAAGAATGTAGATGAGATGAAGCTTTTGTATGTGGTGCCTGCAAAAAAAAGATGAGGATATAGGGATCTAGACCCTGGCTTAGAATTTCCTGGTAAAAACCCAAGGTATTTTCTCTTTATTGGATCAGTTAGCTTTTGCTTTACAGGTCTCAAGCTCCCCAAACTTAGTGGCTTAAAACCTTTACATATTTGCTGTGATCTGGGGGTTGGCTGTGCAGTTCTTTTAGTCTGGGCTGACTCTCCCGATCTGCATCTACAGGTGGTAAGGCTGGGCTGGATGGTCTCGGATGGCCTTGCTCACATGTGTGGTGATTGGCAGGCT
Source organism: Delphinapterus leucas (assembly GCF_059928025.1). Lineage (NCBI taxonomy): Eukaryota > Metazoa > Chordata > Mammalia > Artiodactyla > Monodontidae > Delphinapterus > Delphinapterus leucas. Next base: position 128,213,966 of record NC_143132.1, on the reverse strand, counting down.
GGTGGTCTGAAGAGAGCCTCAGCCAGGACTGCTTGCCTTGGCCCCATGTGGTCTCTCATCGTCCAACAGCTCGCCTGGGCGTCTTCACACGGTGGTCTTGGTGTTCTAAAAGCAGCCAAGGAGGACAAGCCCTAATGCATAAGTACTTTTCATGCCTCTGTTTGCAGCTCATTTGCTGTCGTCCCATTGGCCAAAGCATATACCTTGTCCAAGCTTAGAGTCGGTTTGGGAGGCATCTACACAAGGCCGTGGACACAGAAAGGCATGAACAGACTGGGGGCCGTCACCGCAACAAATCAAACCTGTCTATAAGCCTGAGATTTAACTTAGCAAAAGCAGTTATTTCCACCTGATGCCCACCTGAAGACGACTCTGAACCAGGCTGTGACTCACCCTCATGTAAAGAGGCAGTTCTAGTGGCCTCATCTGTCAGTAAGTGTGGTGGAAAATCTCTCGAGAGCCTGGAGGCAGGAAGTGCTTAAAGGTCAGACCCAGCCCAGCACCAGAAGAAAGTTCTCACCACCCACACCCAAATGCAGGGCAACCAAGAGGCAAGTCTGGTTCCCGAGCTGCTAAAGCAAGAGACACCACCAGGCTCAGAAATCAGTGGTGGGTGGCTTCCCCCGGGCAGCAAGGCTGCATCCCAGGCCCACAGTGAGAGGCTGAAGATGGCATCTGAACCAGAGCGACAGAGGGACGGGTGGGGATGAGAACAGGTGACCATTTTAGCGCTCACATAGCTGGAGGAACCAGCAAACAGGTTAAGAAACTCTTCCTCTTTCCCAGGAGGAGGGAGGAAGCAGCAGAGTGAACTGACAGAAGATGAGCAGGTAACGAAGCCATTTTCGTTACCATTTACTTTCTTTTTTTAAAAATTTATTTATTTTATTTATTTATTTTTGGCTGCATTGGGTCTTTCTTGCTGTGCGTGGGCTTTCTCTAGTTGTGGCGAGCGGGGGCTACTCTTCGTTGCGGTGCGCAGGCTTCTCATTGCAGTGGCTTCTCTTGTTCCAGAGCACAGGCTCTAGGCACACGGGCTTCAGTAGTTGCGGCTCACAGGCTCTAGAGCGCAGGCTCAATAGTTGTGGCGCATGGGCTTAGTTGCTCCGTGGCATGTGGGATCTTCCCAGACCAGAGCTCGAACCCATGTCCCCTGCATTGGCAGGCGGATTCTTAACCACTGCGCCACCAGGGAAGCCCACCATTTTCTTTTAATATTTATTTATTTTATTTATTTATTTTCCTTATGTTTTTTGGCTGCGTTGGGTCTTAGTTGTGGCACACAGGATCTTTGTTGAGGCAAGAGGGATCTTTTCGTTACAGTGCACGGTCTGCTCAGGTTTCTCTCTAGCTGTGGCGTGTGGGTTTTTCTCTCTCTAGTCATGGCCGCGGGCTCCAGAGCGCATGGGCTCTCTAGTTGGTGGCACGCGGGCTCTCTCGTTGAGGTGCGTGAGCTCAGTAGTTGCGGCGCGCAGGCTTAGTTGCCCTGCGGCTTGTGGGATCCTAGTTCCCCAACCAGGGATCGAACCCGCATCCCCTGCATTGCAAGGAGGATTCTCTACCACTGGACCACCAGGGAAGTTCCTGACAACCATTTTCTTTTGAGCGTCTACCATACGCTGGGGATTGTACTTAGCCTCACAACACCCCCGGGTAATTAGTCCCAATTTACAGATGAGGAAACTGAGTCTCAGAGAGATTAAGTAACTTGGCCCATGGTCGCCGAGCTCGAGGTTCTGACCCAGCTCTGTCTGCCTCCAGAGTGCCGTGTGCCCTTTCTCTGCACGTGCTGCTGATGTGGTCCCACAGAGAAGCATCTTCAGGCAGCAAGAAAAGCAGAACCCTCCTAACAGAACTCTGAAAGGCCCCAAAGGCCATCTGCTGGGCAGGAACACTTGAAGATGTTCGTGTAAAGGAAATGGAGCCCTTCCAAAGGTGGTGTTAGCCTCAAAAGAAGGTGGTAGCGTAACAGAAGGGACAGGAAGGCATGAAGGAAAGCCCCAGGATATTTATTTTGGGGGGAACAGGGACACCCAAAAGGAGACATTGCTCTGAACCTTCTCCACATTCTGTGATCTAATCTCCATCCACACACCCCACTCACCTTCCCCAAATTAAAAGGATCCCCTTATAAGAAGGTCATTGTAAAGTAGAATAAATCCAATCGGGAACGACTGCGTTAGTGAGAGGGTTCTGAAATCCACAGGCTGGTGAGCCAGAAGCAGCCAGCCGTCCTCAGGTAGCTAAGAAGCTGGCACATGCCAAAAGTTAACTTGTTCTGCGTAGATACACAGGTTGCAACTAGAATCAGTATGTGGACATGTGGGGATGACACTGTAAGGCATAAGAAAGAGCTTTAGAGGCACAGATCTCATTTCGTATCTTGTCATCACCACTTAATAACCTCGTGCCCTTGAGCTTCGATTTTCTGCTTGCATGTTAGAAATTACCAAGCCTGTCCTCAGAGCATGTCACGGGAATCCTAAGGGAATGGATGGTTTTGAGAAGTTAGAAGTTCCTGGTTCCCGGAGGAGTGGAGCAAAGGTTGGAAGCTGCCCAGGGGAGGCTGCTCCGAGGGAACGCTGACATTCCACCCGGGTGGGGTATATTTTGGAAATACTGGCCAGTGTTTGCAGCTGAATGTCGGTGCCTTCCGTGCTCATCCCTGCGGAGCTTGGCCAGGCAGCAGAACCTGTCCAGGGTGAGGGGTAGAGAGACTGTGACTTGGATTTGACTTAGGTTGTTTTCCTTTGGTCGGGGAGGGGGACGGTTGCTGTTGAACCATCAGATGAGCATTGCCGAGGATACCCCCAAGGTCGAGGATATGAGAGAGTAGACTATGACGACTCCCAGACAGCCCAGGCAAGGAACTCGCCAGCCTGGATCAGCAGCCCAGAGCCACCCAGGCTTGATGCTTTACATCTGGGATTGGGGTTTGTCCACATGAAGGCTTCACCCTCTTTGTTGCCTCAAGAGGGAACAGCTACAGGGCTACAGTCAGATGGACCCACATCCTGTCTCTCACTGTGACCTCAGCCACCTTGGGGGTTCAGGGCAGAAGTCCTGGCCTTGGCCTCTCACCAAGTGTAGATTCTGGTGAGCTGCTTTCAGGGTCTGTGGGTGTCCTTGCAAACACCCCCAGGGGGAGGCCATGGGGAGTTTGAATTTTGGAAACAGAAAACATTTATTTGGGGTCCTAAATATATTAAGTCCTGGGTGGGATCAACCAGGGTTGTGTGTTGTTTTAGCCAGAAACGCCAGAGAGCTTGTGAGGCTGGTGAGTCCCCACCAGGGCAGGGAGGTGAGTGTCCCCAGGAGGATAGATCACCTTGGGACATGAAGTACTGGCCCCTGGATAGGAGCGGTGACTAAAGGGACAGAAGCAGTGCTCATCTGAAGGTATAAATTGGGATCATTTGTTAACAGAGTTGCCGGACGCTGGACGTACAGGCTCAACTGTGAGGTGCAAGTGTATTTTCGTCAGTCTTTTAGCCACCGTTCTCTTGTGATAGAAAGTCTGACAGGTCTTTTAAAGGAGTGGTTTCTCAGACTCCCTTGTAGAGCTCTGGGTGTGGAGGTGGGTGAGTTGGGGGAGGGCAGCTGGGAAGCAAGAGACCCCAGGGCTCTGGCTCCTGCGTCGTTCCCTGCACATGTGCTCTTTTTTTTTTTTTTTAACAGCTTTGTTGAGGTATAATTCACATACCAAACAACTCACCTGAAGGGTATAATTCAGTAGCTTTTGATATATTCATAGAGGTGTGCAGTCCTCACCGCATTAGCAGGTGAGCTTTTATCTGATTGCTTTTCTATTGTATTTGAAGGAGAAAAAGATTCTGCCACTAAAATCAGGTTTGAAATAACTGTTATAATCTTGCTGTGGTTAAGAACCTTTTGTGAAGAGGCTGTGCTTTTCAAGTTCTATTTTAAACCCCAATGAGAATCAGGAAATAAATTTGGTATCTAAGACTGATGGGGTAAAACCCATAGCAACCATTCACTTTTTTCACAGGAGGGACATTTAGAGCCTCATTCAGTGTTTTTTTAAAGTCCTTTTGCACAGTTCTAACATGGTCAGAGAAAATTAGAATGGTGAGTGGGGCTGCAGGAAGACCCATGGATGCAGCTGAAATAGGCCCAGTGGTCCAGGATCGGGGGAGGTCTCTAATTAGCAGATGTTCCTACTTGGCGTAGGAACAGATCCTCGACACAGCCCAGCTGTCCCTAAAGGCATTAAAGTGGGGCATGAGGCAGTGATTGACATTCAGGGTAACGATCGAAGTTAAAGAAGCAGGGTCATCGTAGCGAAGTGTGCATCAGAAACGGTTGAAGATTTAGAAGTCGGGGGTCAGAATGGGGTGAGCATTTGCTGGTCCTTGTAAAGACTTCATGCGTCTGGCACACTGTAAGTGCTCAATAAACATCCTGTCCGTTTTTCTTTGGAAAGGCCATGCTGTAAAATCTCTTTCTCTCTTGAGGTCAGATAAACGAAGCATTCACAGACTGTTCCCACTTGTTAATTTGAAGGGCACCTTCTCAGCTGGGCTAGTTTGGGGGCGAAGACATCAGCAACAGCGCAGGAATGTTCTCCGAAGGGGATTCACGCTTCCCTGCCGGAGGATGGGGCTAATTAGATTATTTCCGGTTGACAAACTTGGTTTTCCACCTTGGAACACATGTTTCTTACCTCTCCTCTCTTCACAGGATGTGTTCCTGATTCGAGGTGAAACCATGAAGAGAAGATAAAACAAATAATAATGCTTTTCCGCAATCGCTTCATGCTGCTGCTGGCCCTGGCTGCGCTGCTGGCCTTCGTGAGCCTCAGCCTTCAGTTCTGTGAGTGTGGCTGGGCTGGCGGGTCCCGGCCGGGGGAGTGCTTCTCTCTGAAATAGAAGGCCCCGTGGGGAGGAAGCACATAGGTCCCAAAGCCTTTGTTCTTTCAGCGAACAGTGAGGTTTCAAACAACCCAGTCTTTTTATTGTTGGCCCTAGCAGTGGGAGGCTGTGATTCTGTGCCTGTGAGGAACAAGAGCAATCACTAAGCCTCGTGACGCGTTTTTGGCTTCTCCCTGGATTCCTAAACTTCCTGGTTATTCCTGGATCTTTAGTTCAGGCTCCCAAGGTGAAGACAGTGAGTGGTCAGCTCGTGTCCTCATGCAGGTCGCACAGCAGAGGTGCCTGGCCCACCAGCTGGTTCTTTGGGGGTTGGGTGTTCGTTATTAGGGAGGGTAGGGGGATTAGGTCCCAGTACCAAACGCAGCCCCTGGGCAGCAGGGACTGTGCATGGGAAACCCCACATGGCAAGCACAGCTGAGGAAGCCAGTCCATGGGCCTCACCACCTGCACTCTGCCCTTCACTGGGAGCCTGTGCTCAGGCTGGGCCCCAAATTTATGTGCCCCACTGCTCCCTGAGGGAGTTTGTCCTCAAATAACAGATCTGGTCTGGTACCTTGTTGGTTGTAACCCTTCAGTGGTGGGTCCCCGGGAGGCCCCTTGCCTTCCTGGGGCCCCTCTCTCACCTTGAACTTTACGCCATAGGCTTGTCGAGTGGCTTGGCATTCTCTCCACATGCAGGTTGTGCTCTGTGCCTAGATCCTGCCGGCCCCTCTGCCTGGCCTGTCCTCCTCACCTCCCTTCCATCTTCTCCTCCACATGGTTCACTCAGCCCTTTCTTTTTCAGGAACGTTCCGTGACTCCCTAACTGGGTCTGGGCTTCTTGGCTGTACTTCCGGGGTGCCCCGAACCTGCTCCCCTCCTACACTAGCCGTGCGGCATCATACTTCTCAGTTCTTGTGTCTTTTTCATCTACAAGACTGTCTGCTCTTTGAGAGCAGCACCCACATCTGTTTCCCTCTTTATCACGGGAACCAGCATTGCCAACCACACAGGAGGTGTCTCAGGAATGTTTACGTGAATGGATGAACCTACACCTGCTCTGGAAAGCAGGCTGACCCTAATTCCCTGTCCTTCTGGTGCTGTGTACTTGAAGCCGAGAAAATATCTGGGCAATGCCGGCAATTGTGTTTTTGCTGCCATCTACCTGCCCTCCACTTCCCCCCTCACCCCGATGGGTGGGAAACAAGGGCTTGGCCTCCATCACCGCCTGGGGCATCTCTGTGAGGAGGTGGCGTTGCCGTCACTGTCTGCCTGATGGAAGGAAGGGCAGGTGGCTGCGAGAGCAGGATGTTCTCAGTGTGCTGGGGGACGTGGGAAAGACTTGGCATTTGGAATAAGTGGTTTGAAGGCAAGAGGCTTTGAGCAAGTTTCTCCGTTTCACCTCCAATCTGTGACATATTCCATGCACACATCTAGTGCATATGACAGGCACTTCTAACAGTAAAGAGAATTAAAAATACTCACTTTGTCCTTCCAGAATAGGGAAAGAGGTCAAGAGAAGATACTTGTGTAAAGTTTAAAGGTTCTCCAGATGGTTAATAAACTGTTTAAAAAAAAGGAAAAGAATCTTTTCCAGAAAGTGTGTTAGGACTGTCATTCATTTAGTTGTTTATAACTTTTCATTAAAAACTTTCCATCCTGTCACTGGAGAGGTAGGATGTTACAATCAACCTTGATTGTTATTCTGAGACCCTGACAGGTTCTGAGACGTGAATGTGGGTTACTTGTGTTTGCTGGCTTTCTCTTGCATGAGGTGGTTTCCGCATCACTCAGTTGGCCTGTGTGTTTCGCTTATATAACTCTTCTGAAAGTACCTTCTGTTTTAGGAGAGCCGCTTTTCAGCCGTACTGTTTTTCGGGAAAATTTTGCAGGGTAAATTGGCCTGCCTGGGTCTGAGGTCTTTATTCTTGACTATATTGGAGTTCGGGAAGACGTTAAGATATGAACATTCTTTCTGCTCTTCTGCTTCTAGGTAAACTGTAACTTTGGAATTTATTTTCGTGTGAAAATTGAGTTACATTGCTTTATTTTTTAGTTGCTTTATTGGTTGCTAATTATTATGGTGTAAGAAACTGGACTAATTCGTAATACAAAGGTGTCTGCTTAAGTAACGCTTATATTTTCATCCTTACCCTGAAATATATGGACTTTTTTCTTTACCGTTTCTTTTGACTTATTTTTGAATACCGGATTAGCACATATAATTTGTCTTAGGTGATATATTTGAGACAATCAAATAGAACTTGGTTTTCTCATGTTTTGAATGAACAATATTGTTTTATTTGTTTTCTGAAATGATTGTATATTTTATTTTGTCTTGTTGATAGTTTTCTTTTTCTGATGTTTTGAATATGAGAAAGTTATGACCCAGGTTACAATGAAAAAAATCAGGTTGTTTAAAAAAAAGCATTTCTTCCTCTCGGTACAGAAAGTGTGTATGTGAACCCACATATATTTATTAAGTGCTTATGTGTGTTAGATATTTTTCTACACTGTCGGGGTAGAGGTGGTAGGGAAAGGATACAAAAAAGATTAAAATACAGTTCATAGTTTCTCAAACTACGTTTATTTTAAATGGTAGTAATGACTCCCTGTATGGTAGTAGACACTAATGAAAATCATTCATTTTGTGTTTTCAAGTCCTTGATGTTTTTGACTTTGGAAATAGAGGGATTCTGAAATTCCCGATATTCAAATCGAAGAAGGGAACAAGTAAGGTATATACATCATTAGTTATTCTAGTTAAAATGTGTACAAGTGGAAAAATAACTTCTCAAATTGAGGGACTCCTTCAGTGCGGCAGGAAAAGACCGCTGGGTTATGAAAACCTGTGGATGATTCGTTATTTTGCTGCTTTTTCTGCTCGTTTGTAATCGTCCATTTTCCTGCTGCGACCCACCCTTTCCTTCATGCTTATCCTGTGCTCATTTCACCGCGTTCCAACCACCATTCCCAAAATGGCAGCGTGGCAGGAGCTTAGCCCGCAGACCCTGGAACCACAGCCTTGGGTTTGAATGCCGCTCTGCCACTTAGCAGCTGTGTGCCCTCGGCAGGTGTGGCCTCCTGGAGCCTCTATTCCTTCTTCTGTAAAATGGAGTTCATTGTTGCTACTTTGAAACCTTGGCGTGAGAACGGAGATTTTGTGGGAAAACCCTTGGCTCGGGGAAGCACAGTCAGTGTAAACAGTAGAGTCCTGTCATGATATATCATCACCAGAATCCAGGGCTCTTGGTGTCCCAAAGGCTGCTTCAGCCGCTTGTGGAGAGAGCTTTTGAAACAGTGTATCATGCATTTCTTTCTTTTTGATCAGAGTTCATTGGCCGTGATAGGAGTCAGTCTACACTGGGCACGTGTATCTTGGGCAGGGCCCTGGTTGACCAGAGCACGTTTCTAAGGGAGATGTCCAAGGTGGACTGGAAACGCAGATCCCCAGGTAGAAGAGGGGAGGGTTAACCTGCCAAAGTGAAAGCCAGAGTGAAGGCTGTCTTCAGTAGCTGCAGAGCCCTATCTCTATCCAGTATCTGCAAGAGGAGTGAGACCAGCTCTGTGTGGCCTGGTGGCCAGGGAGACACATTTTAGTTAAGCATCAAGCGAAGCTTCCTGAATGTCATTGTCCGGCGGAGGTGGAGCGGGCTGTGTGCACACCCGGGAGCATCGCTCTATGAAGAATAGGACAGTAGGCAGGTCACTGGACCTGATCCCATTTAAAACCTCTTCAGACTCTGAGGTTTTGGGAATTTTATCTTTCCTTGTTGATCCAGTGCCATGAGTTTGCATAACTTTGTCCTTCAGCAAACGTTCCACTGTGTGCCGGGCCAGGGCTGGGCGTTTCATCTCCTAGGAGCCACAGGAGCTCTCTGTCTGGTGGAGGAGAATCCCGAGCAGATACTTGGAACACAGTGTACAATATGCTGGGACAGGAAAGAGGCAGCCCCACGAGGAAGTGGGAAAGAACGTGGACTCCAGAGCCAGACTGCCTGGGTCGAGTCCCCGTCCTGCCACCTACCAGCTGTGTGAGGTCAGGCACGTTACCTACCCTCTCCGTGCCTCGGCTTCCTCATTTGTAAAATGGGGATAACGAGAGTTCCTATTTCATTGGGTTGGTAAAGGATATTTATAACACACCTAGTGCGTGTTTGTGCGTGTTTGTTAAATAACATGAATGAGAGATGACTCGTGACAGGGCGACATGGGCGGAGGAGGGACAAGAAGCCGATCCAGCGTAGGAGGTCAGGGAAGACTCATTCCCGGAGGAGGTGACATCCGAGCTTCAGCCTTGAGGGATGAGTTGGAGTTGTCCAAAAAGGAAGCTGGGAAGGGCATTCCTGGCAGATGGAGGTGGGTGTGCAAAGGCAGGGCAGGAGAGAGCAGGACCAGGTTAGTCACCGGTGGGTAGCTGTGAAGCTGGGCAAAGGCCTAGGCCACCTCCATCACCGTGTTATATCCTGAAAGTATGGGGAGCCACTGAAGCAGGGGAGACAGCATATCATTAGATTTGTCTGGGAAAGACCACAGTCTGGTACAGTGTTTGCAGAAGAGCGGTCTCCTGAGCCCCTTGATTACAGCAGCCCCGGGCGTCTGTTAAAACGCGTGTTCCAAAACCAGAAAGAGAGCACATTTGTGCCCCTCCCCAGAGAATCAGAATTGTGGGAGGAGAACTCCCTGGGGCTTCTAATGTACACAGAATTTGGGTGCTGCCCGTTCAGAGGCCGGTGGGAGGCTGATACTGAGAGACAACTCGGGGCCACCTTCCTCCTCCAGTTAAAGGCTGGGAGTGGCTCCGATGAAGGTGTTGGCCCCGAAAGGAAGGAGCAAAGCTGAGAGCATCAGGTGATTCTGTGGACTTTGAGCTAAACGATCGGGTGGTGCAGCGGGCCCGGGGTGAAGAAAGAGAAGGGAAGGCTCTGCCACGCTGTGTAGGGCTCAGGTGGTCCAGTGGGTGCTGCCTTCATTCACGCATCCACGCAGCCGCTCACACAGACGGCCCCTCCACCTGGCTTAAGTGTGCCAAAGGCCGAAGGCAGTACCCAGCGCACATCCTGGGAGGTCGCCCGTGTGGAGCTGTTGGCGGTGGGTGAGGAGGCCCGGGGAGAGCAGTCTGAGCAAGCGGAGAAGCAGGGCAAGCCCAGGCAGCTAGGTGGGAGCGGAGCAGGCGAAGAGCTGGGGCCTCCGCCTGCTGCCCTTCGAGCTCGGCTGTTGGCATTTGCGGCTCCAGCTCTTCGTGGGCCCCCCCCGAAGGTCCATGGCGTATGGTGGCGGGGATTTTGCTGAGGCACAAATACACATAATCATAGCTGTGAATGGGCACCTTGGGCTGGTCCTGCGTCCCGCCCTGCAAAGCTGCGGGGCTTTGTCATTCTCTTCTTCTCTGTCCTGTGTACATTTTATGGAGGAAAGCATGTGTCCGGGTGATGTGTGTAAATTTGGGGATCCATGAAGATCTTGATATGTTTTGGTGGCAAAGGTTTGGGGATGCAACCCTTAGAATGCCAAGGCTCTAATGTACTGTGTATTTAAAAAACACAATAAGGTTCCTGCTGGGTTTTTATTTTGGTGAGTCGAAGTCCAAAAAACGAGAAATTTAAAATGAGGGCTTGCATTTTTAACCTAAGGGTTCATAGGTTCTAAATAAATTCTTTATTTAGTATTTTTTTAATTAATCTTGATCCTTTTCTTGGAGATTTATTTTCTTTTATATCTGAGAGTTTTAATGTTGCTTTTTCTTTGAATGTTTCATGCCCAGCTACCACATAGAGTTAAATATCTTTGGGTAGGAAAAATTCTGTAGGTAAATGACAAAATTAAGTCTGACAAATCAGCTTTTATCATAACATCTTAAGCTCATGTCATGGTTATTATTGGAGGAGGTGAGAGTATCATGTACCACGCAGGCCCTTCCACGAACTAAAAATGGGACACATTTATGTCTGTGGGCTCTTTCTAGTTTTTTTCCAGGGTGGGAACATTGTTTCTGTCTCTCTCTCTCTCTTTTTCTTTCTCCCCCCCTGCTTCCCCCTCTCTCCCTCACCCTCCCTCTCTCCCTCCCTTCCTTTCTTCCTTCTTTCCTTCCCTCCTTCCTTGTTTCTGATCTTAGAGAATTTCTCCTAAGAATAGACGGAGGACAGAGATGTATGCTCAAAGATGTTTATTGCATCACTGCTTATAATAGGAAAAAGGGGTAGACAACCAAAGTGTCCAACAGGAAATACTGCTGCATCCATTATACCATGTTTACATAGACCTGTCTATATTGACTTAGAAGGTTGTCCATAATATATCTACTAAAAGGACATGTGGTACTTGTGTGTGTGTGTGTGTGTGTGTGTGTGTGTGTGTGTGTGTGTAGTTAGCAATATTGATAAGAAGGGGACTCTCCCATTTTAGAGGAGAGGAAACTATCCAGGCTAGTTAGTAAAACTAGGAAGTGTTAGTAAAATGAGTCAGTGAATTCAGGAGAACATCTGCCAATCGCCAAGACTGTATGAGGAGAGAGACAAAGTAGGAAAGGAAGCTGCAGGATGTTGACATTGGAGTACCCACTGAGTGGAGCTGAGCCAGGGATGCAGTGGGAGTCTGCCCAGGTAGTTTGCACTGATCAGCCTGGGCCCCACTCCTGTTGTCTTGGCAACAGGGCTCCAAGCTGATGACATTAAACAAAAAGAAACTTGAAGTGAGGTAAGTGGTAATCAGAGGCAGAGCCCTGTGATCTTGGTAGCATCCCACCAGGGGGAAGGGGTTGGAGGGGGAGGTTTTTGAGACTGATCAGCAATGAGGTCTTGGGGGACAGAATCTGAACCCCAAATAAGAAGGTGAAGTCAGGAATGCACACAGAGGGAGCTCTGGAGCAGTCTCACCATCCTTCCTGCCAGTGTGGCCCCGGCACACGACACCTCACTGGGGCCCGGCAGAGCCAGGCCGCCCGGAGTGGGAGGGACAGGGAGTTCGCCACAATGCAGGGCCCTCTCTGAATTAACTGTTTTGGGCTCCGGCATCACCTCTTGTCCTCCCTGCCTCCTTCCCTCTTTTTTCTGTATCATCTGAGGGGCTGGCCAGGGGTTTTACCTCTTGCGGAACCTGGAACCCCTCTCTGCTTCTCCCCAGTCTCAGGTATCTAGCAGAGAGTGAGATGGCCAGTCTTCACAGCGTCCAGATACCTGAGGCCCCCTTGCCCCCCGCAGTGCGTGGTCTCTCACTGAGGTGGCCTCCCCAAGGCTCTCCCACCCACCTGACGGCTCTTCCCTTTGACCCTTTTCACAGAAGCAAATGACCAGCCTTGACCCACCTTTCTGAGCAGGTGGTTTGGTGGCCTCAGTGGGGTGCAGACCTTTGAAACACAGAAAACTTTTTGCTCTTGGGGAAGGGGGAACAGTGTCCTTGGGCCATAGTGACCCTGTCACCATTCCCACCGGAGCAGGGACAGGAGCACAGTTTCACCTCTGGCAGGACATCCAGCCACACACACACTGCACCATTCACTGTGGGTTCTCTGGGTGGGAAGAATATGTGTGACTCACTTCTTTTTATACCTTAGTATCGATGGCTATTTTATGATGAACACGTGTTTATATGAATTATAAAGATCCCTTTTCATTTTGTAAAAAGATAAAAAATCTCTTCTCGAGGGCGTTGACATTGGAAACCTACTTCCAGGTACACTGAGTTCTTAGCCTGAGTTCATGGACATCTGCATTGTCTTACATGGCTTCAGGGGTACTGTGAACCCCCAGAAATCAAATTTAAAAGTAAGTGTATGCAGTCCTTTTTCAAGGGTGAAGATCATCGGTAGCTCTTATCAGATTCTCAAAGGTAAGGTAGAGGGGATCCAGCCCCTGAGATGGGTAAGGATGTCTGAGGTTCTTTTCGTAGCTCTTTTTGGGGACCTGTCTTGAACGTCTCTCTGATTTCTAGTCTCTGTCATGATTTGGAGTCCTTGGTGCTCGCAGCATCTACCCCAAGGGACCCGGTTAGGTCAAGGCCAGTTACCAGTGGTCCCATAGGAGTGTGAGGTTTCCTGGCTCCTCCAGGAGTCCGCAGCTGGGCACAGGCTCAGGTCGCAGTGGGTCTCCCGCCCCTGCAGTCTGGCCGTCCTGTGGACTTGGGTCTCAGTTGTCAGAAGGAGGTCAGGCAGGGAGGAGATAAGAGCTTGCAGACAGCCTAGGACAGGAACTGAGTCCTCAGCCGCATGAGGCCCCACCCTGTTGTGGACTCTGGTGGTGTAGTTCTGGTTTTTGTTTGAGAATTACACACATTTTTATATTCAGTGCAGGCTGGAGACAGAAGGGGCATTAAAGACGCCTTAGTGGATTGAGGAACACAAAGGGAATTGTGGGAATTACCTGTCAGAGCAAATCATTCTTCTTTGGCAGGCCAGTGAAGGAGAGAATTCAAGAGCCTTTTGGACTATTGGGAGGAAGAAATCGGAGACATCAGGTGACAGGACTAGGGGTGTTTAACTTATGAGAAGGCACCATCTTGGATAAGCAGAATTATTTAAGGGAGTTGTGGCCCCAGGGCTGACTGAGGACAGACTTGAGTGGCACAAGGAAGAGGTGACTCTAGTCCCCTAGGGAGGTGACCAGCCCAGGGCTGAGGTCCCAGCAGGCGTGAGGCAGGCTGTGGAGCTAGGAAGGTGAAAAGCAGGTGCTGGGGCCACGCGTCGGCCCCACCAGGTTCTTTGCCGGCGCAGTCAGTGGTGAGACCTCTGGGGCAGCTGAGCGCACAGCCATGGAGACAGAGGTCAGCCAACACTTGCCCACCTGCCCTGGGACACCTGTGGATCCCTGACACCTGTCTGCAACCTGCCAGGGTGTCTATGTAATCAGAGGAAGAGCTGACAACTAAACAACAGCAGGATAACTAAACAACTAAGGCAGGGATGGCAGGAGGTGCCGGTTCCGAGGTCACCTGACTCCCTGTAAAACTGACTCTTCCACATGGGGAAGTTCTCTCTCCTGGAAAGGGCCTTTATTGGCACAGTGGGCTAGTTGCCAGGTCCCATCCCTGGGGCTGTCAGGATAGCAAGGGGAGGGTCCCGGAGGAGGGGCATGACCGCGCCCACCACAGGATTGGCATGGGAGAGGAGCCACCCACTGAAGGGAAGGAGGGGCGGTGCTCTGACCCAGGCGTGGGCCAATGGTGCTCCGTCAAAATCTCCTTCCTGTAAAGGCCTGCATACAGCGGGTTCTTCAGGCTAGAGCTGCTGGGAGAAGGTCAGGAAGCAGGTGGATTCTTGTCCTCTGCCCTGGGCCAGAGCCCCCATGTGGAGTGAAGAGCTGGAGGCCGTGGGCACCGGCTTAGTGCCCTGGAGGAGAGGCACTGGCCTGTCTTCGTGCAAGTCAGAGTGACTCCCAGGGAATGAGCTGGCTGCACACACCTGGCTGTAACATGACCCGCTGACTGCATCGCTGGGCATCTGGAAGTAACTAAGGGGGCCTGAGCCCCGAGGCCAGACAGGAAGGAGCCCTCTGCCTAGCGGCCTGTGCTAATTAACTCATGATCTGACCCTGACCCTGGACTCTTTGTTTCTCTCCTTTCCTCTCTTCCGTGGGGCCGTCAATAGAATAAATAAAAATTAAAAGAAGCAAATCATCATTGGATGAAACATCTCTCTTCAGACACGTTCATAGCATTGGCTGCTGAGCAGAGACTTGCTGGTAGGCCATGTTTCACCTGAGGCTCTTCTCGAGCACTCTTAACACCCTCCCCAACTGGACTGTAAGCTCCTGCAGAAGCGCAGAGACCTTAGCCTTTTATTCTCTGAAGACTTCCCAGCAGGTGCTCCATAAATGCTGGATGGCTGGATGGGAGATGCGTAAACGCCCGGCCTGGCAGGTCAGCAGGCCTGGCTTACAGGCTGTGGAACCCCAGGCCAGTCCCTTGACCTGCCTCTGCCTGAGGTCCATTGCCTGGTTGATGGTTGCTCTTCCTTGATGAAGTCCGAAGCTGGAAAAAGCAGCGTGGGCCAGTTGGCTCGAATTCTGGTCACAGCTACAGGGATGTCTGCTAATGAGGCACATGGATCCATCCTCTGTACATTGCGGAGGGTGCGGGTGAGACGGGGAGGGCCTACGTGAAACAGCACGTGATTGTTTTACTCTGCTTCTAAGAAGTTTGCTAGTTGCCTTTACGAGTGAGGGGGCCCAGGGAACTGCTTTAGAGGTCATGTTCTCTGCCATTATTTGACATTGAGACCTCGCTGGCATCTTCATATACAAGAAGGTTTATGGATGTGAGACAGGATGAAAATGCCTGTAGGTGAGATGAGCAGGTAAAGCAGACATAAACGGGAGAGACTCGTATCCACGGGGTGGCTTATGAAGTGTTCTCTTCTGGGAAATCGCACCACAAAGAAATTGCGTGCCCATTGGTGCTGAGTTAATTATCAATTGAAGGCGTCTCCTATTCTGTAATTCTTGTTGGCCACAGTGATACTGGGGTCCCAGGGCACTCATGTAGGTTCATGGGGTTTTTTACATCTACATGATGAAACTTGTTATCCTTCCATCTCTGCCTGCCTGCTGTTCCTTCTGACGCTCCCACAGTCCTTTTTTCTTCTGAGCTTCTGTCATCTGCGTGGGATCAGCAGAGCTCCTAATGGTCCTGAGGGCATCAGAGGAGCTGGGGAGGCCTGCCAGGAGAAGCAGCATCCTGCAGCGCCAGGCCCCAGGCGTGGAATCTGCTCCCCAGCCCCCGAATCTGCCCCACAGCCCCCTCTGAGATGAACAAGGCAAGCCCAGGACTCCTAATGGGCAAGTCAGGCAGCAGCCAGGGCAGAGGTGCCTCCAGCCCAGGTCTGCTCCTTTGCAGCCGACCTTTCCCTGGATCCCTGCACGTCAGCCCTGGTGGGACCAACTGGACCAGGCTTCAGAGGTATCTCGATCCAGCCTGCTGCCTCTTGTCTGCTGTGTTTGTCCTCCCTCCTCCTCCTCTCCTCTTCCCCGTGTTGCCAGCTTCATTTCTGCCTTTCAGTCCCAGCTTGGGTGTCTTCTCGAGGAAACCTGCTTGGACGATCCCCAGCCCCCGGGCTGGTCAGGTGACTGCTTTCCCTTAGTGTTCCCACATGAGGATTCAAGAAGGTATTTCACCAGAAGCATGGAGCACAGTGCCTGGCTCAGGGCAGACCTTTAATTCAACAAGTATTTATGGAGGGCCTTCCCTGTGCTGGTTGCTGGGGGAATATAAACTTGAAAGAGACATAGTTCTGGCCCTCTGGACATTTGGGTTGGCGAGTTGATAAACTGTGGACACCTCTGCTTACATGTACTGTAGTGTGAGCTAGGAAGGCAGCAAGAACCAGGTGGGCTCATAGAAGTGGGATGTCCAAACTACTTGGGGATTCGGGGTGGGCTTCCTGGAGGAGGTGACCCCTGGGATGAGTTATGGAGTTGGCCAGATCTGGGCAACAGAGGTTGGGGTGAGGTTAGAGGCATAAGCAAGAGGAGGGAAACGTCCTGAAAAGCATCCTGTGGGAATAGGGGCAGCTCTGAGCAGTTCAGGACAATGAGAACCAAGGTAGGGGAGGGGACGTAGGGAGATGGAGCTGGGGAGACGTCTCACCCCGTGGCCTCTATGCATCAGAACTTCCCCTGATTGTCTGGCATCTGGAGGACCCTTCAAAGGACCCCACATGGACTGACGCTGTGTCCTGGTGACTCAGGAAGGTGCAAAACAGTGGAAGGTAATTTTAACAGCTAGTGGGCGAGGTTGACAGGCCCAGGTGCCAGAGGAAGCAGCAGATAAAAACTTTCTGGATGGAAGGTTTCTTTACCTGTGGCTTTCAAACCATTGCTTCCTTGAGTTGTGGGTGGTTCCTATCTTAGTCTGTTGGGCTGCCAAATAAAAATACCGTAAACTGGCTGGCTTATAAACAACAGAAGTTTATTTCTCACAGTTCTCGAGACTGGGTAGTCTAAGATCAAAGCACTGGCAGATTTGGTGTCTAGTGAGAGCCTACTTCCTAGAAGGCATCTTTTTGCTGTAACCTCACATGGCAGACATGGGGGTGGGGGAGATCTTTGGGGTCTCTTTTATAAGGGCACTAATCCCATTCATGAGGGCTCCACCCTCTTGACCATATCACTCCCAAAGGCCTCACCTCCAAATACCATCACCTTGGTAGTTAGGATTCAACATGTGAATCTGGGGGGACATAAACATTCAACTTATAGCAGTTCCCAGGCAGCAGCCCCAACAAGCCTAACCCCATGTGCTCTCAGATAAGCCAGCAAACTGTGGGGACTCTGGGATGTGCAGGGACCCATGCCCCTCTGTCCCTGTGTCACTCATATTATTATCATGTCTCCTTAGCTTCGCTTTTCCCTGGCCCAGACTCAAAGGGAGTCTGCCCACAGGCATGGCCAAGGGGCCAGAACCTGGTACCACTTTATAACAGAGCAGAGTAAAGGATTGAGGGGTACAGCACAGCCGGAAGGGCTGGGTCATTGACATACTGCCTTAGGACATCTACTTCTCATCATTCTCTTGATCTGGCACAAATCCTTCCATGGTAAATGACCTCTGGACACCAGAGCTATGTATTAGCAGTTCTGGGGCCTTCTAGCTGTTAGGAAGAAAGTGGCTCTAGGACCAGTCAAAGGGCTAATTTGAGTTGGTGAAGGGCCAACTGTAGCTCTGTGGTGGTTGTTTTATCATGAGTAATGAACGAAAATATGCTTATTGAAAAAAAAAGTATATCTAGACATTATAGAAATATGCATATATTTCTATACCTATAGAATATATGTAACATATGCTTATTGTTAATCCATATCTACATATATACGTGCGTGGATTTGTAAAACAATATAGACAGTTATAGAAAAACAAGTGAAAATACGTCTTCACACCCCATTCTACCCATTCCCCAAAGGCATTGTGATGGATGTCCTTGTAGACATTTTTCTGTTCATTTACATAATAAGAGTGCCTGTGTATTCATACGTTTATGGTTAATTTTTTCTTTCCACAAAAAGGCTTATATAGATATCCAGTGACTTGGTTTATTCACTGCATTTATCTTTGATTCTTTTCCATTCTTTTTAACTGTGGCAGAATATTCCACTGTGGATGTAACATTCTGTTCTGCTGATGAAAGATATTTAGGTCATTTCCCTTTTTTTGTTGTTGTTATAAACAGCGCTGCAGTGAATCTCTTTGGCCATACGTCTTGGTGATGGGAATTGATATCTTTGTCGAATAGATTCCAAGAGGTAGAATAATGGGGTCATGGATAAAGCACATGTAACATTTTAGTGGCGACCGCCAAATACTCCTTCTGAAAAGTCCTTCCAGTTTCCTCTCTCACTTGCAGTATATGGAAATGTAGGTTTCACACCCTTGCCAGTACTGAGATTATTGTTAAAATGTGAATTTTTAGTCTGGTGAGGTGGGGGTGAATCATATCCTATTGTTTTATTTTGTATTTCTTTAAGTATGAATAATGTTGAACATTTTTTCATGTGTTTATTGCCACTGTTATTTATTTTTCTTTAATTAGCCTGCTTATATCCTTTATTGATTTTTCAGTTGTAGGAGATCTGTGCACTTTGGATATTAATAATTTGTAATATAGGTTGCCAATATTTCCCTCTCAGGGGATTGCTTATCTTTTACTTTTGTTTATGACAGCTGTTTGCCAAAGGGAAGTTTTAAATATTTACAGAAGAATTTGTAGGAGTAGCTGGGAGTTTAAGTGGACTTAGACTGGGGATTGAGCCCTGTTTTAGCTGTTGTTCAAATGTATGCGTATATATCATACGATGATTAATAAGCCTTTTAGAAGTTAAATGATTCATGGGCACACCTATTTCTGTGTATTTCCTCAGTTGGCGATGCTAAAAATCCAACTGATATTTTGTAGGGAGTTCCAAATTGGGAACTCTTAGAAAGACTGGGGACCACTGACCCAGAAGATGGACTTACATCTGCTTATAAATAATTGATAAAGTGTATGAACCAGGACTCATTTCGTTGAAAGTAACAGAAACCCAACTCAAACTAGCTGAAATAAGACGACTTTCTCGACTTACAGAACTGGAACATCTAATGGACACTTTGACCACCTCTGGACCCAGGGGCTCGAAGGGTGGATGTCCTCAGGTCTTCCTTCCTCTTTCTGATAACTCTCTTCATTTGTTGGTCTGGCTCATCTCTACTTAGCCTCATTTTCTTCCACTGCAGAGGCTGCCCATGAGCGACAGATGGTTGGGGCAGCCGCAGGTTTCCATTCTTAGAGATCAGCGTCCAGGAGAAAAGGAGCCCCTTTCCCCGTGTCTGTAGTGTACCTCTCTCAAGGAGGCAGGACGGTGTGATTGACAGTTCAGCCGAACCACATGCAAGGGAAGGAGTGGTTCACCAACAGAAAGAACAGTAGATGGACAAACAGAACAGACTGCAGGTCCAGCAGACAGTGGGGGAGAACCTGGTCTGGAGGCAGAGGGGTGAGCTTGAGATGGCTTTCCATCCACCATGTACACCTTGGGCAGCTGCCTTAGCCTCCCCTTGGATCCCTGGCTCTCTGCTCTGTAAAATGGTCTCTTGAGGATTAATGAGCGGATGCCTGTGCTTGGGCTCAGGGGCCCACAGAGTGCAAAGCAGATGACATTAAATGAGATACGTCAGACACCTGTCCAGCACTTTGTAGGCACTCAATAGGTGATGGTTTTCCTCCTTAGTATTTGCCAGAATTCAGAGGCTGTTCAGAACGAAGTAATCGGGTTGCATGAAGTTAGTGTGTCAGTTCTTCCTTTACCACCATGGGTGAGGCCCCCTCTCTCTGGGGGGCCCACCTGGTGTTGCGTAGATAATTATTGATAAGGAAAGGATAAGGGCATTGAGAGAAAGAGGCAGGGCTTGGAGGGGGCTCAAGAAACAGTTGAAGCTGACTTTTTGCTACATTGAAGTCCAGCCTAATTCTGAGGGAGTCGATAGTTACGGTGAAAATCCAGCTGCCCTCTGGGCCCGTCTAGCTGGCCTGTGCACCCTATCCCCTACCCCCGCCCCCCGCCCAGGACCATGTGTGTCGTGACCTGCTTTGCTTTCTCTGCAGTCCACCTGATCCCAGTGTCGGCAGCTAAGAATGGAGTGACTAGCAAGAATCGAAAGAGGATCATGCCTGACCCCGTGACGGAGCCCCCCGTGACGGACCCCGTTTACGAAGCCCTTTTGTACTGCAACATTCCACGTGTGGCCGAGCGCAGCATGGAAGGTAGGCCTGGCTGCGCTGCCCAGCGTGGTACCATCTTCAACCAGCATCTAAGGAGCTAGACGGCTACGGCCCAAAGCTTGCAGTTGCCACCAGGCTGTGTCCTTGAATGAGTTTCCACGTCTTAGTTTCCTTGTCTGTAAAATGGGCATAACTTGCCGTCCCTACTCACAGGGCTGCTGGGAGGATTAGGTGACCTCTTTGAGCAGCACGAGGCTCACGATGAGCCCTCCACAAATGTTTGCCATCATCCTGATTATCAGTGAGACAGCAGTGGGATGGAAAGGTGGCCTTGGCTGGCCCTAGGGTGTCATCCTCAGCTAACTCCTTTCCCGGGCGGGCTCTCTCTAGGCTTAGGACCTCCACAGCATGCCCTGCCGGTGTCTTGAAGTGAAAGTGTAGGAAAATATGATTTCTATGTTGAGTTTTGCCTTTTTGAAAGTGTGTCAAAGAATGATGGTGAATATTTATCTGTTTGTGCCCTGCTGTGTTTCACGAGAGGGAGATTTAAAGCAGAAGTCGTTGTTTCCAGTACTTTTGTGGGCCTCCCCTAGTCTGTGGATGTGCGTGAGGCTACATGAATAGTCCTTTTTTTGCTTTACAATGTTGTGTTAGTTTCTGCTGTATAACAAAGTGAATCAGTTATACGTATACGTGTATCCCCATATCCCCTCCCTCTTGCGTCTCCCTCCCACCCTCCCTATCCCACCCCTCTAGGTGGACACAAAGCACCGAGCTGATCTCCCTGTGCTATGCGGCTGCTTCCCACTAGCTATCTATTTTACACTTGGTAGTGTATATACGTCCATGCCACTCTCTCGCTTCGTCCCAGCTTACCCTTTCCCATACCCGTGTCCTCAAGTCCATTCTCTACGTCTGCATCTTTATTCCTGTCCTGCCCCTACGTTCTTCATGACCTTTTTTTTTTTCCTAAGATTCCATATATATGTGTTAGCATACGGTATTTGTCTTTATCTTTCTGACTCACTTCACTCTGTATGACAGACTCTAGGTCCATCCACCTCATTACAAATAGCTCAGTTTCGTTCCTTTTTATGGCTGAGTAGTATTCCATTGTATACATGTGCCACATCTTTATCCATTACATGAATAGTCTTGCCCACGTTTCACTGGAGGTCAGGTGACCCCCACCACACCCCAGAGCCTCCCCATGGCTTCCAGGGGGCTGGGGCGTAAGCAGCCCTCTCACGTTCCTGTGCCCTGCCCTGTGAGGCTGGTCAGAGGCCTCCCACCCAGCACAGCACCCTTCCACCACGGCCACCCCTCCCCTCCTCTGCGAGGTCAAAGCGATGGACATCTCCTGGGCGACAACCAGACAGTGTGCTTCTCTCTCGCAGGTCACGCTCCACATCATTTTAAGCTGGTCTCAGTGCATGTGTTCATTCGACACGGGGACAGGTACCCACTGTATGTCATTCCCAAAACGAAGCGCCCAGAAATTGACTGCACTCTGGTGGCTAACAGGTAAATGGCAGTTTTCCTAAAAGTCATTTTCAAGAATCTGTTGCCTCTGTTGAAATTAAAAGGCTGACCGGAGAATTACAGGATCGGGCAGTGGCCTACACTTGTCCAGTGAGTACTGCTTGCCAGGAGTCTGATCGTCAGAACAATCCTGCAGGGGAATCCCATTTCACAGTTGAGAGGACAGAGGCCCAGAGAGGTGAGAACACCTGCCTAAGGCCACACAGCAGATAAACTGAGATTTCAGCCCAGGCCAGCCTGCTATCTGCAGTCTCCCACCCTGCTATTCTTCAGTTTGAGAAACAACTGGGACGGGGTGCAGTGAGCACTGGGTTAGGAGTCCTCGGACCCTGGCGTGGCCGTTCCATTGAGGGGAGCAGGTAAGTCCCTTAGGCTCTCTGAGCCTCAGCCTTCTGTCTCTAAAATGGGGATGACGCTGCTGACCGGACAGGGATGGGCTGAGGAATAAGTGGGATGATGAGGAGATGCACATTACCAGTTGCAAAGCCACAACCGGAAGACATTTACTTCAACCTTTTCATTCTTCACAGGAGTAGAGACAGCCTGCCCTTGGTTGAGAGCCCTTACGATGAAAAATACTTGAAAAGAGAGTAGAAACTGTGCATGTGGACATGGCATGGCTCTAAAATGAGAGGCACAGTTAGCAATAAAGTGATGGGCCAGGCCTCAGCAAATGTGTCAGGGGACGCATAACCTCCCAAGCAGAGTTTACTGAATGAAGAGAGGAGGCGGGGGAAGTGCTCTGTGGGGATGACGTTCTTTTGATGGAATGCCTTGGGTGCCAGCCCGCCCCAGGCAGCGCCAGCCTGGTGGAACCATGGATTGCCTCCCTGCAGCCAGGGCTGTCCCTTCACAGTGGACTGCAGTGTGGACCCGGGAATTCCAGGTTAACCCTTTGCATCTCAGCCTTCTTACTGTCTAATATCAAGGGGAAGATGAAGTGAACCATTTTATGTAAAAACATCACGAAATACCATGTGACTCTAGGCTTTCATTTCCTGCTGGAGGCCACGAACCTCGCAGCCTGTGGATTTACGTCTTCTTTTCTGTGTTCAGCAAGTACGGATGCATGTCCTTGTGTCCCATGGGCTGGGAAACACCCTGGATGGAGTCCAGCCCGTGTCAGAGCACCGGGCAGTCCCTGGCTTTCTTCCTCGTCTCTAGCCCTCTGTGCTGGCCTTTCTGCTGGGACCCTCGGCCCCTGCCAACCACTGCCTGCCAGCCCCTCACCCTTCAGGCCTTTGCACCTGCCGTTTGGCTTGCTGGCCCCCTTCCAAAGCTCCTTCAAGGCCCCCTGAGATGGTACGCCTTCTAGGAGACCTCTCCCAGTGCGTCAGCAGGGATTCTCTGCTTGTACCAGGCACCGCCACTGCCTCACTCAACCTGAGAAAGGGGGACGTAGGGAAGAATCTCAGAACAAAATACTTAACGACCAGACCTTAACTGGCTTAGGACTAGGCAAGGGTGGAGGCCACTTGCTGTGCTGGGTATTAACCCTTTAGTTTCTGGGCTGGAGCATCCAGGGTGGCGGGAGGACACAGGGAGGGCAGCTGGGGGGAGTGGCTTTGCTCCTTCGGGCACAGCAGAGTGTCAGTGTCCTGCCGTTGTACAGGACTTTGAACAGCCCAGGGACAGGCGGGCCACTAGGCCGCTGAGCTGGCCGGACCCAGAGCAGCCTCAAGGGCTTTGTGGGAGGTACCACGCTTCAGCCGGCAGCTCACAGCTTCTACTCCCCTTTCTCTGGCTGGGCTTCAGGTACCCAGGCCTGAGAATGGGTCTGCCCCCCCAGGCCAGTCTGCTGTTGCTGGAGAGGTCCCTGAGCACCGCGAGGCCTTGAGGGCCACCTGGCTCTTCCCAGGGAAGGGCCCAGTGGGCAGGACCGCCGGGCGGCGTGCAGGCCTCCAGTGGGCCTGCTGGTGCTCTATGACTTGTCCTCTCAGCATCGTTGTCTGTGCTCTGCCTGCACCACCGGCCCCTCAGGGCACTGAGTCTTATACCTTCCATATCACTGGTGCCCAGCCCGAGCCTGGCATGTAATAGTTGTTGGACTGGGTTGGTTGCAGAATGAATTCAGGAGCCCAGTGAGAATCACAGGTCATCATTGCCTATCATGTATCTATCATAGGAGATTTGAGTCTTGACCATGAAATCCTCTGAGGCCGTTGTCACCGGTTTGATGTAGGGCAAATCCCTTCACCTCTCTGAGCCTCAGTATTCTGTCTGAGAGCATGTGGATAGTAATACGGTAAGTCCCCTGCATACAAACAAGTTCCATTCTGAGAACGCGTTTGTAAGTCCAGTTTGTTCGTAAGTCCAACAGAGTTAGCCGAGGTACCCAAGTTTTACAGATGACACCAGACACGTGAACTAACTTATGTGATCGGACATGCGAACGTACGTTCGCATCTTTGAAAGCTTTGGCGGTTCGTATGTAGGGGACTTACCGTACCTCCCCTAAAACATCCTCGTGAAGTCTACTAAGGTGATGGAGTAAAGTGCTGAGAGCCTGGTTCCCACTGAGAGCTTGAGAAATGGTGTTTCATTTACCAAAGCAGCCTGGAATCTCCCAGGCCCGGCCTCTTTTCCTCTCTGAGTGGTCGTGGTCACAGGGCCAGGTCGGGTCCCAGGGTCCCTCGTTCTGCCACAGCCCTGACGGGGCCACTTCTGGAGCTCCCAGCTGAGAGGTGCAGTTCCTGGGGACCAGCTGCCCCCGCTGCCTCTGCCTCGTTTCCCCCTGGCCTTGGTCTTTTGGTCTAGTTCTATTTCATACAAATACATTCTGTATTTTTAGGAGCTACTTTGAATCGTTTATAGAAAGTGGGTGGAGTATGCATGTTTAATTAATTAATGGCATTTAATGAATTCCATCTTTTATAACAATAAAAGTTGACTTGTCATTATAAACGCACATTTAGTGTAAGAGTGAGCAGGACCCCCAGCTAAGGGGACCCACTCTGGGCCTCTGAACCCCCTGGGACTGTGGGATCTGGGTCACCAGCTGTGCCTGCTGCCTTCGCAGGTGCCAGTTCGGCTTCACGAATTATTAATTTTTATGGCCTCCTCAAAGGCGGAGCGTCCTGAATTGTGCCCATTACTCCCGTCTGGTGAAGGACACTGTCTGGGCTGGCGGCGGGCGTGCAGTGAGCTGAACCAGCAGGAGCCGGACACCCCAGTGTTTCCCTTCCTAAGGACACCTTCCACGACTCTCAGAGTCTTTGTAGTGGAAGCTGCCTCCTCGTGAGTAGTCGTGGGGCTCAGGAACGTTGTCTGG
Organism: Delphinapterus leucas; assembly: GCF_059928025.1. Taxonomy (NCBI): domain Eukaryota; kingdom Metazoa; phylum Chordata; class Mammalia; order Artiodactyla; family Monodontidae; genus Delphinapterus; species Delphinapterus leucas. The sequence goes on along the minus strand of NC_143132.1, from coordinate 128,189,098 downwards.
CCGGGAGGTAGAGGCTGACTTGAGAGTTTAGCATGTAGATGGCAGCCGAAGCTGTGGACTTGAACGGTATCACATACAGAGCCTCTGGAGTGAGGTAAGGGTCAAAAACAGAGCCCTATACGAGCACCAGCCAATTACAGCACGGAGAGAAAGGAGGGTCCCAGGAGGAGATGGAGAAGTTGCAACAGGAAGGTGGCAGGAGAGTGATGTTATGAGAGCTGAGGAAGCAGAGTTTCAGGAAGGGGGAGGGGGTGGGTAATCACCTCAAACAGAGCGAAAAGGTCCAGAAAGCTAAAGACTGAGAAAGGTATACTAAGTTTATCTTTTTAGAATTTCGTTTTATTAATAATATAAAATAATGAATTCTTTAATTAGCATAAATTGTAAAAATCCATGCTATGAACTTGTTATGGTTTCTAGCCATATAAGCTTTTTTGAATTGTGTTTCCTGGTAACAGTGTCACTGGTCTTATACCTCTTCTCTGCTCGTCTTAATGATATGTACAGAACTCAGTAGTTGCTCAGATTATGGCTAAAGCACAATAAGTTTTCTTACAGGTGTGTAGATGAGCCTTGGGGTCCCATGTATGCTTTGTGGCATAAATAGGTGTGAAAATGCATATAAAAATGCAAACAAGACCTCTGAAGTGAATGGTTTGAAGGCTTAAGATGGTATAGCACTGCTGGTTCTTTCCATTTTCAATATGAAAATAGATTTCCAATGAGAATACAGTAACGTGGGTTTTTCCTGAAGAAAAATTCATCATCACAGATATAATCATTTCTGTGTTGGTCAGGGTAAGGCTAGGCTGCATGCTGTTATAATAAAGAGAACCAAGGAGGAATTCCCTGGTGGTCCAGTGGTTAGGACTCGGCGTTTTCACTGCTGTGGGCCTGGATTCAGTCCCTGGTCCGTGAACCACAAGCCATGTGGTGCGCCCAAAGAATAAAATAGAGAACCAAGAATGCATTGCCTTAGATAATAGAAGTTTATCTCTTGCGTGAAGGTCTGAGATGAGTGTTCCAGGTTGTATAACTTGGCTTTGCCTGGTCATTCAGGGCCCCAGGTTCCTTCCAGGTTGTTGCTCCCACCGTGCCCTAGGCATGTCTACGTGACTGAACCTGGGTTGCTGCAGTGCCTGAATAGTGGCCAGAGGGAAGGAAGAGAGTGTGAAGGGGCCACGCCCGTGATCTGAAAGCCTAAACACAGACTGGCATACATCCTTCCATTCCACTGGAGAATACTTAGTCACGTGGCTCTGCCTGACCACTAGGACTTCAGAAATGGGCTCTAACCAAGTTCCCAAGAAGAGGAGAATAGATTTCATTACATAGCTGTTAAAGAATAAACAGAGCCAGAGAACAGATAAAGTAGTAAAAACAGATCTTATTCAGGAGTTAATGCAGAAGGGTAGAACTGGACTCAGTTCCAAATACAGCACGGACAAGTGGGGTTTTATAGCCCAGGAGCAGGGTGTGGGTCAGTGGATGGGGAATTACTATGAGGAGACATCAGGGGTCAGGGGGTTCTGGCTAAACTCACTCCACGGGACTCTTGCTGAAGGCAGACCAGGGTGATCAGATACCACCGGGGGTGAGGAATTTGATCACGTATCAAGGGTGATCAGATATCAAAAGTGGGAGAGTCTGGCTAAACAGACTTAGCAGGATTTTTGCTGAAAATGGGCAATGCAAAGACAGATATAAATCCAAAGAAAATGAAAGTCCAGAGGTCAAGGCTTGGATGGGAAGAGGGTTCAGAGGAGACGAAAATTTGGTCAAAGAGAGTCTGTTACCAGTAACAGTCTCACAACAGCCTTTATTTTAATATTTCCATCAAAACCTGGATACTTTAATAAACACTATGGGAACTTGCCATATTCGTTGCTACAGATTAAGAAGGCTTGGACTTCTCTTGAAGCATTGAAGGTTGGGGCACTTCCCAGTTGAAGTCATTTCCATGTGCTTCTGAGGTATTTACCATGCGCTGGGTACCCTCTCCACTGCAGGGATGGAGCAGTAGATGCAGTAGGCGGTACTAATCTCGGGTGGTTTTGGCTGTGTCAGCTTGAAGTGGGAATCTCAGTTGCCTGACTGGGGATCGAACCCAGGCCACAGTGCTGCCCTGGCCTGCTTTGAAGAAAGAAATCAGCAAAGAGACAAAAAGTAGTGAGGCAAGTAAAGTGTTTATTAGGAGAGAAGATACGCGCGGAGAAAGCACGGGCGGGCTCAGAGAGAAAGAGAGCCGTGGGCTTTTGGGGTGGGTTAAACCACTTATATGGAGGCAGTTCTGCGTTTCCAGTCATCTTGCTTTGTCTGGCTTGGAGTCCATATCTCGTCTGGCTCAGGGCCCTACCCTGGGTGCACGTGCATCTTTTAGCCAAGATGGACTCGGGCGCTGGGTTCCCTGAGACGTTGACAGAACACATTATGGTCTAGCACCCCCTCCCCTGAGGATCCTTTCTGCACATGCGTAGCTTGGGGGTCTCCTTGACCTCCAGAATGAGAAATATGTGGTCTCTTTATCTTTGATCTCGGCAGGACTCAGCTCCTCCTGGCTCCCGCCATTGTCTTTATCTTGGAGTATCTGTCCACAGGGGACAGACTTCAGCTGCTCAGCCTGGGGCCCGTCTGTCTCCTGCCTCAGGGTCTGGTCATTCAGATCCAGGACAGGCCCAGGGACTCAGGTTACCTGGTCCTCTTCCTGATTAAAAGTCTTTTGTTCTTCTCTTCCGTAAGTGAAGTTATTCTTCCACGAATCGTCATCTTTCCATATCAAAAACACGTTTCCAGGGCTCCCCTGGTGGCGCAGTGGTTGAGAATCCGCCTGCCGATGCAGGGGACACGGGTTCGTGCCCCGATCCGGGAAGATGCCGCGGAGCGGCTGGGCCCGTGGGCCATGGCCGCTGAGGCTGCGCGTCCCGGAGCCTGTGCTCCGCAACGGGAGAGGCCACAACAGTGAGAGGCCCGCGTACCGCAAAAAAAAAAAAAAAAAAAAAAAAAAGCACGTTTCCATGAATACAGTTAGATATTAATGCACCATTAAGGAGTCAGATTCCCTGAAAACTTTCAGTAGTGAAATTTCATTTCTAAAACTGGTAGCAAAGCTTTTCTTAGATCCTCAAATATCACCAACCTGAGATAATGGCCCGGAGCAGAACATTTGACTCCTGTTGATGGATAGCCTTTGTTTATGTGGATTTGTTTTGGCGGCCTCATTATCAGTCTGGACATTTTATTTCACAGTTTGCAAATATTTATGTGTTTTAGCCTCAGGGAGAATAACACATTCTCTGTTTTTATGGAAAGCCATAATGCCCTATAGCCATCCAGGGTGATTTATTAGACTATATACTGTATGTCAGGATTAGCATCCTCTAATTTTAAAACATATTTCTAGAATGGATTTTTTTCTTTTTAGCTTTATGTTTTTGAAAGATAAACCCATTTTGGCAGCCATTGTAAAAGCACTGCCAAAGTTAATTAGGCTTTCAGACAGCGGGGGTCTGCCATTAAACAATTTATGTTTGCTTCTTTTCGTGCTCATTTAGTTTAGTCGGGAACTACTCTATCTGTCCACCTCTGTTCAGCTGGAAATGTATAAACGTTCATAGGCCATTTCATTATTTAAAGAAAAGGTGTGTGTACTCATAGGTCATCTCATTATTCAGAGAAAATGTGTATGTATTCATGGGTCATTTCATTATTCAGGGAAATTGTGTATTAGTGACTAGAACAATAGATCTTGATTTATCGTGTGTACTTCATGGCAGAAATATAAGTAATGTCAGATCTCATAAGTAAGCTGGTGTGTTGTGTTTTTTTCACTATTCATCCCCACCCCGTGTGCAGTGAGATTACCATATGTGCAAAATGCATAGTGAGCTGTAGAGATCTGGGTTATCTTAAGCAGTTGACTTTCTTCACAGGAGATTTTCCAGAGGTCATACAAGTTAAGGATTAAGGGTTACCCCAGTGAAGGCCGGGATGCATTTTCTAGGAGGAAGAGGCAGCATGTGGAAAGTCTGGGAAGCATGAAAGAACAGGTGTGCAGGGCCCACAGAAGGCAGATGCTGTGCATGGCCAGAGCACAGCACTAGGGAACCCTGGGCCTCAACGTGAGGCAGGGCCAGAGTAGACTGACGGCTGTGCGTGGCTTCTTGGGAAGGTGGCACCGTGGAAGAGCAGTGACAGTCGGGGTTGCCTTCTACGTCGACCTCACTGGCTGTGGAGGAGGCAAGATGTGACTGCAGGCAGGCCAAGGAGGGGCCCATGCCATCCAGACAGAAGCTGACTGAGGCAGACCCTGCTCAGGGACGCAGGGATACAGGAGAGAGGGGCAGAGAAGCCCAGGAGGACACATGTGCAGGGCGCAGGGGAGGGAGAAATCGAGGAGGACCCACAGCCTCGGCTTGGCTGCCTCGGGTCGGGGGGTTGGTGGCCTCCTGGAGGGGGAGACAGGAGTGGGGCGGCCTGGGGAACCGGGTGGATGAGGTCAATGCTGACTTCCACGGTGGTGAGGATGATGGGCACTTCGGTGGAGGGCGGGGTCTCGGGCTGGCCTTTCGGAGTGGGGATTTTATGTGTAGGTGGCAGCGGGCAGGTAATCTTGAAACTGGACTGTACTGTTATTGTGGGTGAGAAAGGTCTTGGCTCACTTGGGATCCTGCTTGCTGAGGCTGAAATCGTCACGGACAGTTTTGGAGCACGCTAACCACTAACTCTCTCTGTGTTGCCTCTTTAGGAAACCGTATCACCCTAAACTGGAGGCTTTCGTGAGTCACATGTCCAAAGGATCCGGAGCCTCTTTCGAAAGCCCCCTGCACTCCCTGCCTCTTTATCCCAGCCACCAGCTGTGTGAGATGGGAGAGCTCACGCAGACAGGTATGTGGGGCTGCCCCTCCCCTACTCAGTCTCCCACCCGCTCTTGTATTTGGCGGACGCGTGTATCGGGGCCTCCTGGGAAAGACACTGTGGGCGCAGGGGTGAGTAGGGCCAGCACCTCAAGTAGCTGTGTGCCCACCAAGGTATCTGATTCAACATGTGATTTCTAAATATTAAAAATAACCTTTTGGGCTTCCCTGGTGGCGCAGTGGTTGAGAGTCCGCCTGCCGATGCAGGGGACGCAGGTTCGTGCCCCGGTCCGGGAAGATCCCACATGCCGCGGAGCGGCTAGGCCCGTGAGCCATGGCCACTGAGCCTGCGCGTCCGGAGCCTGTGCTCCGCAGCGGGAGAGGCCACAACAGTGAGAGGCCCACGTACCGCAAAAAAAAAAAACAAACAACCTGTTTTCTTATTACAATATTTCTTATTTCTTATTCTTATTATATGTTCATGGAAGAGAAAGCAGGAAAGACAAGCAAAAGGAAGAAAATTTAAAGCACTCATAATCCCACCAAAGAAATGAATAATCTTTCTTCCTGTGTTTATATCTGCATGCACTCGTGGGCGTGCACACACACACACACACACACACACTCATTCTCACAGGTGGTATCTTCCTAAACAGTTTTGTAACCTACTTTTTCACTTAACAATATGTTGAGATCATCTTTCCCTATCAATCAATGTTCATCAACAACGTCATTTCTGACAGCTTCATATTATTCCACTATGAATGGGCCATGACTCATGTAACCAGTCCCATGTTCTTAGCTACTTCAGACAAAACAGCTGAAAGGTTTTAATGCAGCAGATCTCAGGGAGACGCGCATATGGCAGAGCCCCACTGCGCGTGGAGTTTGTCTGGCTTGTGTGTTCCTCGCAGAAGCCCATCTCTCCCTCCGCAGCCCTGTTCATACCGCTGTGTTGCCAGTTCACTGTCAGCGTAGGTTGGTGATTTAACAGTGGGGTCACCTTTGTCGGTACGAGAAGGAACTGGTGGTCCCCTAAGAGGTTCCAGCTTCCTACTTCCTCAGTCTGGGACCTTAAAGGACTTTTGTGTGGCCACCAGCCTTTCTGGAGGAATCAAGGCGACCGATTGGCCACGTTCTGTTTCTTGACCCACCAGCATCTTAGGACCTCAGCTTTGATGGAAGGAAGGTCTCTGTCCTGTACTTGGCCCTGTTGGTTTCGCCATGTTTTGAAAGCCATTATTATTGGGGATACAGAGTGACAGAGTGGGGCAGGCTTAAGTCTCTGGAGGACTAGCCTTGAATAAGGAGTTTTGTCAAAAGCTTTTCCTAATTAGTTCACGTGCACAAGCTCTGCATTAGTTTAAAACAGGAGTTCTCCTCCTACCAGATCCAGCACCCCCTTTTATTAACAAGTGTTTTGTGGTGCTCCCTGAACTATCCTGAAGTGAAATTCGAGTATAACTTTTCTATATACATAATTTTAAAAAACAGTTATGTCAGGCACCCTAATTGTAATATGAAGTAGAAACAACAGGAAACTAATTTATTATATAATTCTGTATATCTCAGTATAAATGCCTGAGCGCACCTTTGTTAGAAAATAGGATGAAATAAATCAATTGCTTGCACTTCAGTGTAGGTTGATGTGTGTCACAGCTACAGATGCAGACTGATCAAGGGATGTGTATTGGTGACTCTACTACTCCGTGTCAGGACATGATTTTTTTTGACAAGTTGTGATCAAAACAAAAGACACGTGTCCCTTAATTTATATTGCATTTCTGGAAAATTCAGTGGATGTTAATGTTATGCAAAAATGGTTTTGTGTTTATAGACACAAACAACCAGATTTGAGATTGAAGTATTTAAACAGGGTTTTCACATGAGGGAATGTCTTATACACTCAAAAGTTACGTGGAACAGAAAACAGTTCCTTGTGAAGACTGTCTGGCCCTTGGACCCCACCCACGAGGGATTGGGAACGTGCTTCTCCATATTATTGTGACAACCCAAACCCTCCCTGAGGGCAGAACCGTGCTTGCCTAGAACCACTGATTGCAAGTAATAGAAACCAACTCAAGCGGAAAAAGGACATTTATTATAAGGATTCAGGGTGACTCACAGACTCTTAAGGGCAAGAATATGACCAGACCTCCAGAAGCTGGTACCAGCAATAAAGAAGCTGTCTGTCCCTACCTCTGTGGTTTTGCTGTGTGTCTGTCAACAGAGACAGTCCTAGCCACGTGTAGAGATGAATTTACACGTTCAAGTTCCTGAGGGAATCTGACGGGGTCCTGAGGGTCAGCGTCCGTCAGCTGGCTAGGAAGTCAGGGTAACTGCACCGAGCAGCTATTCATTCTAACCTTTCTTCCCCGTTGACCTGTGATCATCGTCGTTTTCTAAGTTAGCACTACCCTAGAAATCATTTTTGCGGTTGTTTGCTCCTATTCCCGCTTTCTCTTTTAGTGGTCACTTTTATCTTCTATTTGAAATTTCACATCGCTGTTAGAATCATCATTTGTAAATGGCACACTTTGGGCACCCCACAGGAGCTGTGTAAGATGTGACTGATCATAAGTGCCTACTCTGTCCCAGATGCTTTGACAGCTGCCGCATGTAGGGAAGGGGCGGTGGCTGGATGACCGAGATGCTGTCCTAAAGGAACCTGCAGCTGCAGTGGTACAGCGCATGGAGACGCCTGAGGGTGTTGCTGCAAGTCGCAGGCTCTTACAGAGTAAACACGGGTTTTGGAGTAGACAGACCTGTGAAACGGGGCTCATAACATCTTCCCGACAGCGCTGGTGGCAAGCTGCAGTAGACAGCAGGTGTAAAGCGCCCAGCACAGTGCTAGCATATGCTAGGCTCCGTGTATGCAGCTGTTGCCTTAGCGGTCCAGCGGCCTGTGCAAACAGGAGGGAACGATTGATTGGACCTCTGGGGAGCGGGGGAGGAGGAGGGAGACAGAGAAGGTAGTATTGGAGCCAGGATGAGGATTTCACTGGGAAGAGAAAGGGAAGGGCGTGAACAGAGGCATGAAGATGCAGGCCGTGTTTGGAGAGAAGGAGAAGCCCTGAATGGGTAGTGTTTCTGCAGGAACATGTAGGGAGGAGGTGATGTGAGCACAAGGTTGGGCCGGGGCAGGGGCTGGAGTTCTGCTCGGCCACGTCCTAACTGTGAATGGCTTGGGCCTCAGTTTCCTCACCTGTAAAATAAGGAAAAGGGGGATAATGATAATATGCCTTCTTCGCTGGGTTTTCTTGAGGATTAAAGGAGAAAGGTTGGCACACAGTAAGCGCGCCAACCTTAATGTACATAGCCTCAGAATACAGGGTAGGCCCAGAGGGGAACGGGGGTAGACACACATTCTGGATGTTTGTCACTCATGGCTGGTCCCTTCGTGCGGGTCATTTGGAAACGCGAAGACCTGCCCCAGCCCAGATCTCTCAGGGAATTCTGTCAATACTCTTCATTCAAAGTAGGACCTAGACATCCTTCTTTTTTTTTTTCCTGAGCTATTCCCCTTCCTGGGCCAACACCATTCCCTCTGTCTCACGCATTTCAGCCTGAAGTCGTCTCATCTTTGTGGTGGGGCTTTTCAAACCATTCGGGCATCTGAATAAGTGGCATTACTGGTCATAGGGCCTGCCTGTGATTGACACTCTCGGAGAATGCAGATCTTGCACTGAAATTCCATCCCAACATCCCGTTGGCTGTAGGGTGAGCTTGCTTTCATCTTGGACCACCTTCTCCTGCTTGAAGATAAGACTTTTGCAGTTTTTTTCCTTTTTTTTTTTTTCAAGATACTATACTGTGGTATAGTTCCTGTGTGTAGTTCGAAACTATGACAACTAAAGGGTAAACTTAAAATTCACGCTCCTACCCATGTTCCACCTCCCCCCCCATTTCTGTGCCCCCATCATCCCCAGGTAACCATTGTGCATCCCCGCAAAATTTTTCTATGCAAAACACAGGCAGCTGCCGATACACGTTCTTATTTTCCCCTCATTTTTATTTAAAAGCAGCATGATCAACATACTGCTCTGCAGTTTGCTTTTTTTTTCCCCCCAAATATTCTGAGTACCTGGGAGATCATTCCAGATCCATACAGAGACAGTATCCTTGCTGATGAGCCGGTAAAGCCCTAGCAGGATTGGGCAGAATGGACCCAGAAGGTGAGCAGAGAGCCTTCAGCTGGGACAGTAGGGAGGATGGTGTGAAGGAGGGGACGTCCTCAGAGTGAGGGGACTAGGCAGCCAGCAAGTGACTTGTTCTCCTTGCCTGACAGATTTCCATGAACTCCCCGGGCACACTGAGGAATGATTTGTCCCAGCGCAGGAGGGAGAAAGCTCTCCTTAGGCCCCTGCCAGTTACCTCCTAGACGTCCACCAGTGCGATGGTTCCTACCCTCTGAGCCCCGCCAGTCACATCCCTCCTCCAGGGGAGGGACCAGTCAGAAGGGAGGAATCAAGGCAGATAAAGGGTCCTTGTGCTTCCCAGAAAGGTGTGGGTCCAGAGGACCGGGCCCCGCTCTGCTCGTCCCTTTGTGGATAACCCTGAGGGGCTCCCTTTGCACGCTGATGTGAGCCCGTTCTCGGGGCTTCTACACACTGGGGGCCAGGCTCAAGGATGTAATCGTTTGCCGTCTAAAGCATTCCAGAGTTGGACGGGCCTCGACTCCCCGTGCTGTTCCTTCTGCTAAGCTGGTAGCAAGGCAAGCGTGTGGCACTCTTGTGTTTCAGGGGTTGTGCAGCATCTGCAGAACGGCCAGCTGCTGAGGGACGTCTACCTGAAGAAACACAAACTCCTGCCCAGTGACTGGTCCACAGAGCAGCTTCGCTTAGAGACCACTGGCAAAAGCCGGACGCTGCAGAGTGGGCTGGCTCTGCTTTATGGCTTTCTCCCAGATTTTGACTGGAAGAAGATTTATTTCCGGCACCAGCCCAGCGCTCTGTTCTGCTCCGGGAACTGCTACTGCCCGCTGAGGAACCAGTACCTAGAAAAGGAGCAGCGTCGGCAGTACCTGTTGCGTTTGAAAAACAGGCAGCTGGAGAGGACCTACGAAGAGATGGCCAGGATCGTGGACACCTCCACCAAGCAGCTCCGCGCCGCCAACCCCATAGACGCCATGCTCTGCCTCTTCTGCCACAACGTCAGCTTCCCCTGCACCAGGAATGGCTGTGTTAACATGGAGCACTTCAAGGTGATCAAGAGGCATCAGATAGAGGACGAGAGCGAGAGGCGGGAGAAGAAACTGTATCTGGGGTACGCGCTCCTGGGCGCCCACCCCATCCTGAACCAGACCGTGGGCCGCATGCGGCGCGCGGCAGAGGGCTGGAAGGAAGAGCTCTTTGCTCTCTCCTCTGCTCACGACGTCACTCTGGCCCCGATTCTCAGTGCCTTGGGCCTTACAGAAGCCAGGTTCCCGAGGTTCGCGGCCAGGTTGATCTTTGAGCTCTGGCAAGACAGAGAGAAGCCCGGCGAGCACTCCGTCCGGATTCTCTACGATGGTGTCGATGTCACGTTCCACACCTCGTTCTGCCAGGATCACCACAAGCGGTCTCCCAAGCCCATGTGCCCCCTCGAAAACTTCGTCCGCTTTGTCAAAAGGGACATGTTCGTGGCCCTGGGTAGTGGTAGCACTAATTATTATGATGCGTGTCACAGGGAAGGATCCTAAAAGGTACGTGGTGCGGCGCTAACAGAATCTATGCCAATACAGAGGGATGGGAAAGGTCCGCTTCTAGTTCTTTTGGTTGCTAAGGGTACAAGGTGATTTTTAAAGGCCGGAAATCATGCTTGGGGGCCACATAGATTTAGGGTTGAACAGTGAATATGTTGCTGTAATTGGGTACTTGAGTTACTTGGTACACAGTGGCCAGTTCACAGAGAGAGGAAGGTACTTTATCATAGCCAGACTTTGCTTAGGATGCCAGAACAATGCGTCAGTACCCAAAGCTGCCAATCCACTTATGTGTTCTTTTGATCTGCCTTGGTACTGTATGATGGAACCAGCAAACCTCAGCCAGAAGTTTCTTCATCTGGGACAGTCTTACCTTGTCCTTGTTCAGTGAACAATTTCCTGAAGTGATTTATCTAAAATAGGGGTAGGCAAACTTTTTCCGTAAAGGGCCAAATAGTAAATATTGTAGACGTTTTGGACCCAAAGGCCACATATAGCATCTGTCACAGCTACTCGATTCTGCCCTTGTAACTTGAAAGCAGCGACAGACAGCACGTGAATGAATAAGCATGGCTGTGTTCATAGGCCTCACAGAGCAGGCACTGGGCCAGGTGTGGCCCGAGTGCTGTAGTTTGCTGATCCCTGTTCTAAAAGCTAGGCTCTACTACAATTGCACTTGCAGCACTTTGCCAGAGAACCAGTTGAATACCCAGAATTATTCAGTGGTGCCTCCAGTAACTTCTGCTAGAAACACAGAACCTGGTCTGTATCCGACATTATAACACAACCTGAGGGGAAGTAAACATTGAGTCAAGAGGAATCATAGAAAAATTATTAGAATATTACTTGATGTTCATGATTATGGTATAAGGTAGTTCTGAGTATGTCTTAAATATTTGTCTGCTGTAGTCTATTTGCTGTACACGCTGAAATTTTTGTATTCCGTTTAGTATTTTTATAGTCTAGGGAAATATTTTCTAAGACGAGTTTGAGATGTGCTCTGATTCCTCTGACATATTCAGTTTACTGTATCTGCTTGGGGGTTAGAAGGGAGCCGGAAGCTGAATTCAGGCACTTTCTTCCAGTAGAACTAATCATGGCTCATTGCCTTCGACGAGCAGTAGAATTGGATCGATTTTTAAACCATTTTCGTGTTTCAAATGGTACATTCGAATTGAGTTTTAAATAAGTTTTTGGAAGAAGTTTGTTACTAGACAGTTAAATAATCTTTATAAGGTATTTTATATATTAGAAGCAATTATAATTAAATCTGTGAGTTCTGACTAAAATGGTGCTAGTTCTGTGCGAAGAAATATAAAGTGGGATTCCCCGATGTCGCTGGTATTCCAGCCTTTTCTGTTTGTTTTTTGTCCAGTGTTGCATTTGAATACATCCGTTTCTATTAATAAATTTTTGAAGATTACTCGTACACACAACTCATGGTTTGTACCTGTAAGTCACTCTATTTCCTTTCAAGTGAGTTCATGTGTTTTTTTAATTTATCTTTTTTTTAATAAACAAAAGCATTTTAAATTAGAAAGCTCTACAGCAGGGGTCCCCAACCCCCAGGCCACAGACCACAGCCTGTTAGGAACTGGCCGCACAGCAGGAGGTGAGCTGCAGGAAGGCGAGTGAAGCTTCACCTGCCGCTCCCCATGGCTCCCCATCGCTCACATGACCGCCTGCACCATCCCCCATCCCCCCACCCTGTCCGTGGAAAAACTGTCTTCCACGAAACCAGTCCCTGGTGCTAAAAAGGTTGGGGACCGCTGCTCTACAGTACACGTGGGTAAGGGAGTGCCAGGCCCCAGCCTAGTGTGGCCAGCCACAGGCCAAGCTGGGCCCTCAGGGGTGATGGGAAGGGACAGCAGTCCTGCACTGGGCCACAGAGGGGCTGCAGCTTCCTTCTCTGACAGCAGCATCAGGGCTCGGTGGCCTAGAGGATGTGTCACAGCTGGTGGCCTTGGACTGGGTGAAAACTTGTCCCCAGAGCTGCTTTTTTTTTTTTTTTTTTTTTTGCGGTACGCGGGCCTCTCACTGTTGTGGCCCCTCTGCCGTTGCGGAGCACAGGCTCCGGACGCGCAGGCTCAGCGGCCGTGGCTCACGGGCCTAGCCCCTCCGCGGCATGTGGGATCTTCCCGGACCGGGGCACGAACCCATGTCCCCTGCATCGGCAGGCAGACTCCCAACCGCTGCGCCACCAGGGAAGCCCCGCAGAGCTGCTTTTATTGCTGAAAATTGTGTGTTACCTCTCGAGTATTTAAAGCCGTAGCAGGTTTTTTTTGTTGTTGTTCCCACTCACAATCTATCTGAATCAGAACTGCTACACACAGCTTGAAGATTTAAAAATAAAGGTGAATCAGAAGATGTTTTAAAAGTCAGTTCGCAACGTCTGTTGGTAAAGGTGGATATTTTGCATAAGAGCCAACATTAAAAGTGTAGATAGAGGTTTTGCCTCCCAAGACATTGGGTATGCATGGCATTAAAGTATCCTTCTCAATATCAACTTCTGAGACATTTCATTTCCATAAACAAACACTGAGCACCCAGCTGAGGTTTCCTTTAACAATATGTCTTTTAGATATATTTCTCATTAAGCTGCTTCCCATAACAGTATATCTTGGAGAGTTCCACATTGAGAGAGGGTGGTGGGGCAGGGGAGAGAGAGAGAAAGGGAGAGGGAGAGGGAGAGGGAGAGACGGTGGGGGGGGGGCAGGGGGGAAGAGAGAGAGAGGGAGAGAAAGGGGGGGAGAGGGGGGAGAGAGGGGGAGGGGGAGAGAGAGGGAGAGAGGAGAGAGAGAAAGACAGAGCGAGAGGGAGAGAGGAGGGGGGAGAGAGAAAGAGAGGAGAGAGTTAGAGAAAAAAGGAAGGAAGGAAGAAAGAAAGGGAAAGAAAGAAAAAGAAAGAGAAAAGAAGGAAAGGAAGGAAGAAAGGGAAGGAAGGAGAAAGAAAGGTGGGCAGCTCTGGGCAGCTCTTTTATAGCTATAGGCATAATTCATGATTTCATGATATAGATGAGACATATTTTTAAATTTTCATTAAAAATGCATGAAATTAAAATGTAACACCAAGGTACTAGCATAGGACTACAAAGCTTTTGAGGTACACGGAACAAAGTAGAGAGACCAGCAATTGTATGTGTTGATTAATATGACTAGAGTACATATTCTTTCTCTAAATTCACTTAGAAATAGAAATGAAGAACTTAAATGAAGAAATGAAGAACAGCAATCCTTAATTGCCGTTAAGCCTATTTGAGGGTCTTTGTAGCTATAGCAGCATTAGATGTTTGAAAGATTTGAATGATTCCTTTTTTCTAGAACTCACAGAGACTGACACGGGATAGGCAGGGATGCTTCCGTTTCTCTGAATCTTTAGAAAGCCTTCTGGACAGGTGGAGCAGTCTAAGCGTGTTTAAACACAACATAAGTAGAAAGCGGAAGACAGCTGGGGTTCACGCTGCGGGTCGCGTTGATCGGGGCTCGCTCAGAGCTCTGGCCCGGGCACCAGTTAGCTCCCATTGCCCGAGGCCCCTGAACTGAGCGCTGGGTTGCGCCCTGGAGAGTGCCTGCCCAGTGGCCAGCTCTGGCTTGACACTTCATCAGAGCTTCCGGTCAGGCCTTCCGGGCCTGTGAAGCCCTACAGCCAGCTGAGAGTGGCCTTGATGAGAAGGTATCCCCGGGACAGCTCCTCCCAGGGCTGCAGAGCCCCTCACGGAGGGGTGGCCTGAGGCCTGGCTTCTGGAGAAAGTAGTAAAGGCAATATTTCTGGGGTCCTGCTTCTCTCGGGGGGGCACCCCACAAGCATCTCTCTATCAATCTAATCCTCCGAGGGAGGTCCTATTACTCCTAATTCAGTGAGGAAACAGTCTCATCAGGGTGAAGTCACTTTTCAAAGGAAGAGTCAAAATGCAGATTCTAACCCAAGTTTACATGACATCAGGGTGAAGTCACTTTTCAAAGGAAGAGTCAAAATGCAGATTCTAACCCAAGTTTACATGACATCAGTGAAACTTACAGCACATGGACGTGTCAGAGGCTTTCCTACACTCATTCAATCCTCCCAATAACCCTCCAATATACCATATTTGCTGGCGAGTCTCAGTGAGTACTAAAATACAGTGGGATTACAACAGCTATAAATTTAAATCTAAATGGTTAGGAGAATATTCCAACTCTGCTTCTGACCAAAAACTGGTTACAGTTTTTGTTAAGAAAAAACTACTTACATGAGTAATTTTACAAACGCATTTTTGCAGTGATGTTATATTATACTCAGCCACTAGGGGGCAGCATCAAATATAATTGTTAGACTTCGTGACCCAGTGTTCCATTTGTAAAGGAGGTAGGTATTTCGGGAAATGTTTTAATAGGGTGACCAGCTGTCGTGGTTTGCCTGGGACTGTGGAGTTTCCCAGGATGTGGGAGTTTCAGTGCTAAAAGTGGGCAAGTTCCAGGCAAACAGGGACCAGTTGGTTACCCTAGTGTTACATGAGACATGCATTAGGTGGTACTGTCATTTCCACTTTTATAGGAAAAGGGAAGCGTGATGGAGTGAACTCTCTGAAGTTTCACACAGCTAGCTATGCAGCAGAGCTGAGGCTCAGGGCTGTCGTCCATTAACCCAAAGGCCCGTGTTCTTAAGCAGAATATGACTACGCATCTCTGAACCATCCAGGACTGTTTGGTCACATGCAACAGAAAACTGGCTACAGTGGTTAAGCAAATAAAGCCTTCAGTGGCTTTATTTCTCCGGTGGCTCCACCATGTCATCAGGAACCCAGGCTGCTATCTACATCTTACTGGCCAGAACGGGGTCCCGTAAGCCACTGCCACTGCAGAGAAGTCTAGGAAAGGGAGTATTTTTATTGGGCACATTGCTGTCTCAAGCAAATCAGGCCTTCTTAATAAGGAAGAAGGGGGAAAGTGGATACTGGTTAGAGAACCAGCAGTGACTGTCACATTCTCCAAAGCCACCCCTTAGAACTGAAGTGTGGTGGATGCTATACCCTACCCAGATTCCCCACTTCAGGACTTCTTTCCCCAGTGGCTGGGAGTGTGCAGGCTGGCAGTGCCTCTTTCCCAGGCAGCCACACCCACTGACTGGGCAGGGCAGGGATTGAAAGACCTGGGGACAACCCTGAAGGGCCATCCCAGCTTTGGTGCTCCCCACGGGGTCTGTTGAGGCCTTGGGACTGCACTGCAGCCCATTACTTCTGCCCCGTCCTGCTTTCTTCCCCTCCTTCACAGTGTCGACCCCAAGAACACTCCCCAGTAAACTTCCTACATCTACATCTGTCTCAGAGTCTGCTTCCTGGGAACTGAGCTGCAGTGGAAGGCAAGCAAATCCTAGGGACTAAGGCCTCTGCTAGTCTGGGCAGTAAAGCTGGAGTCATTATCTGAAAGATCAATGTAGCCATTGATCACAAATTTCTTCTATCACTGCCTATGAGAGGCTTACCATGTCATTGCGGAAGCTAAGTAAGCACACGTGAAGCAACAGGAGACACAGAGGGCTGTTACAGTAAAACTCAGCGTTTATTGAGCACATATTAGGGGCTGGACACTGGGCCAAGCACTCAACTGACAGAGTCTCTGTCTCAGAGTATGAGTAGGCATCTATGATCTCCGTTTTACAGGAAAGGAACAGAGGCTCAGAGGCAGACACCTGCCTAGGATGGCGTAGCCACTAGTAAGTAGCAGACTCAGGACTGGGCTGGACTACAGAGCTCTCCCAGCTTCCTTAGCTCACCCCTTCCTCTACCCTCACACAAGTGAATAAGTAAAACTGGGAACTTGGGGTGTAGGCAAGAGTTTACCCAACCCCAGGGAATGATCGCTGTTCCAGATGTTCATGTTCCTAGCAGTTCCTAATGCAGCATTTCAAAGAAATTAGGATCATCTTACAATGGTTATCTTAGCCTGGGTTCCTTTGAAAAGCAGAGTCTGAGAAAAAAACCTTAAGTGTAGGTATTCAATAGGAAATGTGGTCCCCAGGAGCAAAGGTGAAGGACAGAGAGGGGGAAAAGGGAGGGGAAAGCCAGCGCGAGGATGCACACTGAGCTGACCATGGTGATAGGCCATCCAGCCGAGGGACCTCCCAGAAGCCCTGTGAAATGCACCTCCTCACTGGTCATCTGGGGGAAGGGGGGCTACATTTATCCCTCAGCTCTGTCCACAGCTGTGTCCCCCTCGCTTCTGGGTGGAACATGCATGAGTGGGTCCACCTGAGCATCTGAGAAGCCCTCGGGCAGGAAGCAAGAGAAGGAGATGCTGCAGATCAAAGCCTGCAGGGCCTGGTGGTCACACAGTGGCTGGGAAAAGACACGAGGCCGAGAGGATTGGAACTGGAGCAGGCGATGCACAGGGTGAGACAAGCCAACGTTCGTTGAGCGCTTTAACGTGCCAGGCGCTGTGCTGCGTTTCACAAGCATAACCTTGTTTCATCCTCACAGCAACCCTGTGGCTTAGAAATCATCGTTCTCATCTCTCATTTGTAAGAGGAGGAAAGAAACAGAGAAGAGGTCATTTGCCAAAGCCTCATAGGCAGGAAGTGAGAGAACCGGGAGTCAAACCAGCCTGACCCCTGAGCCCTCGCTCAGGATCACTGTACCATTATATTAAACATTCCTCCTGGAGCCCCACGTGAAGTATGTGTGAGCGCTTACTAATATGAACTAAATACCTACTCAGTATTTCTGCCATATATGGATTGTACCTTTGTGTCAGTGCAAATCAAATCATGCCACTCCTTGTTAAAAACCCTCTACTGCCTTGTAGAGAAAATCCAAGCTCCCTAAGGTGACTCACCAGGCCCTTCAGGGTCTGGCTCCCACTTAGCACTTCAGCTTTATTACTTGCAATAGTACATGACTGAAGGGCTTGTCCACAGAGGGTAGTTGTGATGTGTTTTTTTGCACACCTGGGAGAGAGAAAAAGGGTTTTTGTATCACCATGTGGGATGTCAGGTTTGCAGAGTCTCTGAAAGGCACAGTCCTGTCCAGAGCCACCCCCAGCAACTCTCCCTCAGGACCTAGCAACCCCCAGTTCTTCACTGTCCTCCCCTTCCCCGCCTGTGTCCCCTTCCCCAGATCCCAGAAAAGGAAAGCACTTTGGAACCACACAGACCGAGTTCAAACCCAGTTCTGTATCACTTCCCAGCTATGAGGGCTCAGGCAAGGTATCTAGTCTCTCTAGGCCTCAGGTGCCTCACCTGTAAACCAGGATGGCACCTCCCACGAGAGAGCGCAGGTAAAGCCCCGCGCACATGGGTCACCTCCACAATGGAGCCTCCATTACTGCCCCCACTTACGCTTCCTTTTAACTGTGCAGAGTCACCGAAACCAGCTAGAACCAGAATATTGTCCCTGCCCATTTTTTAAAGCCAGGAAGCCCACCCGGAGGCACAGCGTCACGCTCTACGCATAACTGGGAGATACAACTCCCTGAGCTCATGCACTTCTCTTTGGGAGAGGAAAGAACTTGAATCTTCTGAGTCCTGCCTTTGTGACAGTGTCGTATTTGGCACCTTATATAAACATCTCCATTATTTCTCAAGGGAAAGGAAGCTCACTGCTTGTCCTTTCCTCATGTTTCTGTCATCGTCTATGTCTAACCTCCAGCCTCCTGCTTTAGTTAGAGTGGCTGTCCGTTGCAGAAGGAGCAGCTGAGCACAGCGTTCAGCCAAGGAATGGCAGTCTGGAGGCTTTAGGCCATTGGTCTGGCCCCTCCATGGCCCCTCGAGGCACTGAAGGAGAAGCAGCCCGGGAAGTGACGTGCACCTCGACAGAAGACAGATCCTGCCCTGGGTGGCTCCGCTGTAGGAAGCTGCACCCGTCCCTGCTCCTGGGGCCCACCAGTGAGGCACTCCTTCTCCATCCTCCCTCCTCCCCAGTGCTCAGGAACGGCAAGTCCTTTTCCTGGTGGGCAGCTGGCTGCTTCCTCCCAGCATAGAGCCAAGTGTGTCTTGGCTAGGCACTCCCCACATGTTCAGGAGCCTTTCTTCAGAAGCTGGCCAGAGACGGGGGCTTCCACAAATGGTCAGGGGCACTCTGTGCCCGTGAAGGGGCGCCACAACGCCCTCTAGTGGCAACTCCGTCTGGCCCTGTTCTGCAGTTTTCCCTCTTTCCCAGCAAACTGAAGCTCCCTCTGGTGGCCTAGGAGTCAACTCTTCTCTCCACCTGTGTCCACAGTCCTCAAGATGTAAGTAGAGACACACTGTCTCCATATGGTCTCACCCCAACTGCCCTTTTCTCTAACTGATGAACCAGCTGTTTAGCAGTCTCATAACTGGCTCCCTGATGGACAACTGTCCATCTGAAAAATTAATCCTAACTGACTGGCTGATTAAGTTTCTAAGTCACAAATCACTTGATTGACCTACAGTCTAACTGACCTACTAAGCCTAAATAACTCAACACCACCTGACAAGCTTTTTTTTTTTTTTTTTAAGGCCACACAGCTTGTGGGATCTTAGTTCCCGGACCAGGGATCAAACCCGGGCCCCCTGCAGTGGAAGCACAGAGTCCTAACCACTGGACCGCCAGAGAATTCCCTACACCTGATAAGCTTGAACTGCCTGCCTGGATGACTCACCCACTAACCAGCAGAGGACTGGCAAGACTGACGGCCTGGCTCTAACTAGGGCTAACACTTGGTTGGGAGGAGAGGCTGCCCCTTCCTCATACCTTGATTCCTCTTCGGGCTTGGGGGCCTACTCTTCTCCCTTCCAGAGCCACCTGAAGACTGCAGAGGGGGCAACCAGGAAACTGACCTTCTGATCTACCTCTAGTGAGGTTCTTAACCAGGGCTCCACAGATGGGTTTCAATTCTGTTTTCCAAATAGCGTGGCTATAAAGATGTGTGCTATCTTGGAAGAGGGTTCACAGCTTTCACAGGATTCTCAAAAGAATCCAGCATATACAAATATCTTCAGAACTACTGCTCGGGGAAGATCCTCAGCAAACACATTCAGATAGGCAAAGCCCTTACCTAAATTCAAGGCCCATTTCTCTCTCACATCGGGCCAGGGTGGCAAGAAGGTAATAGGAAGACTGGGAGAGTCACAGTGGACATGGATGTAGTAGGGTGGAAGAATAAAGGCTGAGCTGTGTGTGAATTTTCCAGAGAGAGGCCCAAGGATATCAATGTGTGTCCTTTTGGTTTGTAGGCTACCCTTAACCCTTCGCTCTGGGCAGAGACTCTTTGAGCTGAGACAAAGGATACATTTACTAGAGCCTTTGTCTGGGGTAGGGAGTATGTGGGAGCGTGTGATTACGAGCTATGTGGCTGTATTTACACACCAGTGTGCTCACAAGGGTGGGCCTAACAGAGCCGTGTTGCTATGTGCGTGAATATCCTTTGGGTCAGTGTACATCTGAATAGTTTTGTGACTATCTACACATGTGTGCTCACTTGTGGACCCCCTCAAGCCTTTAAGGGAGGTTGAAACATTCTGGTAAGAATTTCACTAAGTGAGAATATCTACAGACACACCAGCAGCCCACACCAGAAATCTGGGAATCCTCTACTCCTCTCCATCCTTGAACCCCGTCATCCCCTCAGTCCACTGTCACCATCGGCTCCCATCACCTCTCTCCCTGGACTACTATTCGGTCTTCAATGCCCTCCCCTCGCCACTCCTCCGAACCGCAGCCACAGTGACCTTAAAAAATGAAGTTAGGATGGCAATGCGCCCCACCCGAAACCGACAACAGATTTACACTGTCGGGGGATAACGCCCATCTCCTCCGTGTGACTCGAGGGTCCCTGCATGGCCGTAGCCCTGCTCACTGGGAACTCTGCGCTCTCAGGCCCCGGGCTTTAGATGCGTCGCCCCTGGGCCTGGTCCTACGCCACACCCCGAGCTTTGGCCCTTAGGCCCTGCTCCTAACCCTCACATCGCGGAGATTATCATTGCTGCTGCAACTGCCCAGTTACAATTGGCAACTGTAATTGACAGAGAACCCAAGTCTGTCTGTCACGTCCCACCTCGGGACCCCTACCCACAGGACAAAGCCTAAGCCGCCGTAGGTCAGAAGCCCACCACGCACAAGCGCACACGTCTCTCTCTCGCGCCGCGAAGCATTGGAAGCCGGGACGTGCAGACGGAAATGCGCGTGCGCGTAAGGACCAGCAGGAACTACGACCCCCAGAATCCTCCTGACCAACACTCCATTTCCCACAAAGCCTCGCGGGGCCCACCCCGGAACTGCGCTCATTTTCCTGAAAGCGGAAGTTAGGGTGAGTCCGGCAGTGGAGTGGGTTTCGGAGGGAGTAGAACGGTGCGAGGTTTTGAGTATTGTCTACCTCCAGGGGTCGTTCGTGAGTCGGAGAAACCGGGACTTCAGAAGGAAAGGACCTGGAGAGATCCCTCAGTGCATTGTTCCGTTCCCTCTGGCGCGCATGGTCAGGCCCGCTGCAGCCTTGCGCTCTGCACACTGCGGCTTTGTCGCCCTCCCGCCGCTGCGTGCTCTCTTCCCACCTCTGGACGTCTCTGGGGATAGAGGCCGAAGGCTAGATGGTCTCAGGTACCCCTTATTCCCAATCCTGCATTGCCTATCTTCCACTGGGAAGAAGTGAAGACCTTGGCCGTAAGGGCATAACCCACAGGGCTCCCCCTGTGGGTCCCACAGCTCTTTTGCTTCTTCCAGCAGTAGCTGCAGGAGTCGAAGCTGTGGGCAGTGGGGACAGGTGTGGACAGTGCGGGGGGGGGGGTGGAAATTTGTGGTTCCTGACCTGCTGTCCCGGTTCCCAAGAGGATAACTTTCCTGTGGCCCCAGCCTTATGGCTATATAGGGTCCGTCCAGCACATGTCCTTAATTGCTTGGATTCTGGAGAAAGTCAGCCTCCTTCTTCAGATCCTCCAGTCCCAGCCTCATCCCTCAGACCCCAGCAACGCCTGTCTGGGCCCCACTGCGTATTTCACCTTTTCGCATTTTCGAAAGTGTGACTGGAGCTAGACTGTCTGCTGCCAGGGTGGCACACTCACATGGCTGTTGGCAGGAGACTCAGTTTGTCACCATGTGGACCTTTCCATAGGGCTTTGAGTATCCTCGCAACATGGCAGCTAGCTTCCCCCAGAGCAAGTGATCCAGGAGAGAGGGAGCAAGACAGAGGCATTGATGTCTTTTATGATCTACCCTTGTAAGTCACACTCTGTAATTTCTACCACATTCTATTCATTAGGAGTGAGTCATGTGTAAAGCCCATACTCAAGAAGAGGGAAATTAATCTCCACCTCCTAAAGGGAGGAGGACCAAAGAATACGTGGACTTATTTTAATAGCACTACATTTAGTGAACCAATATTTTCCAAATGCCCAATGCATGATGTTACAAAACCATGATGCATGGGTAAAATAAATCTATTTCAATTGCAAGATAGCCCAGCTGGTTTTTAATGTAACAGAGTATGAAAAGTTCATTGATGTAGCTACTAAGCTTTAAGAAGCTATCATTTGTTGAGTTTTGGTATAGTATCAAATAAGAATATCCAAAATTATCTGAAAAGGTTATTAAAATACTACCTTCATTTCCAACTACTTATCTCTGTGAAGCCAAATTTTCTTCATATACTTCACCCAAAACAATATTAGAACAGACTGGAATGCAGAAGCAAGTATGAGAATCCAGCTGTCTTCTATTAGGCCAGACAAAAGTGTAAAACAGTGCAGCCCTTCTCAGTAATTAATTTTTGTTTTTTTCTTAAAAAGTGAGTGTGTGTGTGTGTGTTTGCATTAACAAGTACTGGATTTATTATTGTAATTTTTAAATGACTTAAATATTTTAAAATCTCAGTTTCAATTTCTAATATGGTCATTACTGATAGATGTAATCCATATAAACAGGGGACTTGCCTGGTGGTCCAGTGGTTAAGACTTGCCTTCCAATGCAGAGGGTGCGGGTTTGATCCCTGGTCAGGGAGCTAAGATACCACATGCCTTGCAGCCAAAAAACAAAACATAAAACAGAAGCAGTATTGTAACAAATTCAATAAAGACTTTAAAAATGGTCCACATCAAAAAAATCTTTTAAAAAATCCTTATAAACCAAAGCCTTTTGGCATCCTCAATAATTTTTAGAGTGTAAAGGGGCTCTGAGACCAAAAAGTTTGAAAACGACTGTCTAAGCAATCACAATGGTCCTGTCACCCTTGAAATGACATGTTTAAGTATGGGCATGTGGTGCAGTTCTGGCCGATGATACATGAAGTGAGGTGTAGGCATTGTGTTCAGTTTTCAGTTCAGGGTATTAAATGGAAACATACATAGGGTCTTCAAAGGGATTGGTAATATTCTGTTTCTTATGCTAGATGATTGATATGTGATATTTATTCACCTTCTTTATCTCTTACATATTAAATTATTTTGTATGTGAAATATTTTATAACAAAAAAATTAAAAGAACACATGTAAGAGAAGATTCCTCTTCCTCTATGTAAGCATTGTGTCTGTTTTGCAGCATATTCATCTGGTATATTGGGCCCAAGTATGCACTGTTGGGCTCTGAAGAATTTTGTGTGTGTTTCATGGCTCTCCGAGCCTGTATCAACAACATATTTGTGATATTTGACTTGTAACCTGAGAGTCCCCAGACCTCTCACCACATATGCAATCTCACCACATTCACAAGGCTGTCAGTTCAAGTTGTACAAAGTCCCTCATAAAAAGACCTTCCCTGCTCTGGTTTAGTCTCTTCTCCCCTAAGGTCAAGCAGGATACCAAGGTCTGTCATGCATCACATCTTTGCCAAGTTCTCTCACCTAAGGCGCTTACAAGAGTAGATATCAACTGGGCTTGCCAGCTCACCAGTTCTGCAAACTACCACACACTGAATCCACTTTAGACCCCTTTTAGAATTCGTATGAGCACCTTCTAAATGGAACCCACAACAGGTACAAAGGCAGGCTCACTACACCGTTGTTGAGTGAGTGGACCCTCTCCCAGTGTGGTCACCCATGTGGTTCCAGCAACCCGCAGTCACACTGAAGGACCTAGAGCTATGAAACCATGGTTTCTGGGTTTCTCCTACCCGTCCTCTTAATGTAACTTTCTCAGAAATTCATGAATCAAGTAGTAAATTAGAGAATTAAACAATCCAATTAGGTTTGAGTGGATACCTGAACGAAATCTGGGCTTGGCTATCATGGGTGAAGGGGGAATGCCTATTGGCCAGGTACAAAACATGTCTGCTACAATTGTCTACGTATATATGTATATTTTAAATCTTTCCACAATAAAGTGTATTGCTGTGTGACTAAAAAAGAAAATGAATAAAGGTAATGAATATGAAGGGGAAATAGACAAATAAAACAAAGAAATGCAGCCACATTTTGAGGTATTGAGACAGATATGCTTAGAGGAAGCAGACCCATTTGCTGAAACCCAATTTACTGATCAATGCACCATATTGCTGCTTTTGCCTGTTTATACAATTTACAGCAATTCATACTGGATGGAATTTTTTTGTTTTTTTGTGTGTGTGGTACGCGGGCCTCTCACTGCTGTGGCCTCTCCCGTTGCGGAGCACAGGCTCCGGACGCGCAGGCTCAGCGGCCATGGCTCACGGGCCCAGCCGCTCCGCGGCATGTGGGATCTTCCCGGACCAGGGCACGAACCCGTGTCCCCTGCACCGGCAGGCGGACTCTCAGCCACTGCGCCACCAGGGAAGCCCTGGATGGAATTTTTGAAACAACCTTTGAACATTTCTAAGGTTTTGGAATACTGGCCAAAATCTAAGTAGGCCAGTATTCCATTATATCTGCATAACAGCACTTTAAGGGCTCTTCAGCCTGTCACATCCCGGTTAGAAGAGAAGAGATGTCTAGGAGAAAGTATTCATGAGACATATAAAAGATAAAAGCCATAGCCCACATATGTAAATCAATAAGAAAAAGGCAACCTGGTTAAAAAATGGACAAAGAAGATAAACAGGCAATTCACAGATTCAGAAATACAGTTGACTGAAATACATTTGACAGGGTTTTCAACATTAGTAGTAGAAAGTACGAGATAAATACAAGCTATGACAGCAGGAATATGCTTAATTTTACAACATATTACAGTTAAAAAGAGTAATAGGGTTGGTGGAGGTGTTTCTGACATCAAGAATTTTCATAGAGTTCAATGTTGATGCGAGTGAAAATTGGTACAGAATTTTTGGTGGGCAATTTGGCTGTAATCAAAACAGTATGGTACTGGCACAAAAACAGAAATATAGACCAATGGAACAGGATTGAAAGCCCAGAAATAAACTCACACAGCTATGGTCAATTAATATACATCAAAGGAGGCAAGACTATACAGTGGAGGAAAGACAATCTCTTCAATAAATGGTGCTGGGAAAACTGGACAGCTGCATGTAAAAAAAATGAAATTAGAACATTCTTTAACACCATACACAAACTCAAAATTGATTAAAGACCCTAATGTAAGACTGGATACTATAAAACCCTTAGAGGAAAACATAGGCAGAACACTCCGATATAAATTGTAGCAATAACTTTTTTGAGCCCTCTCCTAGAGTAGTGGAAATAAAAACAAAAATAAACAAGTGGGACTGATTAAACTCAAAATCTTTTGCACAGCAAAGGAAACCATAAACAAAATGAAAAGACAACCCACAGAATGGGAGAAAATATTTTCAAATGATGCGACCGACAAGGGATTAGTCTCCAAAATTTACAAACAGCTCATGTGGCTCAATATCCAAAAAAAAAAACAAACAACCCAATCAAAACATGGGCAGAAGACCTAAATAGACATTTCTCCAAAGAAGACATACAGATGGCAAAGAGGCACATGAAAAGATGCTCAATATCACTAATCGTTAGAGACGTGCAAATCAAAACTACAGTGGGATATCACCTCACGCCAGTCAGAATGGACATCATCAAAAAATCTAGAAACAATAAAGGCTGGAGAGGGTGTGGAGAAAAGGGAACCCTCTTGCACTGTTGGTGGGAATGTAAATTGGTACAGCCACTGTGGAGAACAGTATGGAACTAAAAATAGAGCTACCATATGATGCAGCAATCCCACTCCTGGGCATATATCTGGAGAAAAACATGGTTCAAAAGGATACATGCACCCCAGTGTTCGTGGCAGCACTGTTTACAATAGCAGAGACATGGAAGCAACCTAAAAGTCCATTGACAGATGAATGGATAAAGAAGATGTAGCACATATATACAATGGAATATTACTCAGCCAGAAAAAAGAATTAAGTAATACTATTTGCAGCAACATGGATGGACCTGGAGATGATCAGACTAAGTGAAGTAAGTCAGACAGAGAAAGACAAATATCATATGATATCGCTTATATGTGGAATCTAAAAAAGAAAATGATACAAAGGAACTTATGAAACAGAAAGAGACTCAGACTTAGAGAACGAACTTATGGTTCCTAGGGGAAAGGATGAGGGAGAGGGATAGTTAGGGAGTTTGGCACTGACATGTACACACTGCTATGTTTAAAATAGATAGCCAACAGGGACCTACTGTATAGCACAGGGAGCTCTGCTCAATATTCTGTAATAACCTAAATGGGAAAAGAATTTGAAAAAGAATAGATACATGTTTACGTATAACTGAATCCCTTTGCTGTACACCTGAAACTAACACAACATTGTTAATCAACTGTACTCCAGTATAAAATAAAAATTTTTTAAAAAAATTTTAAAAATCACCATTAAAACACTTGTGTTTCCTTTGAGGTAGTAGGGGGAGCTAGGACAGAGTGGGTGAGGCTAAGGAATGACATAGTGGGAGGGGCTAAAGGACTGGAGTGTAAGGGGAGGGATCTGTGGGACTGGGAGTGATTTGGCCAGACTGGGATTGATGGGTGAGGGGGAAAGGGTCGAGGGTTTGGAGGAACCAAAATGTGCTTGAAGGGACTGGGGGAAGTGAGAACAAATGGCAGTGGGAGGACTGAGACGTATTAGAAACAACTGAAGAAACTTTAGTTTCTTCAGGGGAATGGCTGAAACTGGCAGGGACTAGGAAGGTAGAATGGAAACAACTGGCTTTCAGTGAATTGACCCAGAGCCACTGGCAAACAGGACCTGTTAACACTGAGCAAGACTCCTGTGGAAGAAGGAGGTTTGACGCAAACAGGAAACACTAATTTTCAGAATTCTACCAACTGTGCCTTGCAGAGTTCTTTTACTTCCTCTTGTCTTGGCTCTGTTATTACATTGTAGTTTGCCTCTAAATCAGCTGAGATCTTTGAAGACTCCTTTGTCTGACCGTCAAAGGTGTGACTCTTTCCCACGTGATCCTAGGTACAAAATAGACATTTCAGCTGCAGAAACTTCCTCTGTCACTCTTAAAACTTGGGAAGCTGCTTTAGATCCTGGGAGGGCATGAATGAAGGCTCTCTCTGCAATTGAGTGTAGGTATGCATAAGGACGTGCAGATCCCTTTTTCTTCTCTCTTGGTTTGAGTCATGCATTCTTTTAACAAGTAGAGGGCCCTATGGTCACTGGCTTTCTCTGTGGTTCATGCTATTTTCCACACAGTGAATCACAGGGCAACCAAACAGCAAGAATCTTCAGGGGGTGGAGGCGTGGGGTTATGGGCTGAATCATATCCTCCCAAATTTCATATGTTAAAACCCTAACACCTGTTACTTTATAATGTGACTATATTTGGAGATGGGGCCTTTAAAAAGGTGATTAAGTTAAATGAGCCCATTAGAGTGGGTCCTAATCCAATCTGACTGGTTTTATTATATAAGAAGAGTGAATTTGGACACACAAAAGACACACCAGGGATGTGCACACACAGAGCAAAGGACACAGCAAGAAGCTACCCATCTGGAGGCCTGAGTATAGATGGTCCTGAGCCTAAAGATGTGGATAGTGATATGGCCTTGCGAGGCTGAGAGAATGAAAAAAGGGGGAGACAACCTCAGACTAGGGAAAGGATGAGGGAGTAGGTGACAGCTTGTTCTGCTAGAAGGTTCTTTGAACCCTGGTATTCCAGAGAAACTAGCCAAACTCAGCAGACTCTTTTTCATATTCTTTTCCATTTTGTTTATCACAGGATATTCAATCTAGTTTCCTGTGCTATACAGTAGGACCTTGTTGCTTATCCATTCTATATATACCAGTTTGCATCTGCTAATCCCAAACTCCCACTGCTACCCTCTCCCATCCCCCTCCCCCTTGGCAACCACCAGTCTATTCTCTATGTTCCTGATTTTGTTTCTGTTTCATAGATAGGTTCACATGTGTCATATTTTAGATTCCACATATAAGTGATATGTAGTATTTTTCTTTCTGACTTACTTCACTTAGTATGATAATCTCTAGTTGCATCCATTTGCTGCAAATGGTATCATTTTGTTCTTTTTTGTGGCTGAGTAGTATTCCACTGTATATATGTACCACATCTTTATCCATTCATCTGTTGATGGACATTTAGGTTGTTTCCATGTCTCGGCTATTGTAAACACTGATGTGCATGTATCCTTTTGAACCATGTTTTTATCTGGATATATGCCCAGGAGTGGGATTGCTGGATCATATGGTAATTCTATTTTTAGTTTTCTGAGGAACTTCCATACTGTTTTCCACAGTGGCTGCACTAACTTACATTCCCACCAACAGTGTAGGAGGGTTCCCTTTTTTCCACACCATCTCCAACATTTGTTATTTGTAGACTTTTTAATGATGGCCATTCTGACTGTTGTGAAGTGGTACCTCATTGTAGTTTTGATTTGCATTTCTCTAATAATTAGTGATGTTGAGCATTTTTTCATGTGCCTCTCGGCCATCTGTATGTCTTCTTTGGAGAAATGTCTATTTAGGTCTTCTGCCCATTTTTTGATTGTTTGTTTGTTTTTTTTGTTGCCGAGTTGTATGAGCTGTTTCTATATTTTGGAAATTAAGCCTTTGTCGGTCGCATCGTTTGCAAATATTTGGTCCCATTCTCAAGTTTCAGCATTACCTTTTTCTTTGTATAATGCCTACCCAAATTCCAGCCAATTGCTCATTGTGCCTCCAGCAGGCTCCTGAATTTCAAGCTTGTGCTCACTGCTATATCCTCAGCACCATCATCTAGAACAGTGGTACTCAACAAGTATTTGCTGAATGGATCAATAGATGTATGTATGGGTAGATGAGTGTGTGTATGAATCTATCTGGGTCTAAGATGCAGTACCTGCTCCTACTTCCCACAGCAATTTGTGATTCTCTTTGTGGTGGGTCCATTTCTCCTTCCACCTGCCCCCTGATGGCTCTAAAAGCCCTTAGTCATTTGGCTCAAATGCCCTAGCTTTGGAGACCAGCTACTTATTAACTAAACTGTTGCACCACTCGCTCTTATAGCCTTAAATTAATTTGGGTTAATTCTTAACTGTTTCCTTTCTGTTCATGTGTCATTTAATGGTTTGCCTTTATCTGATTTTCCCCAATTTCCTGTGCATTTGTGGTTTTCTACAGGAGCTCTGTACCAGAGGCCTCATGCGGCCACACCAAACGAGTGTGGACACCTAAGGTTTCCAGGAGGGTTCCCCTGCTGCTCTGGGTCTCATCCAATTGGTGTCCATCCAAATATTCCCAGCCAAGGTTATTTATGCTAGAGGAGGAAGCATGCCCGCCCCAGAGCCAGTTCTTGGGGAAAAGAAGAATTCTTGATATAGCCCGAGCCCCCAAAGAAGAAAGATTTCTCTGCAACAGCTAAAGGTTGGTGACATACTTTTCCTCCAGCTCAGTGAAAGCTGTCCATGTTTGCTTTCTTTCCCATGCATTTCATTAGTGTGTTTTGTCCAAATGACCTTTGGAAGAAACAGGAAGGAAAAAATTTTAAATCAACAGAGTAAGCTTTATGGGGGACTGAGAGTTTATCCATCATTGATTCTCAACATCTAGCATAGTGCCAGACGGGCAGATACTTAATAAATGTTTGATGAAGGAAGGAGAGAAAGATAGGAGTGAAGGAGAGAAAAAGGAAAGGATTGGAGATTGCCATGAATGGAAAGAATGCTAATTTATTATTTAGAAATAATATGGTGATAACATAGTTGTGTTTTCAAAGCTAATTAGTTGCATTGTCACTGACACCTTGTACTTTATTGATTTTAGAATCAATAAAACAAATTAAATCACTTTACAAATTGAAGGATGTATTTGTAAAGATAAAATAAATAGTAGACAACCAGAATAGCAACAACAACAAAGTGCTCTTTGGAACTTAAGCATAAACAGCACTGCTCATATTTTAAGATAAATTCAAAACTCTGTAATGTAATAGCCATTTGTTCTGTCTATGCCCAATTCTCCAAAGCAAATTAAAACAATCAAGGACTTTATTTATGGATAAATGCAAGCCAATCATGGAGGTGAGAGAATTGACTGTAACTGGTCAGTATGGTATTTAGAAAAGGTCAACTAATCAGAAACTAATGTGCACTAAATAAATTCACAAATATCTAGACTTCCTGCTGTTGAGAGGGATTAACCACTCAAAAGTATTTGCTTATGTGTCAAGGAAAAACATCTCAGTGCAGAAAAAGAAAAAGATTATGGAAATTAGCATTTTTTTTAGTATCAGTCTTTCATTTATTTAAGATCATACAGGCTACAAAGTTCAGGTCCAGCAAAATAACTCTAAATGACACATACATGGCAAAAGAACACACCACTGTGATGGAGGTAGAAGGGGAATAATTAAGCTTTATCGTTTTTATAAAATCAAGATCTCAAAAGGGATTGTTTCTTCAGCAATTCAGATAGTGACGTATATTAAAGTTCTCAATGTTAGGAAAAGTCACTATAATTTTATATCATTTTAATTTGGGGAAAATAAAATATAACATAGGAGAAAAATCTAAAAACATTTCCAAAACAAATTCAGAGAAACATCCATTCTGATACCAGTCTTGCAAAGATTGTATTAATGAGGCATGTAATTTGTTTTGAAGGATTTGCCAGAGTGATTTAGACTATTATGATCAGCGCAACTGTATTATAAAAGAAAACTGTTGGTAATGTAGGTAGATGATGACTGGTGACTGCCAAAGAAAAAGAAAAAAAAAATGTACTATCTTAGCTGCTGTGGGGTGTTCCCAAAGTTATAATAAGATGATTCAGGCTTTTGTGTCAATAAATTTCACCTGTGAAACTGATTCATGCAAGAGTTCAGTGGGTCCCAAACTTCAGTCAGTGATCATTTTTGTCCTGTTTTTTTGCCACTCATACCGCCATTTAACATGTTTTTTTCCTTTAAATTAAATTATTTTTTAACTTAAGTATATTTAAAAAGAAACTTAGTGGATATTACCACCTAATGTCATCTGTGATAGGCATTCTTTGGAAAACTCTTCAATAACAAAATAATAATTATTAATAATAATAATAATTTAAGACTATTTCAAAACTAACTCTATGAGATAGAGACATACTGGTAGAGAAGAAATTAGAATCCTTAGAACTCACGGGAAAGAGTTTGGATAAATCATATGCTCAGATTACAGTTTGCTTTTTGTGGCTTTATTTAAGAAGCAAGTTAATGTTTATATGACACTGAACTTCAAAGTCCAGGCAATAAGGAGGAAAACAGAGAGAGAGAAAAAAACAGTTGGCTTGTCACTTCTTGTTTTTCCTTACCCTGTGGCAAGGCCCCAGGGGGCAGCAGCACACAGACACTGGAGAGAAGCAAAGCAGGGGGATGGGGTCTTGTCTTACCAGAGTACAGTACTTTTCAATTAAATTATAAAAATTTATTATGCTAAGGTACAAGCGCTGTGTTTCCTGACTCACGTGGCACTTATTCTTGTTGGAGTTTCACTATGTCTTTAAATAATAATCTTCTTTTCTACAGTCTTGTAAAATTCTTTACCTTACCTCCTTTGTACGATGCAACCTCTGACCATGTTGTGTGTCTTTACTGTGATACTCTTGGTCTATAGATGTGAGTGCTGTTATTGTAACAAAGTAGGACTTTTTCTATATAATACAATGAAACAGGATAATTCTTTTCAAGTACTTCCTTTCTGATTCTTCCCTCTTGTGGGGGATTTTCACTTATTCTAGCCTCGTACGTAGAAATGTCAAGTCCTAGAAAAGGTCCCTTTAAAGTTGGACTCCATAGTTGACAGGTCTGTGTGCTCCTAAAAGAGTATCTGAAAGACAGGAAAGGAAGCTGAAGAGATTTTCTTCAAATGAAATGCAGGATGAGATTTCAAGAGCTAACAGTCTCGTCCCTCAAAGACAGGGAACATAACTCTGTGCTCCTTAAGTGTGGGCTGCGCAGCATGACTTCCTTCCAAAGAGCACAGCATGGAAGCGGGCAGGGAGTGACTTTACAGTGGAGAGCCCTGACAGACACAACCTCAGCCAGGTGACCAAGGTCAGCATAAGCAGTGATAACTCATGCCGATAGCGTGCACCTTGATGTGAGGTGATGAAAATGGCACTTTGCCTCTGTGGTCGTCCTCTCCAAAACAAATGACCCCAGTCTAATAATGAGAAAAACATCAGACACACCCAAACTGAAGGAAATTCTATAAATATCTGACCAGTCCTCAAAACTGTCAAGGTCATTTAAAAAAAAAAAAAAAAGTGTGAGAAACTATCACAGCCCAGAGGAGCCCATGGAGACATGACAACTAAATGTAATATGGTATCCCGAATGCTTCCCTAGAACCAAAAAAGGAGATTACCTACAAACTAAGGAAATCTGAATGAAGTATGGACTTCCGTTAATAATAATGTATCAGTATTGGTTCATTTGTTATGACAAATGTACCACACTAAGGTAAGGCGTTAACAGTAGGGGAAACTTGGGTGTTGGGTACATGGGAATTCTCTCTGCTATTGTACCAACTTTTCTCTAGACCTAAAACTATTCGAAAATAAAAAGTTTATTTAAAAAAAAAAAGCTAACTAACTGACAGAGAAACCACAGGTTGGAAAACTACTGAGACTCTTCATCACTTCCAATATTTCCTGAAAATCCAAGAGAAACTTTGTAACCACATCAAGAATTAGGTGCTGCCTCTGGTGGCTGTTACCCCAAGATGAATGGGGACAGATTCTAGTTGTACAGTCTAGTGCTTGAAGTTACCTCAAGAGGGAGGAGCCAGGAAGAAAGGCAGGGATAAATCATTTAATATACACATTCATTCATTCATTCATTCGTTCACACACACACCCCTGTGATGAAACAGTGACACTCTCTTTCCTGGTCAACTCTCCCAGTCTCCATGGACTTCTCTGTGTCTAACCATCCTTACAGGTGGTGTTTCTCATACACTTTCATGTACCTACTGCCCTACATCTTTCTGTCCTCGGCTTCATCTACCACTTACTTGCCATAATTCTGTCACCTGCAAATAGATCCTCCTGTCTAAAACGTCCCCACATGCACAGCACGCAGTGGTGCTCAGTGACCCTCAAAACTCGCTGAGCCTGTGCTCTTTTAATCCCTCTTTTTGTGAATGATGCCACCAACCCCTCAGGCACCCCGATCAGGAGCTCACCCTGTGCTGAGCTAGCCCACAAAGCCCCTCAGCTACTGAATTGTGCAGATTCTACCTCCTAAATGTTTCTCAGAGCTGAGCCCTTCTCTCCAACCTCAGAGCCTTAGCTCGGCTTCTTACCATGTCTCATCCCAGAGACAGCCTCCGTCCCCTAGCCAGACTTCCACCTCCAGCCCATCTACCCCTCACCCTGCCCACACAGGGGTGTCTCTAACACACAGACCTGACTGCGCCATTCCCCTGCAGACGCCCTCCAAGATTACCTGTCACCCCTGGAATAAAGGCCAGATTCGTCAGCCCGGCACACAAGTCCCTTTGTGAATGACAAGCCTCCTCTTGTCATTCTCCCCTCATCTTATGCCATGTTCCCAAACTCACCTTCTGCTTCCACCATATGACTGGGATTCTCTTGCCCAATTTCTTTCCCTGCCCTCCTCCTACTTGGGCTTCAATATCCGACCCAAATTCTCTTTGGCAACGTTCTCTGAGACTTCAAGCCTGAGGCAGGCGCCTTAAGGGCTCCTCCTTAGTGTTCTAAGTGCCCCCCTACCAATCCAGTCCCTATTCCGCCCCCCACTCCACCCCCACTGTGCATAACTCAGGCATCGAGCTCAGTCATTAATTCAGTAATTGGCTAAAGACTAAAACTACAGCAGTGAACAGAACAGAAAACAAAACAAAAAACCCTGTCTTCTTGGAGTGTTCACTCTTTGCACACTGCCTCTGATTTTCCTTCTCCCTAGGGAGATTTTGAAGGCGAGAACTGCTCTTATGTGCATCTTAAATACTTAGCATAGTACGCAGCACGTAATTGGTGCTCGAAAAACACAGATGAATAGTCCATGAATGGAGGCCCGTGATTTTGTTCCTCCCATCCTTCATGCCAACTCAAGGATAGGAGTTAGAGGAATGCCTTCATCGTGCCACGGAAAAACAACTTGAATGCCTCACTCCATCCCTTCCCCAATCCTCCCAATTAGTTCATTTCATTTCCCTTAGAGCAGCAGCGGTTTAGTGGCGCGTCTGCTTGTTCTTCTCTGAGGGTGTCCACTTGCCTCTGGAAGGAACGATTCCTACACAATCAGAATATCATAAGTGCAGGTTGTTTTTAATTTTAAGAATCAAGCTCTAGATGAAGCACAAACAATTCTATTTCTAGAACAGAACAAAGACGTTTTAAACTTTGTTGCCATGGAGCCATGATAGTCTGAGGGCGGAGCTTAGGGATGGGGCGGAAGAGAGCAGAAGTGGAAGGACAGGCAAAGTGGGTTAGTTTCCTCGGCTACAAAAACGGAAGTGCGGAAGTGTCGTGAAGCTGCCTTGCACCGATGTGTCAAGAACTAGAAAATTATCCTTAAACCTCTGTTGCTTCTTTTTTTTGGACAGCCTGTGGTACTGTTTGAGACTTTTTTTTTTAATTAGGTGCACGCTATTGTATTTGTAAATTTAGGAAACTAGTTGGATTAGCAAACCAGTGAAGGAATGGCATGCATATTGTGGAAGAGGCATGTATACTGTGTGTGTGTGGCATGCACAGTCACCAGGAGGGTGGTTTGTGTTCCCTCCTCGCGGGGACGGTCGTTGGGAGGTGAACGAGCCCAGTGTTGACTGCAGCCGGTGACCTCAGGGAGCCTTGGCCTTCCCATCAGTGCTGAGTCACTGGCTGAACTAAGACTGACATGCTGTCCTGACTTTAAGGCCACCATGGTGGCCTCCCCTCGGCCCCCAGAGCCTCAGGAACAGACTCCTAGGAATTCAGCAGAGGTGCTGGGAAGTCTAGCACAACCTTCCGGAAAGCCTTCCTCCACCCGATGGGGGATGTACGGTGCCGTCCTCCTTCCTCTTCGTCCTCTTTTCTGATGATGTCATTCTCGTCCATCCTGTGGAGCTGTTGGACAGAGCACAGCCTCTGCACCTGGAGGGCCAGGATGAGTGGGGGGGCCACGTACCGCCTTGTCCGGGAACCCTGTGCAGGATACTCAACTCTGTACCTCATTTCCCTCCCATCTTCCCCACATCTGTGGATTCTTGATTGTGTAGGGGACACAGAGGCAGGGAGAGCTGGCCAGACCAAATGTTTTACCATCAAGCTGTGCCTGGTGAGGGAGAATCTTAAGCCGTCGTCCCCAGGGAAGTTTGTAGCATCAGGGCCCTTCCCTTAGGGCAGGCCAAGTGCAGCCTGCACCTTTCCAGGACCCATTCATCACTGATGCTCATGTCTGCTCCAGGAATGCCTGTGTGTGCATGTCATGTGTGGATGTTTCACTGTGATGACCTTGGAGAGGCTTCAGCACAAGGCTGTTCTTCTCTGAATTCCTTTGGCTGTGTGTCGTAAGCTGAGGCTATAAGCTGAGGCTGAGCTGGGAGAGAGTTTGGGGGCTCCCCATTCCTGGATTTGGGCAGAAAGAGGAAGGTCTGAGAAGCACAGATCTACTGGGAAACTGTTCTCACTGGCCACTGCACAAGTGTCTGGAGATCATGTGTTCTTACTGGAGAGGATTCTTCTGGGAAGGCCTGTGAGTCAAGACCCCTGGAGTCCTCAGCTGGGTGACTTCACATGAGTCACCACGCTGCTTGACGTCTTGATGAATAAGTGGAGATAATGCATTTTGCCTTCACTGATCTCAAGGCGTGTGACTCTTTTGGGGGAGGGTCAGCAGCGGGAAATGTGTCATCGTTTCCCGTTGCTGACCGCTCTCTTTTCCTGCAGACCGTGTTAAACAGCACATCTGAGCAGCTCGACGTCTGATTCTTGCTCTTATCTTGTTTTTCTTTTTCCTAATGTTTTTTCTCTCCTAAGTTGAATCATTCACGGCTCTTCATGGCCTCTGAAGTGAGCTGAATTTTCCTGGCCTTTCATTCGAATTCTGCCTCCTTCCCATTTTCCCATTCCAAACGCCCTGTTCTCCAACCAAATTCATCCGCTAACCATTCCCTGGACACCTCACAGACATTTCCACCCTTGCCTGTGCCTCTTGTCTGGATGCACCCATCACTCCCACCCCTCAGATTTTACTTTCTCTTCTTATGTAAATACACAGAAACCCTGCCCAAGCCCCACCTGGTCTCTCCTCCCATCTCTGAGCCCGTAGCCCTAAGTTTACTTGTGACACCCTTGTACTGGGCCGGGTTGATGGCTGCTGACATCTTATCTGCCCTGCCTTCCCTTTGTGCTGGGGACAGGTCTTTCACTTTGCTGTGTTTCCAGAGCACTTCCAGAGGTTGGGGCAGGCTATAGTATGTCTATAATACGTAACGGGTGCTCCTTGATGTTTGCCTGAGATAAGGATGAAACAAGCTGCCGCCCTGAGCACTGCACCTAATGTTTGTTCCCAGGGCCCTTGGGTTTTAGGGGAGCCTGCAGCTGAGAGTAGGGGAGGGGCTCAGACAGAAGGAACCCAGAGCTAACTAGGCTTATAGCTCTTCTGTATGGAAGTTTCAAGTAACATTAAAAAAAAAATCTGTGCTGAAACTTTGAAAACCATTGCATCCCACTGTTATTATTTCCATGGCTTATGTGATAAACAGTGGGGAAAAAATTCATGCCCACCATTGAACAGTGCACCTGTAACACTGAGAAACCATCAGAAAAGGAAGGGTTTGGCTCAAAGAGTGGGCATGTTACACAGAACCAGGAAAAAAAAGTCTGACTTGTAAGAAAGAGACAAATGAACTTGCTGAGACCATCTAAATTCTAGAAGTTTGCATTTTGGGTCACCAGAGGTCACAAGTGATGGAAGCTCTGACATGAATCATCCATGTGGTTATACCTGTCTCCTCCGTGCAGGCCTCTGAGGCCCCCAGGGGTCGGCGTGAAGCCAGGGCCGGTGAAGCCTTGGGTGGATGCGGGAGACAGAACGGAGAGGACCGGTCCAATGAGAGGGGCAGGTGGTGTGAGGCTCAGGGGAGGAAGGCTGGGACAGCCACCCACCCGCTTGGTTGCTCGGCTCAGCCTCCCTCAACCCCAGCTTCTCTCTGCCGGCCTCTGCTTGTCAGCCCTTCCTTGTCCTTGAGGTGGCCACCAGCCCAGAGTCCTTGGGTCCTCCTGGAGCCAGAGCCTGCCGGCCCTCTGACCCACTGCCCCGCAGGTCACGTTGTAAGAGGGAGACCCTGGGGCTGACTGGGTCCAGCCGGCGCTGAGTGGAGGCGAGGGGTCGCCAGGGGGTCAGGCTGGCCACAGGAGGCCCAACAGGGCAAGCGGCCAGCAGACCCTGCGCTGTAGTTTGCAGGGGTTCTGAGCCCACATGTCCAGTGCGTGAGCACAGGGGTGTCGCAGGGGAGAATTGCACTGTCAGAATCCATCAACGACTGTGAGGCTCTTGCTTCCTCCGGAGGCTGCAGCCTCGTTTCCTCTCCCCCAGGGTGGACTTTGCAGCATGGGACAGGGTCTGGTTAACAAGCTTCTCAGCTTTGGCAGTAGAGGAAGTCAGAACACAGGAGGCCTTCCTGCACAGTGCGGTATCTTACATACAGGGCAGGGTCTGAAGCCAGCACATAAGATGAAAATACATGTCATCAAAACGTCTCTGGAAAATCCTGTAAATCACCCATAAGGTATGGGACCCATACGTCTCTCAGCTAACCCGACACAGCCGGTTTTTCCTTTAGCACCAGAGCAGACTGTGTTTTTTGGCTGACAACCAGGGGATGTGATTACTGTGCATTCAGAGAGCCATGTGTTATGAAAAAAAATCTCTAAATGTTAGATCCATTCTCAGCTAGAGAGCTCCATGGGCAAGTGCATGTTCTCTCTGAGGCATCTCCTCATAGGAATGCGGGGGGAATACCTCACAACCTAAGGTCATCCCCTGTCCTTCCCTTCTCTTCCCCAACCTCCTCTCCCCTGGCTGCCCCTCCCTCCCTCCTGTCTTTCTTTCTTCCTCCCTCCCTTCCTCCCCCTCTCTCTTTCTGTCTTTCTTTCCTTCTTTCCCTCCCTTTCTCCCTCCCTCCCCCTGCCTCATTTCTTTCTTTCTTTACTCCAAGGATATATTATGGTTACACTGACCTCAGTTATTTGTTCCTGGGATGGGATGTCGCTGTAAAAGTACAGTACCTCTATTTGTCCCCCATTTGGCGCTTATTATCTTTTCTCCACACGGGGACAAGGTGCTTTCTGAGGCAGGAACAATATCTTGTAGTTTGCAGCATCTCCTCTGTACCTTCCACAACCCAGGCACCAGCAACCCCGGCCATCTGCATGTACCATGTCCTGCTTAGACGTGCCTTGGTTAACTGGTTGATTCCACCCATGCTTAGTTCCCCTACCTGAGAAGTGAACGTTAACTAGGAAAGGGAAGAGGTGCCTTAACACAAAACACGTAGCTGATTTTGAACAATTAGCTAACAATGGAAGGCTCACCCTTCAGGTCATTTCCCTAAAAATGAACAGATGTGCTGGATCGGTGGTCCTCAACTTGGCCATCCGTAAGAATCACTGGAGAGAAAAGGTTCTGATTCAGTAGCCTGGGCAGGTCAAGAATCTGCATTTCTGACACCACGGCCGCTGCTGCCGTGTCCCCCAGACCAGT
The DNA here is from genome assembly GCF_059928025.1 of Delphinapterus leucas. NCBI lineage: Eukaryota > Metazoa > Chordata > Mammalia > Artiodactyla > Monodontidae > Delphinapterus > Delphinapterus leucas. Next base: position 128,150,549 of record NC_143132.1, on the reverse strand, counting down.
GCTGATGCAGGACCACACCTCACCGTCGCGGAGGGGGCCGTGATGGGAGAAACAGCCCCACATCCTCACGCATGAACTGAGGATAATACTCTTCCCCAGGGCCTGGTATATAGGTTTGTTGTGAGGACAAAATGGCTTAACATTCGTGAAGCACTCAGAGCAGCGCCTGACACAAAGTAAGTGCCATACGGGTGTTTTTAGGTAACAGTAACTTGTAAAATCCCACGCTAGTTGTCTGCCAGTACACTCTACCTCTACACCTCCTAAACAAATGACATCAACTTCTCAGATGCGGGTGAAATCCTGGGTGGAGACAGCTAGGAAACAAAATAAGAAGTGTGAATATTGCTCATCATAATTTTCCTCGCCATGGAGCAGGTAAAGGTGTGGTCCACATCCGCTGTCCTAGGCGGCTGGGTTGGAAGAAAAGCCCCTACAGACGCATGGCTGCCAAAGCCGGCACCGTTATTCTTCCCAGGGCCCAGCTCACCTCCTCAGACGGCCTCCCCACAGAGGTCTCTGCTGGCCTCTGTCGTATGTTGACGCCACCCCTAGTCTCTGTCAATCACATTACCCCATGTTATTTCACCCTGTCATCACTATTTTAAATGATCTGTTTAGTTATGATGTCTACCCTGCTAGAACGTAAGGATAGCTGTCTCATTGTCTGATATACCCTGTGCCTAGCGCAATGCTTGACACCTAGTAGATGCCCAACTAATATTTATGAATGCATGTACCACAACGGTGTCAGAGAGTAGGAATTGAAGGGGAAAATATAACACATTCGTTCTTTTTTGCCTATCGTTATCTTTCTAGCTCTCATTACTGGGAGCTGGGAGCTGCTTCCCAAGGGCTGCGCATCTGAGGGCAGCCCGTCCTGTATGGGAACACAACCACTGGAAAAGGACCCCTGCCAACTTTCCCTAGAAGGCTGTCAGCCCTGGCCTGACTGCAGACCGGTGGGACATTTGTCTTTAGGCCTCAGCTGAGTACAGAGGCACTGGCTGGTGCCTTAGACAACCCTTATTCTCAGAAATATTCACACGCTCTACATGGAGACATAAAACCTGAGCCATTTGGTCTTCCCGGCCAGAGCAACTGGCATGCTTTTCAACTTCCTTCCCTAGCCTGTCAGGTATAAAATTTACTGTTTTATATATCCAGATGGATCATGGGCTGGGTATCTCGGTAGCTCAAATCAAAGACAGAAAATTCCTAATGGGGAGTCACAGATGAATTTATAAGTACAAGCAATCCAAGCTTTTGTGGTGTCTCTCACCAAGACCGCTGTTGACATTTGGGCCGGGATCCTACTTTGTGGTGTGGGACTTTCTCACCCACTAGGACATTTAATATCCCTCGTCCCTGGGGAACTAAATGACAATACCCTGGATGTCAAAAAAGTGCCACCAGGCATTTCCAAACACCCGCTGGGGGTAAGACTGACCCATTTGAGAACCGCTAGTTGGGGAAAGTAAATTGCTTCACTTGACCTTAAATGTGGTATTTTAGCATCAGCTTGTTTGGGAAGTTTTAAAAATTAATTTGTAATTACAGAAGTAATCGTCTCTTTGTAGAAATTTATTTTAGATAAAGCTGAAGTATCCTTTGACACCTACTTCCAGTTTTAGTCGCCTGCCCACTTCTCTGTGAAAATGAGGGTAATGGTTTCTATCAGTTTCTATGTGCTTCCATACGTATATAGAAACCTGTATACAAGTCTAGTAGAGCGTTGCTGGTGTGTGTTTGTACACACACATCTCATCTGCAACTTGAGATTTTCACTCGGCAACGTGTGTTGAAGGCCTTTGCGTGTCAGCACACTCAGAGATGCCTTCTCCATTGCAACGGCTCGCAGTATTTCACCGTGTCGGTGGGCCTCTTAGCAGACAGCAGCAAAGGAAACTGCTTGCTCTGGTCCTGTGACTGGACCACAGGATCAGATGAGACAAAGGCTGAGGTCGTTTTGAATCATTGTCCGCAGGACAAAGCAGTGCCTCGGCTTGAATTTGGAAGTAGTATCTCTAAGCCTGGCTACTCTGGCTAGTGGATAAGCCCAGCTCTCTGAGTCTCCTGCACTGCAATGGATTCCTTTCCTTCCCCAGCCTCTAACGTACCATTTTCCATCAAAAAGTTGTGGTTCTAAGAGAGCAGGTTTGATGATCACCTTTGTCCCTGAACGAAGCAATGCATGAAGAAGGATGTTTATTTTTATGAGTAATTGTAAGTCTATGCAGTGAGTGCCTAATACCAGTTTCATCCCTTATCTCTAAGCACTTTCATCCCTTATCTCTAAGCTCCACAACATCCTTCACAATAGGTATCACTAGCTCATTTTTACAGATGAGAAAACTGAGACCTAGAGAAGTTAGACAACTGGCCCAAGCTGTTCAGTTGTCGAGTGGAGAGTTGGGGCACAAACCCAGGGCTTGCTCTCAGATGATAAACTGTGATACCAATGATTTACTTATTTAGTCAACAATATTTATTGAATGTCTGTAATGTGCTGGAAATGGTACCCAGCACCAGGAATACAGCAGTGAACAAAGCAATAAACAAAGAGGAGATCTTTACTGTCATAGAGCTTACCTTCTAGTCGGGGAGACGATTAAGAAGTAAACACACAGATACTGTAACTTAGAGGACGTTAAGTACTGTGAATGAATGTAAAGCAGAATAAGGGGACTGTGAGTTGCAAAATGGGCTTCTTTTTTTTTTAAGATTTTTTTTTTTGATGTGGACCATTTTTAAAGTCTTTATTGAATTTGTGACAATATTGCTTCTGTTTTGTTTTTTGGTGTTTTGGCCGCGAAACATGTGGGATCTTAGCTCCCCAACCAGGGATGGAACCTGCACCCTCTGCACTGGAAGGCAAAGTCTGAACCACTGGACCCCCAGGGAAGTCCCAGAAGGGGCTTATTTAGAAAGGGTGTTGGATAGGCCTCCCTGAGGTGGTGACATTCAAGCAGAGACCTGAACGAAGCGAGAGAGCGAGCCATGCTGCAATCTCAGGTGAACCAGGGAGACAGCAGCAGGTGCAAAGGCCCTGAGGTGGAGCATGCTGAGTATGTCTAAGGAGCATAGGGAGGTCAGCAAGGCTGGACTGGAGGCAGCGAGGCAGGGAGATGTGGAGGTCAGATCAGAGAGAAGACAGGCCCTGATCACTTGAGCTTTCTAGGCCGTGGTCAGGACTTTGGATGGATTCCAAGTGTGATAGGAAGTCATTGGAGAGTTTTGAACACGGGAGTGGTATGACATGGCTTAAATTTTTAGAGAATCATCCAGGCTCCTATAGGAAGGAAGATTGAAGGCAGGGTAGAGTAGATGCAAGGACATCAGTTAGAAGGCCACTGTAGGAATCCCGGGAAGACAAGATAGTGGCTTGGCCCAGAGTGGTAAGCTGGGGAGAGGGTAAGAGTGGTCTGATTAGGAGTATGTTTTGAAGGTAGAACCGATAAGGCTTTTTGATGAATTGGATAAACCTTAAGGGGGAAGAAGAGCACTTAAGAATGACTCCTGGGTTTTTGCCTGAGCACCTCATTGGAGATGGTACCATTTACTGAAATGAGAAAGCCTGTTGTGGGGCAGCCAGTTAGGGAGCAAATCTGGGGAGGTGTGGAGAATCAAGAGTTCTATTTTTGACACATCAGCATTGTGATGACTGTTAGACCTGAAGACAGAAGTGTTGAATCAGCAAATGGATACATCAGAAAGAATCCACGTTAGACATACATTTGGGAGTCATTGATACATTTACAAGTGTGGCGCTTAATGAGTTTACTGGGAATTGAGTAGAAGTATTCATCTAGCTGATTATCTACTATGTGTAGCTCACAGTGCTTTGTGCTTGGAATATAGCAGCAAGCAAGACAGATGTGGTAATTACTCTAAGTGACTTGCTTTAAGCCCAGCATGCCACCAGGAATGGTCTTGACCTCTTTTATTGTTAAATTTGTTAAATGTTAGAGTAGAAGCCAGCTTAGGGATGACCAAGTTCAAGCTCCCAAACCACTCTCCAATTTACAGCGGAGGAAACTGAGGCCTGGAGAGGTCAAGTGCTTTGTTAAAATCTGTTGTTTAGAAACCACTTACATTTTAAGGGACTTCCCTGGAGGTCCAGTGGTTAGGACTCTGCGCTTCCACTGCAGGGGGCACGGGTTCGATCCCTGGTCGGGGAACTGAGATCCCACAAGCCGCACAGTGCGGCCAATAAAACAAAAACACAAAAACAAAACAACAACCCACCGCTTACATTTTAGATTTTTTCCAAAAATGTGTATGTCCAGTCCACATTGTTCATATTGTTCATTTTTATTTATATTTTCTTATACTCTAAGAAAGAAAATTGAAGTTGAGTGGAGAGTAAAAAAGATGGTGAAAGACTTTGCCTAAAAGACCTAAGAGGAACTCAATTGAATTCAATAAGGATTTATTAAATACCTACTGTGCTAGAGACTATGGGTGTAAAGATGATTAAGAAGTGTCCAAAGACAGCCCACAGAATAGGGGAAAATATTTGCAGGCTATATTTCTGAGAAGGGACTTGTATCTAGAATATGTAAAAACTCTTACAACTTAATAATAAAAAGACAAATAACCAAATTAAAAAACTGGCAAAGGGAAAAAAATGGGCAAATCACAGCATCCAAGACCCCAGTAGTGGGGTCAGACTCCAGTGTAATCTTGTGACCTTCCTCAGAATTCCAGGGGGTCCCATCCAAGGAGCAGGGCAGCAGCATCATTGGGGAGCTTGGGGCTTGGTGTTAAGTCATAAAAGTCACTGTGGCGGGGGCCTCAGGGAGCGGTCACAGGGCCCTTGGAGATTAGATGATGACATGAGGCCAAAACATAAGCTGACCAGGCCGCAAGGCTGGACAGCTCCCAGGAGTAGGGGAAGGAAGATGGTGGAGAAGGACTCTGAACAGAGGGCTGAGCAGGTGGATTGCCTCTTCCTTGGTGGCCACAGATGCTGGAAGATGGCACCTAAGACCGCAGCATGCTTAGGCTTCTAGGCCACGCATGGTCTTCTGGTCCGTACCAGCAGAGGGTGGTGTCCTAGGCCCCCTGCTGGTTGACGATTCCAGGGCAGAGCAGGTTGAAGATTCTGGGGCCACTGCAGAGAAAGGAATGGACTGACATCTTGAGCAACCACAGTGGAGCCAGGGCCAGGCAGATTTCAAAGTATGATTCTCCTTCCGGGAAAAGAATATTCACAAAAGGTCTGCCTCAAACGTGGTGTGACCTTGAGAAGGTTGCGTGGCTCAAATTCATGGCCGTTGTCTCCTTTGTCTGTATGCCCCATGGCATGCTCCATTGTGTGAATTCCATGAATGAGGCCAATGGATTCTCTTGTCAGTGATTCTCAAACATTTCCATCCAAGAACCTCTAATAGTAGAAGAGAGAAAACTTGGATCCTGGAAACTCTGGCAGACGTGGCTCTAAATAGTACGTCCAAAGCATAAAATCTGCTTCATGTGTTATTTACCTTAGGAACCTGGGTGTACTTTGTATTCTAGTAATAGCAGGACAGGAGACCTTAAACTGTGGTCAACTTTTGGCTACATTTTAGTCAGTTCTGTAATAGTTTTCCACGGTTGCTATAAAAATCACCACATACTTGGTGGCTTAAAATACATACTTATTGATAGAGGAGACAAGATGGCAGAGTAGAAGGACGTGAGCTCACCTCTTCTTACGGAAACACCCAAATCACAACTAACTGCTGAACAATCATTGATAAAACACATACTTATTATCTGACAGTTCTGCATGTCAGAAGTTTGACATGGGTCCCACTGGGCTAAAGTCAAGGTGTCAGCAGGGCTGTGTTTCTTTCTGGGGGCTCCAGGGGAGAACCCTTTTCCCCACCCTCCCCAGCTCTAGAAGCTGGCCCCCTTCCTTGGCTTGTGGCTCTCATCCTCCATCTTCAATACCAGGGATAGTGTGTCCGCCTGGCCCTTCTTCCATAGTCACGCCCCCCTCTCACTGGCTCTCTGCTCTGAAGGACTCCTGTGATTACATTGTGCTCACCCAGATAATCCAGCATAATCTCCCCCTCTCAGGGTTCATGACCTTAATCACTTGTGCAAAGCCCCTTTTGCCATGTAAAGTGACATGTTCACAGGTTCTAGGGATTAGGACGTAGACATCTTCGGGGGGGGGGGCCACTGTTCTGCCTATCAGAGTTGGTAAGGCCAGAAGCCCTTCTGTCAATCCTAGGGAAGAAATAAAGTGATTTCCCATCTTCCCGAGAAGGTAGCTAGGCCTGGTATATATCTAGACACTTCTTGTCATCAAGGGTCTAGACTTCACTGAGTATTGCCAAGAGTTAGCAACTGCCTCCCCCCGCCCCAGATGTGCTTCTGAGAACTTTTGCAAAAGAAAGTAGCTGGGTAAAACCGTATTTGGGTGGGTTGAAAAGACGAGGCAGCCACTCTGGATAGGTGTCTGGTCTGGGAAGAAGCTCTGGTGGTTTCTGTGGGAAAGGGAGATGCAGTGCTCCTAGGAAGGCAGAACATTAAAAAACATATATATAGAGAGAGAGAAGGCTTTGAGAAGGCTGGTCAGAGTCAGTCCTGCGGACATAGGTGTGGTGTGACCACAGAGGTGTCCCCTGGGGATGGAAGGTCTGGGCCTGGACAGCTGGTATTGGACCACCTGTGCTGGGAAGAGGTAAACACTGGCCCGTGGAGGATGCCAGGGATGTGAGCATTGAAGAAGGTGGAGTTCTGCTCCAGCTGCCGCTCTTCCGTCCCACAAGATCTAAAGCCAAGCAGACCTCACGGTGCGAGGATAGAGTTCTCTTTTCCCAGCCCCATCTGCCTGCATGTGCGATTCACGGTGCTTCTGTTCATTCAACTTTGAGCTTCTTTCGTGTGAACTAATTCTCCTGCCTCATTGTGCAAGGAGAGTATTCTCCCATCTCCCCCTCGGGTTCCATCTCTGAGCTGGCATGCGTTGGCATATTACTTCTCCCTGAAGTCAGAAAATCTGTAGAAGGGTGTGGTGTGTGGGTGAGCATGCGTGCGTGCGTGCGTGTTGGGGGCCGGAGGCATGGGATGCTGGGATCCCGCACCTTTCGCAAGTGCCCGTCCCCGTGCCCGACACGCAGTAGCTTTCCAACATTAGTTCCTTCCCCATCCCTCCCTTACCCACTCCAACCGCTTAGCTTCCTCCCCAAGCCCCGATCTTGGTGGCAACTGAAAACACCCCCGTGGAGTTCCCAAAGGCCTCTCAGGGGACAAGATCAGCCGCATGGAGAACTTGTGCTCAGAGCCCATGAGCAGAGGGCAGTGCTTGTCCTCCGCAGGGGCTGGGGTGGCGGTTTCTGGCTTACTGAGGCCACTGTGTGGGAAGATATTTCCTGAAACAACCCCCGACTGGCAGCCAGTTCCCTAAATAGTGACTTGATTATTTTACCAGTGAGAGCAATCACCTCCCAAACTCCTGCCGTTCCACCTTTGACCACGTTCTGTCCAAGGCAGGGGCTCACCTCGGAGGTTCTCAATCCTGTCTGCACGGCAGAATCACAGGGACCTTAAAAATACTGACACCTGGCTTCTCACCTCAGAGACTCTCACTTAACTGGCTTGGCTAAGGCTTCCTGGGATCAGCCGGCAGGGCTAACCAGTTACCAGGAGACTTTCTTTGTGAATAACCTTGAGGCTGGGGTGCAGGTGAGGGTAGCAGCATTGAAATAAACGTTTCCCATTAGCTGGGAAGTTTCTTTGTTAGCTCCTCCCCTTTCATTTATTCTACTCTTTCTCCTTTTCCCCCTTCTACCCATTTTTATTATAATTACTTAGAATTCATTGTACAGTTGCCTTTTGTTCATCCAAGCTGTTGTTCCATCGCAACAAAGGGGGAGGATGAAAAAAGGCAGTACAGTCTACAGCTTCTTAACGTTTTTATTTCCTCTTGGCTTGAAAGTCTTGCTGAAGGAGCAGAGGGGAGTTGGGGTGAGACGCTCAGACTCAGGGTAAATAGGAAATGAGTCAATGTCCAGTCTGGCCCAGCCTGGTCTGCTCCATGTAGCCAACCATCGACTTTCTAGAAAGCACAGGCCAAGGGCATGTCTCAAACTCTCGGGGTTTCCTTTATGGCGTAGTGCTCAGGTCTGAAGGAGACTAAGGCTCAAGGCTCCTACACATACCCGGTAGATTTCACAATCTCTGAAAGAAGGCACTGTCTACTGTGAATGTTTTATTTTGCTGTCTGCCAGGAGGAAATTAGTGTGGGAAAACAGCCAGCTCAGCACTTCAACTACTAGCTTTTATAAGGGAAGAATCAAAGAATTATTCTTCATTTTTGTTGCAAAGCCTGGGTTTCAGAATATTATTCTTTCATAGTCTCATGACATTTACCGAAGAAGCTTTTTAAAAAAAAATTAATTAATTAATTAATTAATTTTTGGCTGCGTTGGGTCTTTGTTGCTGAGCGTGGGATTTTTCTAGTTGCAATGAGCAGGGGCCCCTCTTCGTTGGGGTGCGCGGGCTTCACAGTGCAGTGGCTTCTCTTGTTGCGGAGCATGGGCTCTAGGCACATGGGCTTCAGTAGTTGTGGCACGCGGGCTCAGTAGTTGTGGCTCACGGGTTCTAGAGCGCAGGCTCAGTAGTTGTGCACAGGCTTAGTTGCTCTGTGGCATGTGGGATCTTCCCGGACCAGGGATCGAGCCCATGCCCCCTGCATTGACAGGTGGATTCTTAACCATTGCGCCACCAGGGAAGCCCCAAGAATCTTAAACTTGGTGGTGCTGGTTTGGAAGTCATACGGTGTGTGCATTCTGTGTGGGTGGGCATTTATGCCATCACGGAAACTGTAGTTGTGCATCTTAGATTATATGCTCCTAGAATTAGGATTAGAGATAAAATGAGAGGAAAGAAATTGTTTCCATGTCCAAAGGCTGGTTGATATGTTTTCTGATTTAAAAAATAAAAGTGTCAATTAATTGGCAATAGTTATTATATTAGCAATAGTTTATGGCTCATTTGAACCTGATCTTAACCCATTAAGATAACTCTGGCTCAACTGGCCAAGACTATGGCTCCAATTTAATCTGAGTGCAAACAGAGCTGCAGAGGTATACACATATATATTCATATTATACACAGACACATATATTTAACCTAAAGAATGTCCATACTATGTATAATGCTATGTACATGTTGCTCGCGTCATGGGCCCATTGGTTTCAGATCCATTCCTTACCTTCCCTTGCTCTGCTCTGTGTCTCAGGGGGACTGGACACTGCGGCTTTTCCAGGCTGCCAGGTCACCTGTGTTCCAGCTGGGCTCAGCCAATGAGAAACACTGGGCTGGGGGAAGGGAAAGGCCAGGGTGTTTCTCTCCCAGGAAGCCTCTGGCCCTTCTATGACATTTCTGACAGTAGCTGTAGCAAGGCTCCAGCTCCGGCCAGGAGGGCTAGCTGTGCTTCCAGCCGACATCAGTGACCCCAGTCGCTGGGCTCTGGTAACAACACCTCCTCTGATTTTCCCTCTGGCCCAAGCTTGGCAGTGACTCCAACGGTCACTAATCTAAACTTCTCAGATTGTCCATCAACTGTGTAACCAATTACCTGCATTAAATTCCCTCTGTTATAAATATGTGTGGTAATTTCTGTTGTTCCAGGTAGACCCTGACTGATAACATATGTCATGGTTAAAAGGTATTTTTAACACAACATTGTAAATCAACTATACTTCAATTAAAAAAAAAGTATTTTTCTTTAACGTAAGTTAGCCACTAGCAAATTCTTTAATTAGAGTTGTGGTTACCAATGTATTATTATCTGTAATTATTTGTTTGAAGAGCAGTTCAGAATCTATTGAAGTTATTATTGCCAGTAATAAGCATTTGCCAGTAATAAGCATTTTAAAATGCTTAAATAAACAAATGGTTGTGAATTCTACCATCTTGAGCTTCAAAGCAGTGACCTAATTTTACTCAGTACATTCATAGGATAAATGTAATGGAAATAGTGTATCATGAGCCCATGAATGATTGTTTTTCAAAATAGAACTACCACTATTTTGTATTTTGCAAAAATAGCTCACATTCATTCTTGAGCTAATGTACATACTGACTTCCAGCAATAATATCACAGAGGAATGATCTGGTAGTAGTCACAGTAAAAGAAATACTCATAATAACTACATTGAAACTGGGAAGTAATTTATATCTCCCTCTCTAAGTGATTTCCGTTTATCACTACTTGCAATATCTTTCCTGAACCTTTGCCTAAAACCCTCTCTGCTGCTGACTGCAAATTCAGATCGACTGTATCATTCCAGGAGGGGAACGCATTAGTAGACTATCTTCTAAGAGCCTTCAACTATAGCAAGTCACTTTGGCTACCACTTCCTGTCTTCCCTCCCTTCTGCATCCTGCCCAAGTTTTTTTTGTTTGGTTGGTTTTTATAAATTTATTTATTTATTTATATTATATTTTTGGCTGTGTTGGGTCTTCATTGCTGTGCACAGGCTTTCTCTAGTTGCAGCAAGCAGGGGCTACTCTCCGTTGCAGTGCACGGGGCTTCTCGTTGCAGTGGCTTCTCTTGTTGCGGAGCACAGGCTCTAGGCGTGCAGGCTTCAGCAGTTATGGCATGCAGGCTCAGTAGCTGTGGCTCGCAGGCTCTAGAGTGCAGGCCCAGTAGTTGCGGCACATGGGCTTAGTTGCTCGGCGGCATGTGGGACCTTCCCGGACCAGGGCTTGAGCCCTTGTCCCCTGCATTGGCAGATGGATTCTTAACCACTGCGCCACCAGAGAAGCCCCTTGCCCAAGTTTAAATGACCCTACAAGTGAAAGAAACGCATGTAAAAGAGCCAGGATTTCAAACACAGAAACTGGCACTGTATCTATCAAGAGCGAGTATGGATGTCTGATTAAAGATGGCAGATGAAGCATGCTTGATTTTATCCTCACCAAAACCCCCACTAAAATGATAATAATGACATTTAAAATAGTGATAAGTACTCAGTAATGGCAAAGGGACTCTCAGCAGATAAGAGATTTCAAAGAATTTCTGGAGGGTAGATAGTTTATAGAGGAGTGATGGCAGAAGAAAGAGAATAGAGGAAGCTAAACTTATATTATGTGAGTGGGAATTTGAAGGCAGATAGAACAGAGAAGGAAATCTTTTGCAAGACAGAACCTGGGATACTAGGCAATTCATAAACAGAAGCTGTAAGAGTGATGGGGCTGAAACTATGGTGACTGATAAAATGGCACAAAGGAGCAGTTGGCCTCTCACCCCACTTGGCAGCCAGATAGGCCGCCCCTGACATATTCCCCCTTCCAATAAAAAACAACAACCTTGTTCTTCTCTCTACAAAATGTAATGGCCTCAGAGATAAGACCCTGACATGCTGGGATTTAGGAGTTCCCTAGCTGGGTCTTTGCCAGGTAATTATAGTAAAAGTAATAGAAGCAGTAAATAATTATATAACAGTGTAATGAATACATTACATATGAATTCATTTAATGTTCACAACAACTCTAGGAGAAACTGAAGAACAGAGTGGTTAGATAACTTGCCTAAGGTCGCACAGCAAGTAACTGGCAGAGCTAGATCACCACAATGTAAACGCGCAACTAATAAGCCCCATCCATGTGCAAAAAAAAAGTACCAATGAGCATCTTATTGCCTCATTCTGAAGTAAAGACAACTGAGGATGTTGTGAAGAGAGGTCACAACATGAAAGCTAGATGGAAATAAACACAGGAGTGATCCAGAGGAAAGAGTAAAGACACGAAACACAAAGGAAGAAAGAAACCTCCAATTAGTGTCCTCAGAGAAATCTGAAAAGATATTTCATCGTAAAAGAACAGGATACAATTAATGAAAAAGAAATAATCAGAGAAGTGTAAATAGCCCCTTCAAATTAAAAACCACATTTATATTAAAAAATTCAACAGAAGCATTAGAATATAAATTCAAAGAAATCTCCCAGAGAAAGGACAAAGGGATCGAAATCGTAAGAGAAAAAAGTCTTAGAGGCTAATCCAGGATGTCCTACATCTGACCAACAGAAGTTGCAGAAAGAAAAATTAGATAATGTGAAATATGTTTCCCAGAGGTGAAGGGCATGAGACTTCTAGACATATAATCATAAATTTTACACATCGAGGATGTAGAAGAGGTCCTCTATGATGTTTATAATCTGTTCTGAGACCAAAACTAAGTCTTTCATGCTCCCTCAATAGTCTAGAAGTTGAAAATGAGTAACAGGGTCTACATTACTGTGACCATGAAAATATTGTGTGCCACTGGGCTAGTAATCACTCTGATTATATGTCTTTTCCTGTATAGCTTTTTGGTTTTTTCCCTCCCTGGAGTTTGTATTTGCCTTTGTGAGAATCTTTGCCATTATTTAATTCTCAAGTCTACCTAATCTCCTTACCTGATCAGGCATTCTTTCAAATCCCCTTCTTTGCTCCTGAGACACTCCTATTTGGACAGTTTGCTCTCCAGTCTCCTACACCAGAATCACTTGGTATCTTCCCTGGATTCAATTGCTTCCTGGACCCCACATCTTGTTCTTTATGGTCTTACTCCCTTGGTTTACTGAAGCAGATCCTCAGGTAACTTCTTTAGAAAGGATGTGTAGGCAATCAATTTTCTTCCACCTTGTATTCAATTTTCACATTTAATTGATACCTTGGCTAGGAGGAGATTTTTACGTTGAAATCTTTTTTCTGGGAATGTTGAAAAATTGCTCCCATGTCTTTTAGCATCCAGTGTTGCTAATGACAGGTCAGATATAATTCAAATTTTTGTTCTGTTGGTAAGCTCACTTCTCTCCTCTACTCTCACCCTCTTAAAATGGGTACATCATGCAATAACAACATAAGCATACTGTTAAAAGATATGGAGATGTCTACCAGAAGAAATGTCTTGGAAGGTAAGAAGTGGTTGCCTCTGCAGAGTGGGACTGGGAAAGACAGAAAACCATGGCTTTTATTTTTTTCTTAACAATGTGCATGATTATTTGGACAAAGCTTTAAAAATTATAAGACATGGGTTGCAAAACTATAAAGAAAAGCAGGTGAAAGATGATCACACAAGTCAGAATTGTGTTACCTTTGGGTCAGGGAGAGAGCTGTGCCCAGGACTCAGGAAGGGGATGCTGGGGGCTCCTGCAGAGCTGACCTCACTGCCATTTGACTTGGGGGGGGACGATTAACCAGTTGCTTGCCTTACACTTATCCTTTATAAGTATAAAGTCTTTGCTTTATATTTACACTTACATGTTTCATGAATCCTTCTGACAAATGAGTCACACTTTTTTTTAAAAAGGCATATGACATACTTTCATTCCAAAGGCCAATTTAAATACATAGTCCAAGTCCAATATACAAAACAAAACAATTAGAAAAAATTATAAATAACATCCATCTCCCTTTTTGTTTCTCTCAGATTCAATATCATAAACTGAAAATATTAAGTATTAAGTGTAATCTTCATCTAACGATTATCTTTATCTGAGTTAAGCTGATACTTTTTGAGGGTTTTAAAAATCTCCATGGAAAAGAAAGAGAAGATGCAGTTTGAGCCTCAGGTTGCTCAAGATTTCAACACAAAGTGAAAGTCTCGTTTTATGAGGTCATATTTCAAGAAGTAGACTTCTAATTCTTTAATTCAGTTCCACATTGACTGTGTACCTGAAACTACCAGGAATTCGTATACTCCTAGGCCTGAGGTACAGATGGGGTCCTTGCCCTCACAGAGCTTACATTCTAGGGGAGCAGGGAAGACAGATATTCAGCAATTTAATAAATCAATGTATAATATATCAGATGATAAAGCAAAATTAAGCAGGAAAATGAGCTGGGGAGTGGGCAGGAGGGCTGCTTTTCCCTGTAAGACCGGAATGCAGTGAGGGAAGAGCCATGTGGTCATCTTGGGGAAGGAGAATCATCCCAGCACCTTGCCTGCTTCTGGGGACACACAAACGTCTATATTTCTGTCCTCAAGGTGTGTACAGGCTATGAAAGAACCAGGTGATCTTTTGACCTCTCAGAATCCAAATTTCATGGAATCCTAGGAGGATTCAAAGTATGTTGTAGAGTGAAGATATATAGATGAGGAGAAGGTCAGTGGAAGGGCTTTGAGTTGAAAGAAAGATGAGGAAGGAAACAGAAGTGGAAGAAACATTCATCAAGGGATGGCTGGCTAGACTGAGCAGAGGGAAGGGATAAAAAAAAAAATGGCAGAAACAACAGTACTGGTGTGTGAGGGGCCTGGGGAAGAACTTCAAGCCATGCTGTCGTCATAAAGGTCATATCTGTAATCATTACAGGCCCACAGGCCAATGGGCTCAGACATCGAACATGCACAGAGAACGCTGAGGAAACTTGACCACATAATTGAAGCAGGAATACCCCCAAATAAGACTGAGCTGCCTTCAGTCTTAGTACTGATTTGCAGCCCCCCCAAAACCCCCCAAACAATAGGAAAACCTTCCTCCCCACCCAAGAGCCTTGAAAAGTAGCCCAGTGCAGGCCACGGTGGGAGCGCAACACAGCATAACACAGCAAAGCTTCCTCCAGAGAGACAGCAGTCCCTTCCCCCACCCTTCTGCTCACTCACCAGGACTACTCAGACCCTCTCTCTCTTCCTCTCCCCACCAAGCTCTCTGTCTCCATCACCCTCACTGTTTCTCATCCTCCCTCCTTCCTCTCCCTCTTTGACTCAACCCTAATCCTCTCTTCTTTCAGGGAGATCTGACCCCGTTCCCCCAAGGGTGATTCCCCCTTCTCCAGCCTGTTCCATTTTGCATCCCTTACCTCAGCTCAGACAAACCAAAGACCCTTCCTCCAACCCACACCCCTTAGAAGGAACAGAGAAGGAAGGAATTCTAGAACCTTCTTGTTGAATGTCTTCACTTATGTTACTAGACAGAAAGCAAGAGTTGACATTGGAACTCATGGAAGAAAACTGGGAACCAATCACCTACCAATACAAGAGCGATTTCAGTTTTCCAGTGGGTGGGGATGGTGAGGAAGGGAGAGGGGGAAGAAGGAAAGAGAGAACAGTGGCTCTGAGCTACCATCATTCCTGTGCATGTCTGTCTCATTCTTGGAGTCTGCACCTTCCATAACGCCTTAGTGCATATAAATACCTAAATGAAGGAGTGCATTTGAGTGAATGAGTGAATGAGCAAGGTCACATGGCAAAATCAGACACTGAGTGCAGTGAGGTTGCTCCCAGGTGCCATTTATTCACCTTTAGCTGGGGTGGTTTCTCGGAAGCTGTGCTGGACTCCAGCAGTTGTCTCCAGGGACACTCTCTTTATTCCTCCTTCAAGTGTGGTCTTGCAGAACAAGATGGTCATCAGCCAACTTCTGCAGTTTCTCATGACCACCTTATGAAGTTAACACTTGGGCACTTGGTCTTAGGCTAGTCCTCAGGTTTCTCCAACCCAGACCCTCCTGATTGGAATTGTTGATTTCCTAAATCAACAATCCCTTTACTCTCCTTTACTAATAGTACGGATTAAGTCACATCAAGGAATAAACCTCTTTAGAAGTTCTATGCACAACACACACAATGCTTGCATCTCAAAGTCAACTTTTTTTTTTGAACACCAGAGGCATCATTACAAAAAAATCGTTACTAACCCAGAGAACCTCTAACACTCGGCATCTCTCATGAGAGCTGCCTGCTAATCCACCTTAAACTCTGCTTTCATCATATACTTCTCGTGCTGGAAACTTAACCACCTCATGTCTGAACTCTGCTGCCCAGCATTGAAAGCCATCCACGATCTCGTCGCACCCTCCAGATCGAACTCCTGTGTTCCCCTGTTACTCCCAACATCACCATCTATCTCACAACCAAGCAGTGAGCATTCTCACCTCTGTCCCTTTTTCAAGTCCCTGGAAACTTCTCCTTCCCTTTCACCTCTCTCTTCCAGCCAATTGAAATCAGGAAACTGGATGGGACAAGGGTTTCCTCCCAGGATGCCTCCTCCAGGGAGACTTCCCTGACTCATCTAGTCTTTGTGGCTTCCCTGGGCTCCCTGTGTTTTACCTATCACCTCGGCCCCATTCTGCATTTCATGGCCCATAGTCTTATATCTCCAGTGAGCTGGTGCTTTCTTCCTGGAAGGACCATATCTTTTACTTCTCTGTATCTGCAGAGCGCGTACCACATTGCCTTTTTGTGCAGTGAGTGTTAATTTAAAACTCTGACTCAAAGGAACTAAATCCCTTTGTGTAGGGACTTGCAGTTCATCCAGTTGTCCCCAGCTGTACCTCCTGGGCAGTGGGAGAGTTACTAGTGTCATCAAGATCTAGGTCTAGGCTGGTGTCCCCAATTCCAGACCCCATTTTCATGATTCTTCTCACTCTCTTTTTATTTTTTTTGACCGAGCTGCGCAGCATGTGGGATTTTAGTTCCTGACCAGGGATAGAACCCAGACCCCCTGCATTGGGAGCATGGAGTCTTACCCAATGGACCACCAGGGAAGTCCCCTGCATGCTGTTTAGACAAGAGAGAATTTCTAAGAGGTGAAGATTATGATCAGAGGAAGGAGTTTAGGAAGCTCTGGTCAAAACATAGGATCCCCTCTCATTCCAAGGGGAAATTCCATAGATTACATTATAGAGAGAAATGCGGGTGACAGGTAAGAATTGCTCCACCATACCCAGGTGCAAAGGATGCTACATTTTTCTATTTCTCTAAAATCAAATTAAACTTGGCTTCAAATTTCTTACTCACCAAGGTTGGGGAAGAGTCCAATATCATGGTTATTGGGTCTCCCTGTCCCTGGCTCCCAGGCTCTCACAGGCCCAGGAAAGAGGGGATAACCTGATTCATAGGCCATGGTGGGCGCCATGGTTACCACTGCTTCTTCTGCTACCCCATGTGCTGGCCTTTTCTGGCTTGGAGGACCATGGAGAGGCTTCTTGTTGCTATGTTCCTCTTGCCACTGGCCACAGGTATCCATGGAAACCCCCATCCAGGTTCTCAAAGCAGGAGTGTGTGGTGTCCAGCCCCCGCTGGCTTTCAGGTAGCCTCTCACCTGAGTTCCTGCAGGGATGGTGGGACACAGACCCCCCTGCCACCCTGGAAACCTGCACCCACTACCTCTACACATGCACACGCACACACACACACACACACACACACACACACACACACAATTCTCCATCTCAGGGAAGCCACCAATAAGCCTGGGCCAAATATCCCTCCTTTCAAAACAGCAACTGTTTCCGCCATCCTGAAAAATTCTTCTTAATATGACTGGTTTCCAACCAAAGATCTGAGTGAAGGACCTTCACCTGGGACCTAGAAATGTCTCTGTTTAAGATTCCGAAGCACAAAGGACTATTTCTTTTCCCCTGAGGAAGACAAGCCCAGAACTTAAAACCGAAGGCCGAGATGAAAATTACCTTATCATTCTTTTTTACTGATAAGGGCACAACAGTAAAAAGGATAAGACACCGATTGACTTCTCCGTCACTCTCTGTTTCATGGGTGAACACTGAGCCTGTGGGGGGGGTGTTTGTGTGTGTGCTGGGGGGAGCCGTGAAGTGGCTAAAAGCATTAACGCAGGAGATTTGGACTCCTAATGAAATCTCAAAGGGCAGCTTAGCAGGAGCAGCCAGGAAAGAAACCTAAGCCACGTGTCTGCAGCATTAACTGTAGCAGGTGCCACTGTGTCCTGTGACCATTCGAAATGAGGAAACGGCAATTTGCAAAGATTTCCTGTGCAGCCGTTGGTCTAGGGCTGGTGTGAGGAAAAGGGCTGCTAGTATAGTGGCCCGGGGATCAGGAGGGCCTGAAGACCCCCTGTGCTCCACTCACAGAGCCCTGCAGCCTGGCAGGGGGCTGTGCCTGAGGGGACACCCTTTTCTAGCTCATCAAATGTGTTATAGGACTGATATGGCCCTATTTAGGAAGGACAGTGGGATAAAGGAATATACCAGGCTCAGGAAAAGTCGGCGTACTTGGTGGACTGTAAAGATTATAAACCTCTTTACTGAGACCCAACCTTATATTAAAGCAGGGAAACCAACAGCAGGGAAATGAAAAGCATCCATACAACTGACCCTTGATCAAGGGAAGCCAGGCAGAAGGAAATTGGGACACAGTAGCTACCCCATCCTCTACTCCCTCTCTTCCCCGGTCCCTCCCCCACCCTTGCCCCTCCCCATAGAGTCAGTCAGTTTGTTGTGCACCATATTAAGAAGCCAGGTAATATGGCTAATATCAGTTCAGGCAAACAAAGGAGAATTTTAAAATTAAATTCTCACTTAAAGAAATAGAGTAGGGCTTTTCAAGACGATTAATCCTGCCAGGTTTCCTTATTCAGTATTGTAAGCAACCTGAAAATTATCTTTAAAAGTGTACTTAGGGGCTTCCCTGGTGGCGCAGCGGTTAAGAATCCGCCTGCCAATGCAGGAGACACGGGTTCGAGCCCTGGTCCAGGAAGATCCCACATGCCGCAAAGCAGCTAAGCCCATGAGCCACAACTACTGAGCCTGCGCTCTAGAGCCTTTGAGCCACAGCTACTGAAGCCCATGCTCCTAGAGCCCGTGCTCTGCAACAAGAGAAGCCACCGCAATGAGAAGCCCGTGCACCACAACGAAGAGTAGCCCCCCCCCCACGCCACAACTAGAGAAAGCCCGCACACAGCAACAGAGACCCAACGCAGAAAGAAAGAAAGAAAGAAAGGGAGAAAGGAAAAAGCGTACTCAGTATAAGCCTCTTAGAATGGGGAAGTTGGGATAGGAAGGATTTGAGATTCCCTTCATTAACCGTCAAGAATGGTTTTTTAAAAGTTGATTTGGGAATTATGAATGTAATACCTGTTCGTGGCGGAAAATAATTAGATCCTACGAAATTGCTCTTTAAAATTTATACATATTAGGGGCTTCCCTAGTGGCGCAGTGGTTGAGAGTCTGCCTGCCGATGCAGGGGACACGGGTTCGTGCCCCGGTCCGGGAAGATCCCACATGCCGCGGAGCGGCTGGGCCCGTGAGCCATGGCCGCTGAGCCTGCGCGTCCGGAGCCTGTGCTCCGCAACGGGAGAGGCCACAACAGTGAGAGGCCTGCGTACCGCAAAAAAATATATATATATATACATATTAAAATATATATGCAACACTACTATATGTTTGATCTTTTCCCCATATGCTTGACAGTTATGGATAGTCTCAATCTTTTCCATGGTGGTCCTTCTGACAAGCAAAAGACCTTCATTGCATTGTCTCCATTTCCCTGATGCTAACGATGTTGAACATCTTTCATACACTGTCATTTCTATTTTTTCTATGAATCACCTGTTCATATTATTTGCCCTTTTTAATGTGTTGTTTTTTAGTTAGTACTGATATTCATCTTTAATTATTATAAGTCTTAAAAATATCTTCTCAGAGTCTGTCATTTGTCCTTTAACTTTGTTTATGGTATATTTTGCCATCCAGAAGGCTTAGGTTTTTTTTTTTTTTTTTTTTTTTTTTGCGGTACGCGGGCCTCTCACTGTCGTGGCCTCTCCCGCTCCGGAGCACAGGCTCCGGACGCGCAGGCTCAGCGGCCATGGCTCACGGCCCAGCCGCTCCGCGGCATGTGGGATCTTCCCGGACCGGGGCACGAACCCGTGTCCCCTGCATTGGCAGGTGGACTCTCAACCACTGCGCCACCAGGGAAACCCAAGGCTTAGGTTTTTATGGAGAGAAATCCATCACTGACTTTTTTTCCCCAATATTTATTTATTATTTATTTATTTTATTTATTTTGACTGCGTCGGGTCTTAGATGTGGCATGCAGGATCTTCATGGAGGCATGCCGGACCTTTCGTTGCAGCATGTGAGCTTCTCTCTAGTTGTGGCCCACAGGCTCCAGGGCACATGGGCTCTGTAGTTGTGGCGTACGGGTTCCAGAGTGCGTGGGCTCTGTAGTTTGTGGCACGCCGGCTCTAGTTGAGGCACGCGAGCTCAGTAGTTGTGGCACACGGGCTTAGCTGCCCCGCAGCATGTGGGATCTTACTTCCCTGACCAGGGATCGAGCCCTTTTCCCCCGCATTGGAAGGCAGATTCTTTACCGCTGGACCACCAGGGAAGCCCCCATCACTGACTTTCTTCATGGCACCTGGGATTTTGTGATTTATTTAGGAAGGTCTCCTCCATCATAGGATTATAAAAAATATTCTCTTTTATTTTTTTAAAGGCTTTAAAAATGTGTGTATAATCAACCTAGCTTTTACTTATGTGGCATATAACACAGGGGTTCATTAACCACCAGACCATTCATTAACACAGACCATTCATTAAAAGCACCTAAGCCCATTTTTCCATGCATCCTGGAGAAAAAGGGAAACGAAGCTCTTTCATCCACCTGAGAGACAGTGGTGAACACTCTGCGAGGGAGGAAAGGATACGTAGCACTAGTCTATGTCTGACAGAGATGGTCCGCTCTCGTGGGAAGACTATTAAGGCAACCGCATAACTTAAACTCTCTGAAATGGTCTTGATTTGCAATATTCTTTCTTCCTGACACATTGTTACCACCCAACTTTTGATTTGGAAACTGTGGAGCTAATACAGTCAATGAGGTTGTGTGTCCATAAGCCTGTAAAAGGGACAGATAAACATGAAGTATGTTGAATTCTGTGAATTCAGAGGAGCAAGGGACAATTCTGCCTCGGAAGATGAGGGAGAACATTTGAACTGGACCTTGAAGGCAAGTTAAATTTTGAGAGACCAAGGTGGTGGGAGAGGTTCTAGGCCTCTAGGCCAAGAGAACATAGCATCAAAGGCAGAGAAGCAGAAAGGCATGGGTTGTATTTCTGGAACCACTCGTGATCTGTTTGATTGTCTGCCTTATAGGGAAGTAGCGAAGGATTAAGTTAGATGGTGGTTTGAGGCTGGAGGATGGTAAGCCTTGAATACCAAGGTAATGAATTCATGCTTTATTCTCTAGGTAATGGATGACCACTGAAGGTTTTATTTTTTTAAATAGCTTTACTGAGATATAATTCATATACCATACACTTTACCCACTTAAAGTATACAGTTCAATGTTTTTTAGTGTATTCACAAATATGTACAACCATCATCACAGTCAATTTTAGAACATTTTCATCACCTCAGAAAGAAATCTTATACCCTTTGTCTGTCGCCCCCTAACCCTCCATTCCCATCCTAGACCTAAGAAACTACTAATCTATTTCTGTCCCTATAGATTTCCCTGTTCTGGACATTTCATATGAAAGGAATCATATAATATGTGGTCTTCTGTAACTAGCTTCTTTTGCTTGGTATAATATTACCAATGATGGTGTAAGCAACAGAATTCTCCAATCAAAGTGGCTCTAGAGAGAATGTTCTAGATGCAGGATGGTGGAAGGGGGCTGGAAGGCCAAGGAGAGCCATTATGAGGCCATAAAAGTAAGTAGCTGTTATGGGGTCATGTGAGTGCTCACTAAGGAAGCTTTGGGCTGCAAGTAAGAAGACACTGAACTATAAATGGCTTAAGTAACGGGGACATATTATCTTACTCACAGGAAATCTGGAGATGGGAGTTTCTAGATTTGATCCACAGCTTACCAGTGTTGCCAAGGACCCACGTTCTTCCATCTTTCTCTCTATCATCTTAGTGTAGTGGCTTTTGTGCTCTGACTTTTCTCCTCATTGTTGCAAGATGCCTTGTTGCTCTTTAAGGTATCACCTCTTCATATAGTTGCTTATAAAATATGCATCTTTGTTTTATAAGAGAGCAAACTTTTTCCCTGTAGCCCACCCAGAAGACTTTCCCTCATGGACCACGGGTCAAGACCACAGCATATACCTGTGCCTTAGCTTAGGTAGGCCGAAGATGTGCCTATGTGACATTATCATCTTCTGTGATGGGTCGTGGTCTCTGCCAGCAAGAAGGAAGGGAGATGGAGGTGCTCTTGGGTAGGCAAACAATGATGTTTGCTATAAGGGCCAAAGAAGAGTCAGGATAGACCAGCATCTTTAGTCCAACAAAGGACAGTGGAGATGGGAGTGACCAGTAGGGTCAAATGCCACAGTGAGGGCAAGAAGGATCAAACCAAGAAAAAGGTGATGGAATTGGTTAGTAGTTGGTTACTGGTAACCTTTAATTACTACCTTCCAGTAACAGGAAAGAGGAAGATAGTAAATTAGAGTTTTGAGAAGACAGGAGATAAATGGCAAAAAAGAATGGGACCTTTTAAAGAGAAAGCAGGAGAGAAATCGGGCAACAGGATCAAATGAAAAGTGTTTTTCAAGATGGGAAGATTCCTGTGGATAACAAGATAACTTATTGAGACGCTAATTTGTGGTTTTTGTTCTCACTACCATAGGTCATGATCATGGAGATTTAAATAGTGGAGTAAAATAAATAATTAAAAATATATTTCCAAATTAGGAGTACATTTGTTTAACATTAAAAGCAAAAGGGATCTTAGGCAAGACATGAAACACAGAAGCCATAAAGGAAAGTGTTTGACTACATACAGATTTAAATGTGTTGTATATGTAAATATATACAACACACAAAGTCAAAACACCAATGATAGGGCTTCCCTGGTGGCACAGTGGTTGAGAGTCTGCCTGCCGATGCAGGGGACACGGGTTCGTGCCCCGGTGCGGGAAGATCCCACATGCCGCGGAGCGGCTGGGCCCGTGAGCCATGGCCACTGAGCCTGCACGTCCAGAGCCTGTGCTCCGCAACGGGAGAGGCCACAACAGTGAGAGGCCCGCGTACTGCAAAAAAAAAAAAAAAAATACCAATGATAGAAAAAAGTGCGTATTTGCAACACACAGCTAATATGTGCCTAAAGATACCTATATTAGGTATCAAAGAGCACCTACAAATTGATAAGAAAATGACAAACAAATCAATAGAAAAATAGGCAAAGCATATGAAAGGCAATTCACAAAAGAGACATAAAATTGGTCAATAAACTTACTATAAATTATTCAAACTCACCCATAATACTAACCCCTATACAGTGCTCATTATAAGCCAGGCACTTTTCAGAGAGCTTTACATATATTTACTCACGTAATCCTCATAGCAACCCTGTAAGGGGGTACTTTGATTATCTCCATTTGACAGATGTGAAAAGTATCTTAAGACTCTTGATTAAGGAAATACAGCCATTAAGTGTCAATATTTGGGCTTCAGACTCTGCTTTCAACCACTATACTTAGAGTCAGGGAAATGCAAATTAAAACAAAAGCAAGATGCCAATTTTTACCCATCAGATTGGTAAAACTTAAAAAGAGTGATAATACACAGTGATGGCAAAGATGTGAGAGAATGTTCAGTCTCATATACTGCTGGTAGGAGTATGACTTGCTTCGGCTTTTTTGAAAACCATCTGGAAATATCTATAAAATTAAAAATACACACAAAAAAATTGAGTCAACAATCTCACTTTGGACAATCTATTCCGTAGGAATAAAATATGAAAGTATAAGTGCAAGGATATTTATTGCAGCATTACTCTAATGGCAAAACAAACAAATGAACAAAAATATCTGGAAAAAAAACCTCTTTGTCTATCAGAATGAGTGAGCAACATATGATTGGCCATACCAAGAGTTAGATCACTGTTTCCCAAACTTGAATCAACCTTATACCATTAAAACATTCTTATTTGAGTTGGCTTCAGAGTTCTCCAGAGGAACGGAACTAAAAGGAGTTATATTATCATATATATATATATATATATATAGAGAGAGAGAGAGAGAGAGAGAGAGAGGCAGAGAGAGAGGCAGAGAGACACAGAGAGAGAGAGAATTTATTATAAGGAATTGGTCACAGAATTATGGGGGCTGAGAAGTCCCATGTTCCACCATCTGCAAGGTGTAGCCCCAGGAAAGCCAGTGGTATAGACCTGAGAACCAGGAAAGCCCATAGTATAGGTCTCAGTCCAAGGGCAGGAGAATATCGATGACCCGGCTCAAGCAGAAAGTCAGAGAGAGGCCAGATTCTCCCTGCCTCTGCCTTTGTGCGCTATTCAGGCCCTCAACAGATTGTCTGACACTCACCCACACTGGGGAAGGCCGTCTGCTTCACTCAGTCTACCAATTCAAATGCTAATGCTCATTTCATCCGGAAACGTTCTCACAGACACACCCAGAAATAATGTTTAGCCAGATATCTGGGCACCCTGTGATCTAGTGAAGCTGACACATAAAATTGACCAGTACGTGGGAATTTGTTATGAAATGAAGTTTTTATAGCACCATAGTCAATAGAAAACCAATATTACTTGCTGTAACTGGAAAGTATCTATAATAATTAATACGACAACAACAAAAGGATGTTATTCATCTCTAGTTAGATAGCATGGCCTACAGAAGGTCTTAATCCTGAGCCAAGCTCTCTACAAAACAGTGAACTCTCAAGTGTCAGAGAGATAGTAAAGACACACACCACGTGATGCAGTGTCATTTAATGCCTTTTTATAGGCCATCTAATCTCCTTGGAGCCCACAGTAGCGAGCAGCCCCAACTTCTGGAAACATACAGGGGATCCTTATCTGAAGGATCTGAAGAGAGATTCACAATTTACTAAATTTAAAAAAAAAAGCAAGTTGTTGTCAATTCCAGCTTTTGTACAACAAGCAAAGTTAAAAGAACCCTCCGCATATGGATTGAAGTTTGTCGTGGTAAGCACATGGAGAAGTGGATGAATATCATTTTTTTAAATATGATTTTTTAAAAGAGCTTTTATTTTTTTATTTATTTTGGCCTCTCAGCATGCGGGATCTTAGTTCCCTGATCAGGGATCAAACCTGTGCCCCCTGCAGTGCCCCCTGTGCCCCTGGAGGCACAGAGTCTTAACCACTGGACCGCCAGGGAAGTCCCATGAATATCTTAAGTATTACCACAGGACATTGCCATTTTTGTAAGTCAAAAATGATCTAAAGTTGGCACTTTAATATAGTCCCACCTAATAAACCACTAAGGATGTTAACATTGATTATGTGCAGTGATGGAAAATCTTTTATTACATTTGCTTTTAATTATAAGCATGTATTGCTTTTGAATTTTTCTCAATTCTAATAAAAACGCTTTAAAAGGAATGAATGAGAGCACTTAGCCTGAGCTGTCAAAAGCTGTGAATAAGCTGCAAGTCTTTGTTTATGTGTCAATTATATCTCAATACAGCTGGGGCGGGGCGGCGGGTGGGGGGAGGAAAAAATGCACGTTCTTGGGAGGGTCACACCATTTCTCTAATCCACCTCAGCACTATTGACATTTGGGGCTGGATAATTCTTTATTGGGGGTATGGGGGAGCTGTCCTGCATATTGTAGGGTGTTTAGCAGCATCCCTGGCTTCTACCTATCCCTGACAGTAACATCCCCCCAGCCCCAACCAAAAAACAGCCAAAAATGTCTACAGACGTTGCCAAATGTCCCCTGGGGGCAGAATGACCCTGGATGAGAATCACTGCTCTAGTCCTCAATTTCTCATCAGTGACGGGAGACCTTGAACCAAGTGCTCTCCACGCTCCCTTGAAGCACCAGCATTCCCTGATGGCATCAACTTGGATGGAATCTAGAAATGTGCTTTCCAGAAGCTGTTTTCCTCCAGAGCCACTAGGGGGAGCACTCTGCAATACAAAGGCCAAAACAGAGCCCTGGGGGAACTTGTTTGCCCCTCCTCCTTGGACTTTGCTGTCGGTTCCCAACGCCCCAGCCTTTAATAAATAGCCTTTGATGTTGAGCGTGATAACCCTTAACCACGAGGCATGAAGAGCTATTTGTCTTGTGATTTGAGCCATAAAAGTCGCTGTTTTAGATATGGTGGAAGAGTGCAAAATGTTCTTTACTTTTTCAACATTCTTTGTAAGGCAGTTAGATGAATCATACCACAAAAAAGAAGCTGTGCCTCTCCATGAGGAGAGTCTGTGGAACAACGAGGCTAAAAGGTGAAAGATCTAGTTCTCTTCCTGGTCCTGCCACTTCCAGGCTGTGTGATGTTGGCCAAGTCTCTTAACCTTTCTGGTTATATATAAGAGAGCTGAGGAGATAGGCTGAGAAGTTACTTACTTAAGGTTAAATACTGAGTTAAATGGTCAAGCATGGATTTGGATCTGACCTGTCGACTTCATGGAATAGTGGTGAGAATCAAATGAGATGGAGTAGGTGAAAGAGTTCTGAAAAATAGAAACCACCATGCAAGTTCAGGGTGTGGATTTGCAGATACTGTCGGAGTGAGAAGAGGTGATAGCTAAGAGATAGCCTGGTGGGGGTGGAGGATGGGGGGAGGGAACTGGGTGAAGGTAGGTCCAAACAGGTTACAGAAGATATTCCTCCATCAAAGTGTTATAAATGACAGGAAAAGGCCTCAATGTCCCCAAATCTTTTACTACTGACAGGACATAAGGTTTCAATCCCCATCAAAATGAACAGGCCACTTGGAGGGGTGTTACTTTACGCTCTTATGAGATATTTAAACACCTTAATGAAAGTGAAAAATCTATTCCAGGGGACTTCCCTGGTGGCGCAGTGGTTAAGAATCCGCCTGCCAATGCAGGGGACACGGGTTCGAGCCCTGGTCCGGGAAGATCCCACATGCCGCGGAGCAACTAAGCCCACGTGCCACAACTACTGAAGCCCGCGCACCTAGAGCCCGTGCTCCACAACAAGAGAAGCCACCACCATGAGAAGCCCGTGAACCACAACAAAGAGTAGCCCCCGCTCCCCGCAACTAGGGAAAGCCCGCGCGCAGCAACAAAGACCCAATGCAGCCAAAAATTACTTAATTAATTAATTAAAAAAGAAATCTACTCCAACACTGATTTTTAAACTTTGTAAAAACCCTGAACCACAGTAAGAAATAGGTTTCACAGAGAGACCCAGCTCACACACGTTATAAAACTGAAACAGAAGTCTTACGTGTAATGCACTTGGAAATTTTCTGTTCTGTTTTGTTTTATTCTGTCACTGGAAACCAATGCTCATTTTGACACAATAGACAGTGGGTCTTGACTTCCAGTTTTAAAAGCATTGTACCAGAAGTTTTCATGGGAGAAGAGGAGGAAACATAGGGTCCTGGTGCTGGGTAAGGGAAGAAATAGAGATATGGCCCCCAAACATGACCCAGGGAGCCTCAAAGATGAACTTTTTACCTTTTTCTAGGGCCTGATTCTTTGAGGAGGAAGAAAAAAGAGCAAAAATCCCAAATTCACCTAAATGAGTGAGGATGGGCCACTGAGCAGTAGCCTCCAGGCTCGATTCTCAGAGGTCCTGATCTAAACCCCACACCATTAACGTAAAGTCTGGATGGGCATGGTGTAATCACCACCACAATAAAAACTAAAAACCCTACCTTTACTGAGCCCTTCTTATACATCAGACATTGCACTAAACACTCTATATAAGTGATGGGACAAAAATTAAGCTTGAGCTCTCCCTGATTTTCCTTTCTTCCTGCTCACTAAGAAGAGTTCTGGCTTTGCCTGTTCAGTTTGTTTTCCTGCCCCATCAGAAGAAGAACTGGACAGAAGTAGAGGGACTGGAAGAACACTGGTTAGGGCTGGAGAAAAAGCTTTGTAGGGAGCTTGGGAGAAAGAAGGGGAGGCTAATGCTGTGGGGTATAAAAGGCTTGGATATGAGGGGGAAAAGGCTGTTAAGAAGAATTGCAAGGGCCTCTGTATGATGTTTGAGAAATGCAAGTATTGAATATAAGTTAACTTGAAGTTACTTTTTGGTGACTGGGCTGGATTTCTCAGACTATAACATCATCCTGACACTGGCCCAGGTGGGTCATGGACTTAATAGGGTTACATAAGCACTATCTTATTTAATCTGCATTACAAACCCATGAGGTGGTGTTGTTTTTTGGTTTTGGGGTTTTTTTTTTTTCAGACTAGAAAAGGAGGCTGGTATAGGCTAAGTAACATTAAACTCATATAGCTAATAAATTTGGGAAAATACTCCCCAAGTTGATCTATAGGTAGAATACGATCTCCATCAAAATCCTAGCTGGATTTTTTGCAGAAATTGAAAAGATAATCCTGAAAATCATATGGAAATGCAAGGGATCCAGAATAGCCAAAACAACTGTGAAAAAGAATAAAGTTGGTAGACTCATACTTCTGAATTTCCAAACTTTTTATGAAGCTACAGTAATCAAAACAGTGTGGTGCTGGTGTAAGAACAGACATCTAGATCAGTGGAACAGAATTAAGAGTCCAGAAATAAACTAATATTTGTGGTCAGTTGAGATTTGACAAAGGGGTCAAGACAATTCATTGGGGGAAAGAATAGACTATATTTAAATAACTTTTAAAATTCTAGATCTGTTTTAGATATACAGAATTCTTGTGAGAATAGTCTTTTCAACAAATGGTTCTGGAACAACTGGATATCCATGTGCAAAGAATGAATTTGGATCCCTACCTTACATAAAAATTAACTTCAAGTGAATCATAGACCTAAATGTAAGAACTAAAACTATAAAACTCTTAGAAGACTCAGGTGTAAATCTTTATGACCTTGGGTTAGACAACAGTTTCTCAGATGTGACACCAAAAGCACAAATGATAAAAGAGAGGATAGATAAGTTGGACTTCATCAAAGTTAAAATTTTTTTCTCCGTCAAAGACTACCATAAAGAAAATGAAATACCTACAGACAGGGAGATGTATTTGTAAAACATATAACTGACAAAGGCTTTGTATCCAGAATATATAAAGAACCCCTACAAGTAAAAAATAAAAAGACAAATAATTAAAAAATTAATAAAGGATTTGAATTGTCTAATTCTCCAAGGAAGGTATACAAATGGCCAATAAGTTCATGGAAAGGTACTCAACATCATTAGTCATTAGGGTAATGCAAATCGAAACCTAAATGAGATACTACATCACACCTAGTAGGATGGCTAGAATCTAAAACACAGACAATAAGATTGTTGGTGAGGATGTGAAGAAATCAGAGCTCTCACACATCACTGATGGGAATGTGAAATGGTACAGCTCTTTGGAAAACAGTTTGACAGTTTTTCAAAATGTTAAACATAGAGTTACCTTGTGACCCAGCAATTCCACTCCTTGGTATCCACCCAAGAGACATGAAAACATATGTCCACACAAAAACTTGTATTCAAATGTTCATGGCAACACTATTTGTAACAGCCAAAAATGAAAACAATGTGTTCATCATTGAACACTGATGTGTGGATAAACAAAATGTGGTTATAGCTACACAATGGAATATCATTTAGGCATAAAAAGGAATGAAGTACTGATATACTCTACAACATGGGCAAACCTTAAGAACATTATGCTGAATGAAAGAAGCCAGACACAAAAGGCCACATATTGCATGATTCCATTTATGCGAAGTGTCCAGAAGAGGCAAATCTACAGAGACAGAAAGAAGATTAATGTTTGCCCAGGACTGCGGGGAGGTGTAGGCAAATGAGGAATGACTGCTGGTGGGCACAAGGGTTCTTTTTGGGGTGATAAAAATGTTCCAACATGAGGTTATGGATCACACACTTCTACAAATAGACTAAAATCCATTGACTTGTACACTGTAAGTAGGTTAACTTTAGGGCATATAAATTATACCATAATAATAAATTGTTTTTTAAAAAGTGATTGAGATGAGAAATATTGGAGGCAGCAAGTACAGACAAGTCTTCTAAGTCTTTCTTGTTGTTTTTTAACTTTCCAGTATATAACTGCATTTGTTGTACCCAAGAGGAGGGTTCTCCAGATGGCGTAGAGGTTAGGGGTGTCACTGTACTTACATCTCTGTGTCCTCAAATAGATGTTTTGCCCAGTTCTCTGATTTTATCCTCACTGTTAGAATCAACCCCAGAGCATACAATGCAAGGAGCTGCATCTCACTTAAGCTTTTTCGTCATTTCTCCTTTGCTTTATCTTTCTCCTCACATTATCCTGGTCCCACAAGGTAGACTGAAAAAGAATCAGACTCCGTTCTTCTAATGAGAGAAATAAATACCCGTGTATATGAAGCAAGCAAGGCCATGGAGCCTTTGGGGAAACAGCAGGGAGGTGCCCAGGGGCATTTTCTGCAGAGAGAAGAAAAGCATCAACGAGCCTTTGCCAGAAATGCCTGGCACTTAAAGCGCTCTCCTCAGCCCAAGGTCAGGCTCTGTGCGGACGTTGACAGTGATCCGGGTTGCTGCTGCCTTGATCCGAAGCACGTGGCTTTCTCTCTTCTGAAAGTCACCTCTGCTAATTCCTCCTGCCTGGGGAGTCAGACCCCACAGCACAAGTGTAAGTCCTCAGAGTGGCAACTGGCAGCAGTTCCAGGAACAGAGTAACGACGTCCCCAATGATCAGAGGGATTGATTTCCTGAGCCCAGGAGAGGGATCCCGTGACCAGACACCCTGCCCCACAGCGGAAAGGAGAGCCGCGGAGTGGCATCACTGAGGAGGCCAGAACCTCTCTGCCCACTGCCACAAGGAGCTGGAAAGTCCTGGCTTTTAACTTCCTCTTGGAATCATGGAAAAGTACAAACCACAGAATCATGAACCATAGGGGGAGAAGGTACCTCCAAGGTCATTCTTATCCAGGGCCCAGATACCCCCATAAATGGCTGTTCTCTTCTTGCCAGCCCTCCTCGCCTTGGCTTGAGTACAGCCGCTGATGGGACTCTCACTCCGTCCCAGAAAGGCAGCTGATTCTTGGTAGGGCGGCGCTCAGGGCAGTGATTGCCGTTGTCAGGTCCAGCTCCGTTTCCTGTCACTTCCAGCCCCTCCTGGTGCTTTGAAACCACATGGCAGTTCCAGCTCTTTCTCCAAGTCTCGGGGTCTTTGAGAACGCTCTCGTGTCTTTCTTCCCCGTTGTCTTCATGTCTGCCGCAGGCTTGTACCTTTAGCTGCACTCACCCTCCCACCCACACCCCTGAGGCCAGGGGGCAATAAAGACAAGTCTGGGCCTGGCTCCTCTGAGCTTCTCTGTCCACTGTGCTCTCAGACACTGCATTCACCACGCACCACCGGACCTCCCTAGCTTTGTCTTCTGGTTCTAGCTCCTAACCGCCGCTTGAACCCGACCAGATTTGCCCGCCCCCTGCTCCATCCCCCTGGCCACTCTGAGTATCCAAGCTTCAGACACCGTGTTGACCCATCAAAAGAGCTTGAGGCCTACTACCCTAAACAGATCATCCCTAATTGCTCCGCTATTTCCTCATAGGATTTGGTTTCAAGCCCCATCATTACCCTCATTTCCCCTCACCTGGACAGGCTACTTCTGGTCAATATTCATTCGTTCGCTCAGCCACTCAGCATCATGGTTGAGAACACAGGATTTGAGATCAGATGATGCAGACTCCGCCACTAACCAGCTATGAGACTTTAGAGAAGTGTCTTAATCTCTCTGAGCACCTCATCTGTAGAACTAGGAATAATAATAGTACCTACCTCATAGCTTTGTCATGATAAAAATAAACGAAATAATCTCTAAAGCACTTAGCACAGAGGCTCCAACATTCACTGCAAGTATTCGATACCTGTTCTTTACTATTTTATTTTAAAATGATCATTCACTTATACATCATGTGTTTACTGTGCCCCGTGGCAGGCACTGGGATATAAATACCCCTCTTAAAGAGAGGGCCCCCCTTCAGTCCAGGATGTGCAAGCTCACACTGCTAGCCAGGGAGCAGAGAGCGGAGGCCCAGGGCCATGGTGCGAAGGCAGAGAATAGACACTGAGCTCTGCTTGCTGCCCAGGGTGGGTGACAAGAGCACTTGCTACCTTTCCAGATCTCTTTGAGTACCACGGCAACTCCCTGCGTAAGGTGGCACCACAGGGAAGCGGGGTGGGGGGGGGATGCTGGAGGGTGAGGTGAGAAATCCCCAGAGAAATACCCTCCCCTGCTTCTTCTTTGGCAGAGAGCGGCCATGCCTCTGCCATGCAGGAGGGCGATGTCCCCTGGGGAGGCCTTGCTGAATCTGCCTGGGATGGTTCCGGAAGTAGGAAGGGCGGCCGGGGGTGGGGAGGCGGCAGGAATGTTCTGGCCTGCTGCTCGTCCAGGCGAGTGTCCCGAGAGGAGGGCCTCTGGACATCAAAGATTCCTTTTGTCCCCTTCCGAGTGGCAGGGCAGACCGGCCACTGGCAGTGACTCAGGCCTGGCCCTGACGTCACCCACGCCCGGCCACTGGCCTCCCTCTGCAGCCAGGAAACTGGCTGGGGAGTGGCACTCGCAGGCTGCAGCAAATCTCAAAATAAGGAGGTAACTGCCTCTCTCCTCCTCCTCTCCATCGCCCCACAGCACACCTTTCTTTTCTTTTCTGCTGCTGCTTTTTTTTTTTTTTTTTTTGAAGCCTCACGGAAGGTTTTACTTATAGATCAACTTTCAAAATGTAGGAAGTCAGAATGGGTGACATCATCAGAAAGATATGTGGAGCTGATCTCGACAAGAAGTGAAGAACCCAGAGCAAGAAGGCGGTTATAACTCCTGAGTCCAGGCAGTTGGCAGCGTCTGGGTTTCAGAGGAGCCAGCGCCTCCGAGTAAGTGAAGGCCACCCCCAGACCCCCTCACTCAGCACCCTTCACTGTGGGGCGCCATCTTGTTCCCTGACACCTGTGTCTGGCAGGCCCCAGCCCGGAGGGGGGGAATGAGGGCTGCATCTGGGAGACCCTCCGAATATGGCACCAAAGGGATCTCTCTGATCTTTTTCTTCTCCACAGGACCAGACAAGAATGCGTTTCCTCTCAGAAAAAAAAAAAAAAAAAAATATATATATATATATATATACACACACACACATATATATATATCTGTGTGTGTGTGTATCTGTGTACACACACACACACACACACACACACACACACACTAAGGCTGAATTCTGGGGAAAATGGCCCACGTCGTGCCTTCCACCCCGTCACTGCTCTTGTTTTGTTTCCTCTTCCTCCTTCTGCCCTAGTGCTCTGTTTTGGACAGCCAGAATGTTTGTTCAGTTCTGAACTATTTGCTTCCTGGATCTTATACCAAGTAATCAGACACAAAAATAAACCCTGTTCTAGGCAAATACGTGCCCTATGCCGTCAAATGGTATTTTCCCACCTAACCTGTTAAAAGATGGCAGCTCTGGTAAGAAAACGACCACAACCAGCTGCCTTTACCCAGCGTGTTTCTGGTTACCTGTGGTTGTTCTGGTGTGTACACCTCCACTGTCTCACTGCCCTGTTTACAGAGAGCTTATTTTCATTCCTAGGTGTGCCATCACATCTGGGATGATATTAAGCACAAAGACAGATTATATTGTATCTTTGGTGTCTGTTTTAATTTCACCTAAAGAAATCTTACGTTTTTGCATAGCCTATAATTTTACAAGCTCTGGAAGTTTCTACCCAAGAGAGTTAAATTCCCGAGAGAAAAGTTTTAACGTGTACATAAGACTGCAGAGCACACAGACATAGGAATCATACCCAGTTCTGGCTTCCAAAGTCATCTCCTGAGTCATTATCTATCTAGTCTTTGTACAGCTTACTTAGCAGAGGAGAATTGTTCTTTATAAATTCAGTTTTATAATGATGGGGTGGGAGGGTATTTTAAAATATGTCTTATGTTATGAATGCAATAGGGAAGCTCGTTGCTTACTGAAAAAGAGTGGCAGATTCCTTTATAAACTGAAAACACTCTTTGGAAATTAACCACGGCACACCAATATATCTGTTTTGTAGGTCTTACATTTTACTTTTTGTTTTATTTTCATATATCAGGTTGTCCTGAAGTGAGGCTCTGCTAAACCACTCTTCTTCTGGCTGTAAGAGCTGAATGCTGTGACCATTAATTTGGTGAGTGTCATTTGTCCCTAATGGCTGCTTAGTTTACTAAATATATTCTTTTGCTTTGCAGTAAGGTTTAAGGAAGGGGGAGAAGGCACAGGGACTTCTGCACACAATGATAACAGCTGTATCAAAGAGGGTAACAGGAATAGTTAAGATAGGCTAATTGCTGTAATAGACCGAAAAATGTATAATGACTCAAACATAATAGTTTATTTCTTGGTCTTGCAACAGTAGAGGTTAGTGGGGCAACTCTCTTTCATGCATTCATTCAGAGACATGGGTTGAGAGAGGCTCCACCTTCTGCAGTATGTGGTTTCCAAGGTCACCTGGGACTGTTTCCACTTCCCAGTGGAGGAAGAAAAAAAGAGTGTGAAAAGGTGCACATGGAGACTTTCATGGCCCCTGCCTAGAAGTGGTGCACAACACTTCTACTCATACTCTATTGGCTAAAATGCCAGTCACATGACCACATCTGACTGCAAAGAGGTCTGGGAAATGTAGTCCCTGGGGTGGGGAGCAGCCACTTGCCAGTGACAGCTCAGGAGAACTTCTGGAGAAAAGAGGTAGTCCTCTCTGGCAGAGCATAATAAGGAACTTAGAGATGCTCAAGGATAGGACAGCAGAATGAAGCAGTGGGAGAAATAAACAGTGATCAGGTATTTAGAATTCTCTAACAGACACTCTTAGGTAAAGAGTGGGCAAGGAGCAGTGGGTGAGATTTTTCAAGATGCCTCGGTCCATTCTGACCCTAAGCATTTACATAAGTACCATCAGGCCACCAGTGGCCAGTGAACCACGAAGCACATTCTTCCCCCCCCCCCCAAGGTCCTCTTGGTCTAGGACCATTCTGGCTCAGTTTCCTGGTCCTGGGTCTAGTCATGGTTGTTCGAATTGTCCAACTGAATTCTGTTCCACCAGTGGTCACTAGGAAAGCTCATGGTTTCTTTAACTCATGGTTCTGTCTGCTCTTGGGGGTGTTGGGAAGCTACCCTCCTCCAGATCTTGGCATACTTTTTAATATTGGGAGGTAGTGGAGGGAATTCCTGACAAGATGGGATCTTCAACTCAAGTTATTAGAGAAACATGTAAAAGCAGACTAAAATGGCTCTGGCTGGGGAGATTAATGCTCCCCAAAGGATTTGATATATAATTCTAGCTTTTTCTTTTCAGGAAAAGTTGCAAAACATTTACTGAAATAATGAGTGGTAAGGTTATAAGCCCTGTCTGA
Organism: Delphinapterus leucas; assembly: GCF_059928025.1. Lineage (NCBI taxonomy): Eukaryota > Metazoa > Chordata > Mammalia > Artiodactyla > Monodontidae > Delphinapterus > Delphinapterus leucas. The sequence continues at coordinate 128,115,569 of NC_143132.1, read as the reverse complement.
AGAACCCTGAACTAATTTGATATTTTATGTAGCCTTTTCACCACTGTTGGTCTTAGTGCAGTATCCCCCTCACTGGTAAATATCAGAAACCATATGGTGGTGCCTTTATGATGTTCCCAAGGCATCATAAAGACCTCCAATAAAAATAGACTATATGTGCTCACTTCAACAGCACACACACTATAAAAATGGACTCCAGTCCTTGCCTGAGCTGCCTGGTACCTACTTCTCTAGTTTTGTTGTCAATATCTGACTGGACAGTCCGGTTTCTGATTATGTTTTACCCCTGGACTTGACATTTCTGGCACTCACACCCACACCCTGAAGAATATACATTGTCCATTGTGTGGGAAGACCAGCTACTGGCTGGTTTAACACAGCTCTCAGGCTCTCATGCAGCCTAACGTCTGGCCTCATCTCCTATTACTGCTGCCTCGCCTCTGCCCAGCCCCCTCACATCTGGAGCAGGCTAAGGAGGAGTGGAATAGAAAAACAAGTTACGTATTGCAAAAGTGCTTCAACCTTTGAAAGTCCATTTTCTTGGTTTGGTGGGTCCCAGAAGTGTCTACTGAGCAGAGAGAGCTGGCTGGGCCAGCGGAGTAAACTAAAGATAAGACCAGCTTGAACAGGAGAGCACAGTGCCTGTAACAAGGGAGCAGCCAGGAGGAGTAAGTTGAGAACAAGTACCAGGTTTCAAAAGCTGGAGCCAAGTGGGGACGAACTGTTGCTGCATGTACAAGCCTAAAGGAGTCTGCTAGGAAGGGCAGGGCCAAAGGCCATGGTCAAGGAGGAAAAGGAGTCAGGGTCCATTCACTGGGGAGACTCTTTAGTCATCGCTTGTTAATTTCAACTGCCACGTGATAATGACTCCTCAAAGCACTAAGTATGCAGGAATTGACAAACAACCTGCTGATTTTTAATGTCTAGCTGCCTAGCATGGCAGAGAGAGGAGTGCGGCCGCCAAATCAAAATTTCACTGCCGCCAACACGAACCCTCCACAGGGAACTGGTACAGCACACTGGGTGACACCACGGACCCGCCAGCAAGGCAGGGGTAACAAATACACACTTTGTAAATATTTTGATCTTTGACATTTTCAAAAAAGCATCAAAGTAGACATTATGGGGAAAGTTAGACTTTCTTGAGCTTCCTTAACTTATAATTTTATATTTTATTTTATTAAAAAATATTTTTGTTGAAGTATAATTAATTTACAGTGTTGGGTTAGTTTCTGGTGTATAGAAAAGTGATTCAGTTTTATCTATATAAAAATTTTTTTTTTCCGTTCTTAATTCCATTTGAGGGGTAGAATTCAAATCTGGGGCCTCATAGTCTTTTAGGAGCTTAGGTCATCCCTGTTGATTTGTGATACGCAGATGTGGTCTGGGCACAACTGGCTGACGTAGGCAGTGCCTGGACCAGTTGGTTGTTTTTAACCCCAGAGGTTTTATACTTTTCATGGCACAGAAGTACAAGCTCCCCTCTTGCTCTGGGTCAGCACTATGAATGTCCTGTTACTCCCTTTGGAGGATTTTGCAATCAGGCCACGTCACAGACACCAAAGCTAAGAATTCACGGTAATGGGGCTTCGTAATTTCTCATGCTGAAATCCCCTGACTTCTTGTCAAGAACACAGTTGGAAAACACCACACTGAAGACTTCAGGGTTTTGTTTTTAACTCAAGCCTCTGGTTTTCATCAGAACTTTACAGCTTCCTCCCGCTTCCGAAATGGTATTTTTAAAAAATGTAAAACTGAGATTCTGTCAGAATAAGTAAGGTAATATATGTGAAATGGTTTGGGCAACTTAGGAAAATGTGTGGCAAGTCAAGATGTTGATGAAAACAAGTACCATAGTTATGGTCAGCATTGGCGTTTGGCTTTTGATATTGCTATTAATATTGTAAGTATCATCATTTTTATTTATTTATTTTTTTGGTCTCTCTAAACTGACTTTCATCTGAAATCCTTAGCACCACTTCCTTTATATATATATATATATATATATATATATATATATATATATATATGTTATTTATTTATGTTTGGCTGCGTTGGGTCTTCGTTGCTGCACGTGGGCTTTCTCTAGTTGCGGTGAGTGGGGGCTACTCTTCGTTACGGTGTGTGGGCTTCCCATTGCAGTGGCTTCTCTTGTTGCGGAGCACGGGCTCTAGGCTCGCGGGATTCAGTAGTTGTGGCACGCGGGCTCAGCAACTGTGGCTCACAGGCTCTAGAGCGCAGTCTCAGTAATTGTGGCGCACGGGCTTAGTTGCTCCACGGCATGTGGGATCTTCCCAGACCAGGGACCAAACCCATGTCCCTGCACTGGCAGGCAGATTCGGATTCTTAACCACTGCACCACCAGGGAAGTCCCCACACCACTTCCTAACTAGCCAAAGCATGTGGTGTAAAAATTTCAAGGACATTTGAAAAGCTTTGACTCTAGGCCAGAGGCCTAACCGCGAAGCTTCTAATCTTATTCAGAGACATTTGACCTGGGACTCACTAAGATCCATGAGGGAGGGTAGATTTGAGCCATCTCTCTGCCAAAAAAAAAGATGCTTCCTGGCATTCGATGGGGCTCCCAGTGCATTGGCCAGAGGAGATTTTGAAAGCACTCCACAGAAGCACTGGCACTGGGTGGCGTCTCCCAAGCCGGAATAGAGCCCATCATCTGTCCAGAAGCCCCTAAGCAGAGTGCAGTCTCTCTGCTTGGTGTTCTGGGTAGGGGCCAGGGGGATTACACACAGAGGCAACAAGCATGAGATCAACCCAAGAGCAGTAAAGATGTTGTGGACACTGAATTCCCGTCCACGTTCCAGTTCCTATAGTCTGTTATCTTCAAATGCAGCAGGAAAGTAGTATCTAGTGAAAAGGACTTTCTCATTGACCCAAATTCCTTGGCATCGACTATATCAAGGTACTTTGCAAAAGAGAATGTAGCTTAAAATTCACCCCAGCACCGGACTCAGTCTATCTGTCTTCCAAGTCCTCTTGCAGCAGCGAGGCCATGGCTGGGCTGGGCTCCTAAGAGGCCTCTCTTCCCTCTCTTTTCACTCTACATGAGGCAAATTCCTTTTCTTTACTTTTAAAAAATGTGTAAAAAGACCCATAGCATAGTCACTATACAAAATCTAAATCTGGAAAATACAGAAAAATATCAGGAAGCAACCAACAATCTCTAGTAATCCAACAACCAAGCAACAATTCAATATTAACATGTCAATGTATTTCTTTTCAATTTTTCATATATATTCTTTTCTTCTTTTAAACATTACTGAAATGGTATTTTATATGCTTTTTTTCACCCCACTTAACGTTATGTTGTAAACATTTTTTCAAGTCACTAAATGATTTTGAAAATTTGATTTTTTTTTTTTTTTTTTTTGCGTTACGCAGGCCTCTCACTGTTGTGGCCTCTCCTGTTGCGGAGCACAGGCTCCGGACGCGCAGACTCAGCGGCCATGGCTCATGGGTCCAGCTGCTCCGCAGCATGTGGGATCTTCCCGGACCGGGGCACGAACCCATGTCCCCTGCATCGGCAGGCGGACTCTCAACCACTGCGCCACCAGGGAAGCCCGAAAATTTGATTTTTAATGGCTGTGTTTCCATTGCGTGGATATATCTTAATTTATCCATTCTTTTTTTATGTACATTTTTATTGCCTCTAGTGTTCTGCTATTATAAACACAAAAGCATTCTTGTAGATAAATCTTGGTGGACACCTTAGGCAAAATTCCGAGAATTGAATCAGTAAGTCAAATGACCTATTTTTAAAGTTCCTAATGCATATTGATAAATTAGCCTCTAAAAAATTACCAATGTCTATTTCAAAACCTAAGTCCCCTTCAGTTTCTCACATTAAAATGCATGCTCCTAGGCCCCAGTGGCATCAAAAGCTCTGAGGAGGCGGCCTAGGAATATGCATTTTAATATACCCTCCCAATCCTTATGCACATTAAGGCCTGAGAATTATTGTTAATGCTGCATTCAATTCAATAAACATTCATTTTCAGCAACACTTATTAGACAGAAAATAGATAACCCTACCTAAGCTAATATATCTAAACCAGAACTTAACTTAAAGGCTCTTTTTGGCTTCTGAATTTTAATTTCTCCTTAATCGTGGTTTGGTATAGTTGAAAGATTATCAGCTAGGGAGTTAGGAAACCTTACCGTAAATATGAGGTAACTGAGCCCCAGAATGGTTAATTTACTCACTTATGGTTGTTACCCAAAGATTTAGTGGCAAAGGTAGAACTAGAACTTGAATAAACAAAGGGCCCGGATCCACCCAACCTCTGGGTAGTGTTACCAAGTCCAAGCTCAGTAGTAGTAGCAGTAGCTTGCCACACGACAGGCCAGTAAATCGAGAGACGAGGTTCTGGGGCAAAGGGATAGTGACTTTATTCAGAAAGCCAGCAGACTGAGAAGATGGTGGACTAGTGTCCCAAACAACCAGCCTACCAGAGTTAGAATTCAGGCATCTTTTATACTAAAAGGGGAGGAGATGTGGCTAGTTGTTGCAAACTTCTTGGTGCCGCAATCCTTTGGTCCTGCAGCTGTCCACGTAGGTCTGGTCACAATGTTCCCATAAACCTCCAACAAGACAAATGTTATTCTCTGTTCTGCAACTTTTTATCTCTATGTGAATGGAGAAGTGTTATACCTTTAAAGGTCAGAGCCTTGAGAATGGGCTCTCACATATATTCCAGGCTATCGGCAACATTGTTTTACAAAAGGTGCAGAGCCAGCATGACTAAGCGCAGGCCACAGAGCACAAAGGTTAGAGCTAAAGGAATAGATCCACTATGGAGTCAGGTCTGTTCTTCTCTGTTACAATAATAGAGACAAGGCGCCGAGAGAAGACTGACTCCTGAAGTGAGCACCTGCTTCCACCAGGGAATTTTTATCTGCCTTCTGATAGGCAGGGCATACCTCAGGACATGTGTGGGCAGCCCAGATCCTGCAAGGGTCACCTCATGAGACCACTCTGGGCCCTGAACCCTGAGGTGGTAACACTTAGACCAAGGAGGACATAGGATAGCCACACGGATCCAGACCATGAGGGCTGAGTATGAGGTCGGGTCCAGAATCAGAAGCCAAGAGAACAGAGCAGGGGCGGGCAAGGGCAAGACTCATACTGTGGCAAAAGTTAGGTCTCAGCAGTGTGAGTTGAAAAGACCAAGCCAGAGCTGGGGGGAGCTGCTGTGCGTTCAGCCTGGAGGATAGAGTCTCATTACCCAACTTCACAGTCAGGCAAGGTACTGCCCCAGTCTGCTCCTGCCTCATTATATCCGAAAGGTGCTGTGGGCTGGGCTGCCTTCTGACAGCAGATAAGTAAGGGCACCTGGGTGAACGAGGACAATGGGCCACAGAAGAGGTACCCAGGAATGGAAACTTGGAAAATTCTCTGTTACACCAGAGAACATAGTGAACAAACAAAAACCAAATTTAAAATTCTCACCACCTTCTGAGAGGAAGTGTGACCATCCATCCTGTCTGTGTAACTCTGTTCAAAGCCATCAGACCATACCCACTGGTCACCTGATGGTATCTGGCTGCCCTTCCACTCATTTTATCAATACTACGTCAACTTCTGGAGGGCCACTATCGTATCATTTGACTTTTGGGTTCAGCCTCCACAGTCTGCTCAGCCCCCAACAGTCCCCGGTTCACGGGCAGGTTCTATATATCACCATTTAGGTTCTTCCATGCCCAAGTTCACGTCCACGTCCTGTGAATGCACCAGGTAAAGCACAAGAGACAAAAGCCACAGGAGAACCTTCGTTCACGGCACCCACCCTGCACACAGAAGCATGAAGGAATTTGCCTAGGATCACAGAGCTTCCCTGCTTCTGTGCATGATCTCCATTATCTCTTGGCTGTCCCCATGCAGGATCACTGCCCTCCTGATTCTTGGCCTCCTGGTCCAAACCTGTGGAGCCAAGGTCATGATGGGTATGGATTCTGGGAAGGTCCACAGCCTCCCTTGAATCCAGGGTACAGCAGATGGAAGGTGACTTTCCAGACATGGCTGGGCCAACTCGAGTCATCACTATGAGGTCGGCCCTTTACAAAGCCCATTTCCCTGGTGTCCTGAACAACTTCCTTGGCTGAGACACCTTCTGCTATGCACATGGAATTCTAATTGCTGGCAAGACCTGGATCCCTAGGCTAGGTAGATCCATGGGGTGGTGACAGCAGTGCCTCCAGATCTAACTCCCAGGAGGTGGAAGTCAGAGTTCCATGACATCCAGACAAAGTGTCCACATGCTGCTGGAGAGTCTTGAGTGGTCAACAGAGTAGGAGGTCCAAGGGCAAGAAGTATTCAGTGTGGCCTGTGACATCTGACAAGTGCCACTGGTGGCCCCATCCTTACCTGTCTGTGCTAACTCCATGTCCCCCCCGGCCAGCCGGAACAAACACACATCCTGCTAATAAGTTACCAACTTTAGGAATAAAAAGCATTTATACAGTCTCTGGCCAAAGCTGCAGGAGGACGCCAGCCCAGGCAAGGTCCGTCACTGCCCCTTGACCGTCATATCATGGCCTTCATATTACCCCATGGGAGCGAGTATCACTGATCTCAAGTCTGCCTGCTGGGCCAAGAGGTACTGCCTCAAAGAAGCCCAGCATTCCCAGATGGTAATGTCCCACTACTGCCGTCAAGAGGAACCAGACAAACCTGAAACCTCACCCCATATCAAGAGCCCCATTTTCCATCATCGAAATGCCAGACAGCCCACATTGCTGGCATCGAAATGCCAGACAGCCCACCATCAAAAGGAGCCCCTGTGCATCTGTCAGGATGGCTAAAATAAAACATACTGATGTTACCAAATGCTGGCGAGGATGTAGAGAAACCGGATTGCACATACACTGCTGGTGGGAGTATAAATGGTTCAGCCACTCTGGAAAACAGTTTGATCGTTTTTAATAAAGTTACACATACACTTACCATACATTCCCACTCCTGGGTATTTACAGACGAGAAATGAAAACTTAGGTTCACACAAAAACCTGTACATGAATATTCATAGCAGTTTTATTTGTTATAGCTTAAAACTGGACACCTATCAAGTGTCCTTCAGTGGATAACAAACTGTGGTACCTCCATACCATGGATTGCTATTCAGCAGTAAAAAGGCACATCTTCCCATCCAACGTGAATGGATCATAAGGGCATTCTGCTGGGTGAAAGAAAGCCAGTTCCAAAGGGTTACAGACTGCATGATTGCACTTACATAACATTCTTAAAGGGACAAGATTACAGTGTTGGAGAACAGATCAGTGCCAGGGGTTAGGGTTGGTGGAAGGTGTGACTATGGTGCGGTAGCACAGGAGTTTCTTTGTGGTGATGGAATAGTTTTGTATCTTGATTGTGTTGATGGCTTCTCTAATCTCCACATGTGATAAAATTTCATAGAGCTCTAGACACACAGACACACACACACACAGAGAATGCATGTAAAAACTGGTGAAATCTGAAGTAGTAGTCTGTACCTGAGTTAACTGTGTCGTACCAATATTACTTTCTTGGTTTAGAGAATGTACTACAGCAGTATAAGATAATACCATTCTGGGAAGACAGATGACATCATACAGTTACTGTTCTATTTTTGCAACTTCTTGTGAATCTTCAACTCTTTCCCCAAAAATTATTAAAAGCAACTTTTTAAAAGTTTTATTTTAGGTTTAAAAAAAGGGGGAGGTTGTTCCTCACCCCAAGGAAGGGGGATTCAGCCACTCCACTGGCTTCTCTTTCATGAGCAACTCCTATTGTTTATTTTGCCGCTTTCTAATTTATGGTTAGGCGTCTACAGCGGCATCCTGGTGGCTTTGGCCTCACCCTCTGCTTCTCAGAGTTAATCAGAGTCAGCCCATCTCAGACCCAATCACAGCTCGTCTTCCAGCACTGAGTGTGAATATTCTCCCCTCCTCCACCCTGAGACTGTAACTTCAAAGACTCAGATCTAAGAAATGGTCTCACAGTGAAAAATCTAGGACAAATCATCATTCTCACCCTTGCACGGTAATTTCTTCTCTGGAATGGCTCTTTGTCTTGCCTGCTCTTCATACCGATTATTCTCTTCACCTTCACCAAATGGCCCCTCCTCTAATGGAAGGAGATTAACCCTTCTCTGCCCCCTCTCAATCTCATTCCGCTGAGGGCTTTCTCTCACCAGCTCTGCTCTCTCCGGGCCCCATGCTGCAGCTGAACGCTCCAATGTGAGACGGCTGCCTTCCCTTTGAAGCATTTAGGCCTCTGTCAAACACCTTTTTGCCGGACTTGGCCCTGGGAAGACAGTTTTGAAATTAAACGTATCATGAGCCCCCTGGGTTTGCAGTATGGAATCGCACGAGGCCCTGGGCATTTAGGTCGAGGGGTAGCCGCTGTGCTCACTACCTTCAGGGCCTCATCCTAGTGAAATTCTAGCATTATTTATCCCCTTGTTTTGTGGGGGGGTCCCCAGCACCACCTAAGGTTGAGGCTGTGCGCATGGGGCTGCTGTCTATGCGGCATCCTGTCCAGATATGACAAGACACACACACACACACACCACTGTCCCCCAGGACTGGCCTCAGTCCCTAATTTCCTGCCATGCCTTATTCATTAGGGGCAGCCATCTCAAGAGACCATGGTGAGAGGGACATAGGTGTATGTGTCTTAGGCCTGGTTGTGAGCTGTCATCAGGTTGCTGTTCCAGAAAGCGGACTTATTCGAATTGTTGCTCTTCAGTGGGCGTTGGTGAATCTCCTAGTTTTGCACCTTCTGGTTTCAAAACCATACTGAACAACAGAAAATGAAACCTGCAACTTATTTTTAGCCGCTTATGCTAACTCATGAGATTTTTCTTTGCAAACCAAATAGGATAAAAGCCTACTTCAGCCAGCTGAACTTAATCTGATCGACTTAATATAGCAATCAAGCCCATCACCTCTGATACTTCTCAAATAACACTTGGTCCCAGGTGGTATGTTGCCTAATATTTACTATTTTGCTAAAAATTATATTTAGCTGAGCTTTAAAAAAATTAAGTATTCTATAACATTTTCTTCTGAGAGGAACTGGGAAAGAAGTTATAAACCCTCTATACTGGAATCTATTCATTAGTTCACTTATTCTATAACCATTTGTCAGGCATCTATTTAGGTGAAAAGTGGATTTTTCTTTTTTTAATTGAGCCAGTGTGTTGAATCACAAAGAGCAGAATACTAGGAATTGAGGAAGACGGCTTTTATCCTGGTTGCTGAGGTCTTCAGATATCACACTCTCTTTGAATCTGATGTTCTCCTCCCTCAGAGAAAGGGTTCAGGGGCTTCCCTGGTGGCGCAGTGGTTAAGAATCCGCCTGCCAATGCAGGGGACATGGGTTCGAGCCCTGGTCCGGGAAGAAGATCCCACATGCCACGGAGCAACTAAGCCCGTGCGTCACAACTACTGAGCCTGTGCTCTAGAGCGCGCAAGCCACAACTACTGAAGCCCACGTGCCTAAAGCCCATGCTCTGCAACAAGAGAAGCCACCGCAATGAGAAGCCCGCGCACCGCAACGAAGAGTAGCCCCCGCTCACCGCAACTAGAGGAAGCCTGCGTGCAGCAATGAAGACCCAACGCAGCCAAAAATAAATAAATAAATGAAATTTATTTTAAAAAAGAAAAAGAAAGAAGGGGTTCAGATGACATCATCTGAAGTGCCTTGCCTATCCTATGGTTCTGTGAAATGGGCTATGCCATTGAGAGCCCGAGGAAACGTTGAGGCACATTTTAGAGGCAGTGGTGTGGTCGTCGAGCCACCCTTATTTCTGTGTCCCCTTTCCCTGTTCTAGGAGGGACAGATGTAAACAAAGCCTGTGGTCTGCTTGCCAGACAACTTGTCCCCCCACCCCACCCCCCAACTTGGTAAACAAGTGATTAAGAACTTGAAAGACTTCCATAGGTATTTTTAGTCTCCAGATCCGTTCCTTAACTCATGGAACAAGTTCTCTAATTTTAGGAAGTGGTTTCAAAGGACAAAGCTGAAGATTCCACTGGTAGTGGTGGGAGCAGAGAAAGGACCCCTAATCTGGTGTTGGTTAATCAAGATCCTGCCCATATAAGCCCCTCCATTGCACCTGGCAATGCTCTAGGTGCTGTGGGAGATACAGAGATCTCACAGGATGCCAGCCAGAGACGTGAGTAAAGGCAGGTAATTCAACACAACAAAAACATATTGTGCTTTTGTCTTTAGTCCAAAGGAAGTGAAGATTCACTGAGGTTTGTTAGGCTGCTCTGGTGAGAAGAGGTTCATGGTTGTGACCTTTCCGAACTACAAATTCATTCATCTGAGAGAAGAGAAAGCAAATGAATTTGTTCCCAGGTTGTCTTGGAATTATCTGCTGCCCAGGATGAAGAAAGATATGAGGAGAGGATTATGTTCTCACATGGGGTAGATTTTACCCATCTGTAAGAATTCTTCCTTCTCCACTTTCATTGACGTCACCACCTTCCCTCTTCAACCTAGTTGCCTGCTAATCTCTCTAGAAAGAAGAAACTCAGCCTTCTTGCTGAATGTCTTTTGCCAATTCAGGATCTAGAAGACCCTGCTGTTTCATTTGCTCTCCATCTGGGGAGTGGCAAACAGTGATGGCTGCAAATGAACGTGTGACTAGAGATGCAGGAATGCTCTTGATCTCCGTGGGCACGCAAGGTCTTTATTAGTGCCACATTTCCAATGCACTGCAAAATGAAAGCAGGGGCTATTCTGCTGCTAAAGCTGAGGTAGTGACATCGAAAATGGTGGTGAGCCATGCTGAGGATGTTCCCATGGGAGAGTCTGAGCTGAATTAGCTTGGGGTGGGATGTTGTCCACCACAGTCTCCCGGGCAACCCTAAGTCACATACCACTTTTTCTCGGTTGAAAACCACATGGTTCACATTTCCCTTCTCCCTCCAACTCTTTCCTCGAGGGTAACCTCAGTTTGGTCCCCAAGGCTTGCTGCCCGGCCCTTGCCGTCAAGTGTGTACTCCTTGCCCTCATCTTACACAAGTGCTAATGGATGGAAGTGAGAAACCTCATGTCTAAGAATTGGAGCAGGCTTCCTGGAGCTCAAACTCCACACCCATGATCATTCACCCAAGCCTTTGTTCTACTGCCTCAGGGCCACCGAGAGAGATAATCCTCCTCTCATATTCTGAGCAGGGTGGAGCTGATGGAGTTGATTTGAAAGCCCCCTTTGCAAGCCATCTGGCTGGCATTTAAAATTACTGCCAATGAGCGAGACAGTCATCTGGTCACCTAGCCAGGAGGCAGGAGACTTGGAGTCCAGCTCTTGGCCTAACCAACCTAAAAAGCAAGCAAGCGGGGCTGGATTGTTTAGAATCACAAACCTTCAGAGCTGGAAGGGATCTTAAATGGGGGCAGAATGTACAGATGTTCACATAGAGAGGCAATCATTAAAATGATGCATTTGAAACACTAAGCTTGGAAAATCTCTTACTCAAAAGTTAGGCTTTTCAAAAGTCCATTTTTAAAATATGTTGGGGAAGGAACTCATCATACGGACTTAAGTTGTCTGTTCAGGACAGAAATACTATTTGTGAGTGGAAACCAGGTCAGTCTTTTTTTTTTTTAATTTATTTTTTTAACATCTTTATTGGAGTATAATTGCTTTACAATGGTGTGTTAGTTTCTGCTTTATAACAAAGTGAATCAGCTATACATATACATATATCCCCATATCTCCTCCCTCTTGTATCTCCCTCCCTCCCACCCTCCCTATCTCACCCCTCTAGGTGGCCACAAAGCACCCAGCTGATCTCCCTGTGCCATGCGGCTGCTTCCCACTAGCTATCAGTTTTACGTTTGGTAGTGTATATATGTCCATGCCACTCTCTCACTTTGTTCCAGCTTACCCTTCCCCCTCCCCGTGTCCTCAAGTCCATTCTCTAGTAGGTCTGCGTCTTTATTCCCGTCCTGCCCCCAGTTTCTTCATGGCCATTTTTTTTTTAGATTCCATATATATGTTAGCATACAGTACTTGAAGCCAGGTCAGTCTTGATTGTTATACTGAGTTTTCTTTGATTATTTATTTATTTTTTGTTTGTTTATTTATTTATTTTTTGGCCGCACGGCATGTAGGATCTTAGTTCCCCGACCAGGTATCAAACCCGTGCCCCCTGAAATAGTAGCTCAGAGTCTTAACCACTGGACCACCAGGGAAATCCCTCTTTGATAATTTAGATTAGAATAATCTAACAACTGGATAACAAATTTATTCACAAATGCAGGCTTGTAGAAGAATTTTAATACAGCAAATGGGTAAACTCACTAAGTGTGTGATCTTGGGCAAATATCTAGATCTCTCATAGTCTCAAGTTTCCTCATCTGTACCATGAAAAGACTGGACTTCATTAGGTGAAGTAGTTTGCTCAGATGGATGTGTAAGCTTTTCCACTTATTTCGCCTGATAAAACATTTCCAAATTATGACAAATCTCTGACCAAAACTGTTATCCTGCTTTCTATCCTTAACTTTCCAACATGGTCTAGTTAATTCCTCTTCTCTTATTCTTTTCCACCTGCTGGTCCAAACTGTCTCCAGTTGGTACCCACAATTCCCAGGGCTGGGAGAGTTGAGGCCGGTTCATCTAAACAGGGGTAGTCCTGGCTCCAGGGAGTAGGGGTCCCCTCTACCAGGAGTCTGCACAATCAGAAGATTCCTATCGATACATCAGGACAATGTGGATGGAGGAGGTTTTATCCTTTTAGGATTGGTGGAAAGACCCAGACTTTGGAATCAATTGGACTGGGTTTGAATCCTAGCTCTGCTATGTGTGACTGGTAATCTCAGTTAGTTCCTCACTTAAAGTTGATGATAACTAATACCCACCTTGCAGGATTATTGGGTTAGAATTAAATAATATAGCTAAAATATTGAGTACATAGTAGGTTTTCAATAAATGGCAGCTACTATAGACTTAGCTCTGATCAAAGTAGAAAGCAGAAGCCCCTGCCCTGATATCTAGGCAAAATGTAGATGTTCAAAGTAGCATTGGACTTTCCTAAAACTTTAGGCTAAAATATCATTCAGAGGCATTTTTAGTCATTGATAAATTAAGTCACCACATTGTTTCCATGAATATCCTACAAACAAATGTAATAACCAACCTCATAAAAATGTTTAAACTTTTTAAATTCTAAGAACTTAAACAAAAATGTTACATCTGGTAAACACTTTATTTTTAAAAGTTGAGATTAGGAAAAAAAAAAATCAAGATTATAGTAGCCGAACCTGATAACAAATTTTACCCACAAATGTTGAATATCTGTATTAGGTATAAACGGAAACCAGCTGTAGTTTTTAATGCAGTGAATGGAGCAAAGAAATGTGCCAACCAATCCAAATGTTTATAAACCAAGGACTCCTCGGGGACTCAGTGCCCTGACTTTATGTTTTTTTTTAAACAGAGAGTCAAGCTTTGTTCATACTTGAATTATGTACTTTGCATAAGTCATGCAATTTAACTTTAACCCACAGGACTGAAAAGAGAATGAGCTCAGACCGACTGCAGAAGGAGACTGTAAGCAAGTAAGGGCATTAATCAAAGTGAAAGAGGCAGCCCTTACTGCTAGCTCTGTCCTTCTCCAGCCTGCTCCTGCCGATTATTTTGGGCTCCTTGTGCTTGACTCATCAAAGAGGCAAAAACAGGTTAACATTTTCATCGCGGAAAAGGCATCTGTCTGTTAAGCGCAGCTTTGTGCCTATGCCCTGAGGAGGCTGATGAGCATACAATTTTTAAAAATCCTAAGTGAGTGCATACCCTTGCCACTTGTAATCGTGACAAAGCTTAAGTAATTCGGGCATGAGCATGGTTGTTTGTTTGTTTTTTTTTATGTGCAAAACAGGATTTACTAGTCGAGAATGTCTGTCTAAACAAGCTCATCCATCTAAATGCTTTCAGCTACAGCTCAAATTTGTTTAATACAAGCAGGTTCGGTAAACAAGCCACATTGGCTTGTTGAATGTTTTGGAACATCACAGAATAAACCGATACGTGGCTTTCAGGCTCGATTTGACAGACGGTAGACAGAGAACCCCACTGGGAGGTTTGGAAACCACTTGCCCTGGCATCCGGCTTACAAGCACCAGTAAGGGACCTGACCACATTCACCATCCTGCCCCTGTAAAGCGGACATAACACTCTTCACTCATTTTGTGGGAGCCTGATCTGGATTACTGTCCTTGTCACTGTCATTTATTATCTCAGGCAGAGGAGGCAGCGGCTTCATTCTATGTGGTCAGAGTAGATTCCGTATCATGTATATTTAGCTTGCGTGATAATAATTTGTGAGTATTTTAATACGAATGTCTAACTTTCAAGTGTTACTAATGAGGACTATCTGGACAGGCACCAAGGGCATCAAATGTCTAAGTGTTCACTTCAACCTCCTCCAACCCCGCTTTAAGGACCCTGCTTTATAGATGACCGTATATTAAATTGGTACCTTGCAACTGAGCGTTATAGGCTCACTAATTCTCAACCTCCATGGTGAAGGAGGAATTAGCCTAGGGATACTCCATCCTAATTTTCCGTCGCTGTCAATGCTAACCAGAGCTCATAGAGCAATGATGGTGGGGGCGGGGAAGATGGGTCCACCATCAGGGTTAGACCAGGAGCTACTGTTTCCGTTAAAGCCACGTTTATTTCTGGAATAGTTGTGGGAGAGAGATGTGCTCCAAAGCGAAGAGGGCTCGGAGTGGTTCAGGTATGACCGACCATCTGGACAACCCAGCTCAGAGACTCTAAAGTGTACGGGATAGAGGTGGGCTGGATACTTTCCACACATTGAGCTAAAAAATCACTTGGGTTCGGTGGAAGGAGACAGAATGAGAGCTAGAAACAAAAGATCCGGCTATGAAACCTAGTACTTAAGTTCAGATGTTCAAATACATTTTCTCCTTTAAAAAAATTCTGGGCAACTTAAATGTTTTGCTAACCTGATTATTTGCGGCCAGTTCTTATAGAAGAGAGAGGCAACCCCAGAAAAGATTAATTCATTTTTGCACGTGTTAAAGTTAATTAACATTAGCATATTTAGTGATGCAATAGGCAATTAAAGACTTTTGGAGAAATAAGAAGAAGAAAAATGTACGTATTATATATTCAAAATCAGTCTCATAACATTTTCTAAAAATGTTGGCTTATGTCCAGGATCTAAGGCTGGGGGTGGGTACGGTTTCTTTGTAGCTGAAGAAAGAGTAGAAAAGAATCTGTTCCATTTCCTTAAAAATAAAAGACTTCGTGTTTTATACAGCATGGTAAATGAAATGCTTTTCTGATTTTTACCTGCCGGCAGGATCTGGAGGAAATTTTGCTAGCAGGCTATTCTGTTTTCCTCTCTTTGGCAACATGGTGACACTGGTTTTGTAGCAAAACAGTCTTTGCTTATTAGGCATTTCTTCAAAATCCTGAATAAGCAGCTCTTTCCACATTTTTTTGTTCCACATGTTAAACATTTCATTGCAATTTGAGCTTTGTCTGTGTGTGTGTGTGTGTGCATGTGTGTGCGTGTGTGTGTGTGTGTGTGTGTTGATAGGAAAGATTGAAAGGGGATGTATAAGAATTCTTGAAGGTTTTTTGTTTAAAAAATTAATTCCTACGATTATGTATTGGAGCCTCTACAGAAGGTGATTCCAATTTATTACATACAGCCAAAGTAAAGCCCATCCATCTTGAGCAGCGGCAGTAGGGAGGGGATATTGAAGAAGACATGAAATTCGGTGTTTGAGTAGATGAGATTTAATTTTCGGAAAACATTTCACTCATAAAACAGATAGCACCCCAGTGTCAGCCCTGACCTCCGTGATGTCAATGTCGTCGTGGGAGCGTAGCTAAGCCTCAAAGTAAAACAAAGAAACATTGCATGTCAGCTCAACACCATTTCTTCCCTTACACTATGTACAATATATATACACAAAGCCTTATGGTATTCCTGTTAACGGCTTGTTACTTTACGTTCTAGCTTTTGGAGGGGGAGGAAGGAGAAAAATCATTTTGCATTTCCTAGGTTCTGAGCAAGTACAGTATGCTGTTGCAAGACTTAACATTATTTAGGTCAGCGTCCTAAGGACAGCTTTTATTTTATCGTTCGTGATGGTCAGCTATACATCGAAAGGAACTCAGCATCAGTTTATTTTTCTGTAAGTGCTTTTATTCTGCTTTTAAGTTTAAGCAAATTCATTCACATTTTAATACCATTCCGACTGGGGAGGTATCTGCCATTCTGTACCGCAGATACATTTAGCAGAATACATTTACACGGCTTGTGGTTAGAGGTTATAGCACGGATACAGACAGCTGATCATGCATTCTTCTACAAGCCTGCCGGCACCATTTAGGATTCTGAAAAATAATCTAGAAATGCTACACCCTTTATAATATTATTCTTTACTTTGCAGTAGCTTAAAAGGTTTGTGTTTGTCATTGTTGCTAGCCATTCTATGAAATTAACAGTCTATAAAATGCATCCCGAAACAGATACATACTGTATTGAAAGCTTTCTTCAAGAAGAAGATGTGACAGTATTCGTTCCAGCTTATTTTCTTCCTTAGCAAAAGGATTGTCTGATTCTCAGAAGCAGAAGGGCACATTCATTGTGCAGCAGCTCTGCTGAACTGTATGAAATGCCTTCTACTGTCTGGTTGCAGAATTTGGAGTTTGCTAAACAGTGTTTAGTGATTGGGCTCATCTTGCATCACCAGTTGATGACATTTTTCTTTGTTCCCTCCTACCCAGTTGAACCAAGACTCTGAGGCTGATATGCAATGTCACTTACAACATTAATCAGACACTGCATTTAAGGTGAGCTGTCCTTTGCCTCCTCCTTCCCCAGTGCTCGTGTGCTGCCTGCAGTGCGTATCTTGCTTCTGCGAGCCTAAGATGGCAGGCAGGATTAGCCGTGCTTGTGCTGTGTGTGTGCATGCTGTGTATAGAATTCATTACACGTTGCCTAGTATTTCAGATGTGAGTATGTAAATGCTCGGGATGCCATATCATCTGGTAGCGAAGACTTGTTTTTGCCTCATTACAGCCTTAGCTATTTCAGCATCACCTTTCAGCTCCGATTCATTTGCTTCCGGATGTTTGCTTTTCATCACATTCAAAATAGAATTTTACCTTTTTTTTTTTTAACAAAGGCAAAAAAAAAAAAAACCCTAAAAACAAAAACAACAACAAAACTCTGCTACCAGATGGTGTCTCCCCTTTCTTCTTGCATTTGCTGTCTTTTAAATAATGTATGTTGTATTGTTAATTAATGTGAATATCAAATTAAACACTTGAAACTTACATGTTTATTATGCGGGTAGGAGGCAAGGTGGAATCTATTTTTAACTCTTATGCACTCCATGGCGTACAAACAACTTGGTTCTCAAATTTGTATTTTCAGTACTGGTATCAGTGGTTTGATTTTCAGCAGATGTGACAGTGGCCTTTGCAATGGTCAGCTCCAGGCTTTGAACTCTCAGAGGAGGAAGGGAAAAAAATTCAACACGCTACTTCCTTGGTTGCAGCCTCAGAGAAACCTTGGATGAGAAACTTCTTTTTTCAAACCTGTTTTCCTGTTGATAAATTCAGTTCTCGTGATCACAGTACATTCAAGCTGTTCTGCGTATGGTTTTGTGTGTGTGTGACAATTGCATCTAAAACTTGAGAGCAAGAAGACGGAGAAATCAGTTGGTCTCCATCGCTTTACATAAAAATGGCTGAATGTCTTGTGATGCTAGCACTGCATTAAGTGATACATACAGGTAGGTTGAAATTTGCATGTTTTATAGATTTTTTTTGAGCCATGTAGCAAGAACATTAAATAGATTAAAATATGACTTTTAAAACAAATTAAATAAGACAGTTGTGATTGGGAGGGGAGGGTATTCAGTTGGATGGCCTTTCCTATTCAGATACTATACAGATATATAGCTTTTATAAACTTGTAAAATGATTCTGCTATAAAAGTGAGATGATTCCTCCTAAAAAATCATATATATGATAGGTGTGGCGCCATTAGACCACAAAAGAATTTTTTGAAAAGTCTGTGGATTCAGCTCCATTTTAGCTTGAAACTAAAAATAAATGGGTTTCTGGAGATAATTTTGAACAGCGCAAATAAGCTTAATAAGAAACATTTAAAATATTTAAATTTTAAGAAGCGGTCTTTAAACGTGTTATATGAGAGATGAAAATAAAAACTTAGAGGCTTCCAAAATCAATTTTAGATAATGTACAAGAATAAATGTATTATTTGTATATCTATTATTTGGGGAGATGAGGAATCACAATTTTAAAGGGGGAAATATTAAATATAGATGGCTCTGTTAGAAGAAAAATAGCCTCACTGGATGAAACAGAGTCCCTAGAATGGTTCATTGCAAACCATACAGCTGTGGTTCTGTAAGCACCAAATTCTAGCACTTTTCAAAATAAATTCATGGGTCCTTTCCTTTGAGCTTAACTTCTCAAATATATTTTAGTTTCAAATTAACACTGGGCCGGAACCTGTTTCTTTAGTAACCACATCTTATTTTAAAATGCAGTAACAGATATGCAAAAGATAGTCTTTAAAAAAAAATGTTTCATGAAAATTTTGCAGTTCTTTTTCCTCTCATGTAGAGTCTGAACTGGTTTTAGACGTTTATAAATGCGGTCTTCAAGCCTTAAGAATTAAGCCATATTTCTATACATAGAAACCTTGCACAGTAAGAGCCTTTTCTTTTCCCCTTTGTGCTCAGCACTTTCAAAATTAAGGTTTTCTTTGTCATGTGCTCCAGAATGCTGGTCAAGGCTTGTGTGCAAAGGTGTAGTTTCATTATCACGAGTTCACCAGCGCCACTGAAACAATAGATATCTCAGAAATTCTGAGAATCAGGAAATGCTTATGCTATTGTTTTTGCCTGATTCCTCCATTGGTAACCTCCGAGCTCTCAGTAGAGAAGGACCCAAACCCAAGCCCACCCCAGCCCCAACTATAAGTGCACATGGAGCCTCTGTGCAACCATCTTTGTAGGTGTGTTAGGAGGGAGATGCTGCCAAACCCAAAACCTCCCTGAGGTTTGCTCCAGTATGTAGAACACTGAGCTGCAGAACCATCTGTGTAAAAAGTTGCTTTATCTTAGCAGTCTGTCTAATATTCCAAAGCACTGTCTATCAAATCAAACCTCTCATGGACTAAAGATTTGTTGTTGTTGTTGTATTGTTGTTTTGAGGCCAACTTAAATATTTTGCTTGGAGTTTTTTCTCTGGTTCAGTATATTAGAACATGATTCATCTCACAGTGATTTTGTTCTCTGGGCTTGCCATGAAATATCCTTCCTGCAATACCTTTTTTTTTTTTTTTTTTGCTGTTTGGGAGCCATTTTCCTTCTTGCCTGTGACTTAAAAAGACTAAGTACATTTTGCACATAGCATCAATCAGAGGATCGTAAACTGAAGGGAAATGTCGGAACCCTGATTCAGCATTGCCTGTTTATTTCAGTATCAGTAGCATTAACAGTTGCAGTAGGATCAAGCTAATTGTCACTCGTTCTTGAGCAAATAATGAGCCCAGCATTTGTAATTAAAACACTGTTGCTGTTCGGAAAGATTACAACTCAATGTCTTCTATTTTGATAGGCCGGTACAAATTAATCATTTTGAACCCATTTGAATCTTAATCACAAGATTAGATGGATTCAATGGAATTGTTTTACCCTACAATTGAATGCCTGAGAGATTCAACAGTGTATTTCTTCTCTGTAAAATGTCGATCCTTTTGTTTTTAACTCAAGCGTGGTTGTGTTACCTTATAGGTTTTCATACCTCATGATTTTTTGTGGCATTATTCATTTATGTTGCTCTTGGCCTCTCCTAAAAGAATTTTAAACACAAGTCAAGGAGCTTGAAAGCCAAATAAGACTGTTGGGAAGTATACTGTACCACTGTCATTGTAATTAATAGACCAGTGAATGGAAGAATAATTATTATTTATTACTTTGTTGTGTTTCGCCTTAATGCTTTGCCTTCATATTTCACCAGGCACAAAGCTTTTCTAAACTTACCCATTTACAATTATCATTGGATTTCCTGCCGGTTGTAGAGGATGGCACTTATCCCTTCTCATTGTTGGAAAGACAGTGCTTAACCCATTTATACTTTTTGGCTAAGGTGTTTACACTGGGCAGGCCAGAGCAGGTGCGACAGGAAGAACGTGCAAACAACTGCCTTGTTCCCACCAAAACAAAATGGGCAAATCTGTGGTTTTCTGCCTGAATGATTTGTAGTCTAAAATTCTCAACTCTTTTTTCGGAGAATAGGAATTGTTTTTCCAAGCCTTAACTCAGTGAGATTACCAAGATGGCATCTCTTGCTACTAGAGGGATGTTGATCTACCTCAGCAATTTCCATGGATCCCCCATAGAGGAAATGGGTACCCAGACCACATCTTAGGGCTGGTTGATATGGGGAGATGGATCTAGAAAGACGATCTTCTCTTTAATACGCTAAGCCTTTGAGTTCCTTGGTACCATATGGTTCATTCTAGCAGCTCCCTTCCAAGGGAAATGCTGTTCTTAATGGCTTTCTTGGTAATTCAACAAATATATTGAGTACGTACTACATACCAGGCATATTCCAGAGGCTAGAAATATAGTAATGAGCAGGAGAGACCAGGGCCTGCCTCTCATAGACCCACCCTTAGTGTGGTGGAGTGGTAGGGGCCAGGGGCACAAAAATAAATATGTAAACAATTAATTGGAGAAGACAAGTGCAAAGGAGAAAGAAGATACAATTTAAAAAAACACGGGTGTGTTGTTGGGAGGCGAAGAGCCACTTTATTTTATTTTATTTTTTTTGCGGTACGCGGGCCTCTCACCGCTGTGGCCTCTCCCATCGCGGAGCACAGGCTCCGGACGTGCAGGCTCAGCGGCCATGGCTCACGGGCCCAGCCGCTCCGCGGCACGTGGGATCTTCCCGGACCGGGGCACGAACCTGCGTCCCCTGCATCAGCAGGCGGACTCTCAACCACTGCGCCACCAGGGAAGCCCGAAGAGCAACTTTAGAATGGTTGGCCAGGGAACTCCTTCCGGAGGAGTGGTATTTAGGTGGAGACCTGGATGGTGACATGGATGCAGACAGGGGAAGGGCTGATGGAGAGCGTTACCAGGAAGCGGGGTGCTCGTGCTCAGACCACAAACTCCTTTCTACGAGTAACTGCCGTTATATCAGAGCCAGCTCTGAGGACTTGGTGCGTTGAGCCTGACTTAGGTAAGCTGCCCCCGAAGCGAGACGGTGGGCCAGGCCCGCATGGCTGGTTTTAGTCAAATTCCCAGGACTCAGTGCCAGCAGAGTCATTGCCTTTGACCCAGACCCACCGCAACACGGCCTCAGAAGGTACAGTGAAGTTCTGGACTTTGCAGTCCTAGGTGGTATTGAAATTTGGGCACAGATTCAGTGCTAGCCCAAGAAATCCACAGAAGAAAGGAATCCTGGAGCAAGGAAATTTCTGGGAAGCCTGTTGCTTTATTTTTCTTAAGAACTCCAGAACTTCAATTCGTGGCAAAACATTGAGAGAGCGACTTCCTTTAATTTTTGTTTTCAAAGGCAAGAGGTGGAAGGGTCTGTCCCACCTTGCCAGTAAATTGTCTTTGACCTCTGACACCTCAAACGCTTCAGTTTCTGCAGAACTCTGTTGGTGGCTTTCTAAAGACCTCACTGCTTGGAGCGTTCTTGCGCTATTTGAACAAATAATACTAAGGAAATTCTTCAGAACCAGAACTCCTTCATGCCTTTTAGGTTCGTCTGCTAATGAAGCTCCAAGAACAAAGGGATAGGTTTGCTCTACACCTTAGAAACCATAAGACCCTTCAAAGTCTACTCAATGTTTCAGAAGCACCTTCTAACACTGATTCACAATTTAGTGGGCTTTGCTTATCACAAGTTAGAAGTGGCCTGGCTGACTCCCTACACTTTGTTTGGTTTTGACTAGCCATAAAACATTCCGCTGCATGAAGAATGTTCTAGTTCTTTGTAGTAGAATATTGCCCATCAGTGGGGAAGGGCGGTCTTCAACTGTTCAGTTCACTTCTTCAAATATTTGTTGAGCATCTACTGTGTGACAAGCACCACTACAACCCAGGCAGGATGGAAATGTGACACGAAATTCCCTGTGAAGCTCATGTCCACTTTCACAAGGCTAGGGGGTTGTATGGACAGGTACAATTGTATATCCTCTCTGTTCCAGAAAGAGATGAATGGCATGCTGCTCTCTTAGTGGCCTTTTATACTGTTTCCTGAAGGCTAGCCTTCAGTTTGGGGGCATCTCAACCAATGGAAAAGATGGTTCTTCCCTGGGACTCTGGGTCTCATCCTCAATCACCTTCCCAAAATGTCCTGGTTCCTAATAAGCCACCGTATGTCTGGCTGCCCTTCTCCAAGCTGGTCTGCCTGGCCTAGCAGGTGACCTCCAAAACGGTTGCCACTCTTTCGCATTCATGAGCAGATGTTAAGTTGAGAAGGCCTTGAATGCAAAAATTTGAATTCGTGATGCAGGCAAGATGCTTCTGCTTTTTCACCTTCCCTGACAGACAGTGGGGGTCTCCCTGCTGGCTGTTCTGCTTCTGTGGGAAGCAGGTAAATCAAAGACCAATTGCCAAAGCCCTTGTCTTTGTTAGGTGATCCCAGCATGGCACTGCCATGGCCCAAACATCTCATTGACCAGAAAATGGCTCTTTTGATCTTGTCATTCATTTTGCATCTTTTCCTTTAATGACTTTCTTGCTTCTGCAGCTATTCCTGTTCAGGGTTTGAGACTAGCATTTGGCTCTACAGTCACTATATTTGGCCTGTGGAGGAAGTTTGTTTTCTGGTTCGGTTTTGTTTTTAAAATGCCAGTATAAATATTTTTTCTGCGTTCATAGAATGCTGTGAAGACTTTCATGATTTTTTTTTATATGATTAAACAAACCTCTTACTTTACCCCGTGGTTATTGCTGCCAAATAGATATTTTGAAATTCTTTTTTTTTTTTCCCTGCTCAAATCTTCTACCCTGTCTGAGGCCTTACTCTAATTAAGGCCTCACAGTCCTGCCCATCTTCCCCAGCACTGAGCATGACGTAGAGTCCCTGCCCCGAGGGCCTTACAAGTCAGTGAGAGGAGAAAACAAAAGCCACCAGCTGAGAATGTGGTTAAATCCCAGAAGGGCAGTGCCCTTGTAATTTTTTCCCCTTTTCTCTTGTTTCTTGAGCTGTGGAAGGGAAGCGGGGGACCTTTAGTAGGGAAAGAGAGGGGCATCACTGAAAGATCAGAAAATGCAGGATATTCGGGGAACACTGTGGAAGGGCCATCTAGGAGGCAAAGTGGGGAGAGGGCAGCAAGGAGGCAGGGAGGGGTGTGTGGAAAATCAGAAGGAGGGAACAAAGCGGGCAGTCAGGAGGCAGGCTGCTGTGCTGCACCCTGAAGCTGGGGGCGTGGGGTACAAGGGAGGAGTGGGAGGGGTTGCAACGAGTAAAAGGAGGCTGGGAGAGCCCCCAAGATGCAGGCTGCGGGCCTGCTGTGTAGGGACTGGGTGCTCTCATGTTCTGTCTGGTTCGGCCGCAATGTTGGCCTTAGGGCTTAACTGTCCCACGTTGACTGTTATGAAAAGCCCACAGACTGGCATCCTTAAGGGTGATTTATCCCAGAAGCTTATGAAGTCTCTATCCCAAGGCTCCTATTCTACATGCTGAGGATGCCAGAGACCACCCCCCAGCCCTGCTGCCATCACTTGACTAGAACTGGGTTAAACTTTAAATGAGCAGATTTTTACATGGGTTGTGACCAAATGCTTTTGGTTTTCCACAAAGCTCAGCCTGGAGATAGACCCCAAATACCCATTTTAAGCAGCAGACTTTAGAAACTCTTTTGCCCAAAGTCATGTTGCCCTCACAGGTGTGCTGCTCTGCTTTTGGAGCCCCCAAAGCCTGTCTTCCTTGCTCTTCACCCACCTTTCCAGGCCCTGGTCTGAGTGCCCGGCAAACCATCCCCAGTGGATATTCTGATGGTTTGAATTCCTTGGTCTCCAGGAGCACCGCCCCTGCTGGCACACCAGCACGTAATGCCGCCATCATCTGGCACTTCTTTTTTTTTTTTACATCTTTATTGGAGTATAATTGCTTTACAATGGTGTGTTAGTTTCTGCTTTATAACAAAGTGAATCGGTTATACATGTACATATGTTCCCATATCTCTTCCCTCTTGCGTCTCCCTCCCTCCCACCCTCCTTATCCCACCCCTCTAGGTGGTCACAAAGCACCGAGCTGATCTCCCTGTGCTATGCGGCTGCTTCCCACTAGCTATCTATTTTACGTTTGGTAGTGTATATATGTCCATGCCACTCTCTCACTTTGTCACAGCTTACCCTTCCCCCTCCCCATATCCTCAAGTCCATTCTCTACTAGGTCTGTGTCCTTATTCCCGTCTTACCCCTAGGTTCTTCATGCCCTTTTTTTTTTTTCTTAGATTCCATATATTTGTGTCAGCATACGGTATTTGTTTTTCTCTTTCTGATTTACTTCACTCTGTATGACAGACTCTAGGTCCATCCACCTCACTGCAAATAACTCAGTTTCGTTTCTTTTTATGGCTGAGTCACATATATACAATGGAATATTACTCAGCCGGTACTTCTTGCTTGGCTCTTACGGGAACGTGAAGCACAGACTTCAGTTGCTGTGTGAAACTTAGACTCACTTTATTCTGTCATTGAGGGAACTGTGGCCCGGAGAAGTTCTGATTTCTCCAGGTCACTCAGAGAGTTAAGTGGCCACGCCTAACTCCCAGTCCAGTGCACTTTCTGCTAAACCAAGGTGCTTTTAGGTCACGTGGGAAGCCCAGTTCTAAGCCAGAGGTTGGCAGACTTTTTCCGTAAAGGGCCAGATAGTAAATATTTTAGGCTCTGTGGATCAAGGCAAAACTGAGGATGATATGTAGGTATTTATATAACAACAAAGAAAATAAATTTCTATGAACTCTTTATTGATGAAATTAAAAACATACTAATATATAATATGAAGTATAATAATAATTATATATATTTTATATATATACACACATAGTGCCATAGATACAGAAATGATTGGCTGTGCCTGTGTCCCAGTAAAATTTCACTTATGGACAATGAAATTTGAATTTCATTTAATTTTCATGTCATGAAATATTATTTTACTATTGATTTATTTTTTCAGTCATTTAAAGATGTCAAAACCATCCTCAGCTTGAAGGTTGTACAAAAACAGGTGGCAAGCGAAATTGGCCTGTAGGACGTAGTTTGTGGACCCATTTTCTAAGACAAAAGCTGCAAACTGGGGGCCCATTGGTCAGTCCAACCCATATATGTACTTTGACTTCTATCAAGAATTTTAATTGAATCCATTGCCAACTTTCTGTTTTCTATTTTTTGAATTGTATTTTTTACTTCTAATTATAAAAGTAATATATATCTACTTTGAATTAATTTGGAATGTTAACATTTTGGCGTGCATTCCTTCAGTCTTTTATCTATGCCTGGCGATTTTTTTAATAGTTGAGATAATATAGACAATTTTGTATCTTCTTTTTATTTACTTAATATCATATCATAAGCATTTTATATCATTTTAAAGTCTTTCATTAACATAATCTTTTAAAACTTTATCGTGAAAATCTTAAACAGGCGTACAATATGAAAAAGCTAGTCTAATGAACCCCTGTACAGTCCTCGCCCAGCTTCAACAGTTCTCAATGGCTGGCCAATCTTGTTTCATGTAAATCCTCTCCTGTATTATTTTAAAGCAAATCCCAGATCATATCGCTTTATTGCTAAATATTTTAGTATGATTCTCTAAAAGACAAGGATACTAAGAGAAGACGCTTTTTTTTTTTTTTTTGAGGAAATAAATGCTAAAGTATTTAGGTGTGGAAGAGAATGTTTGCAACTTACAAATGATTCAAGAATAAAAATAGCTAAAAAGATATGACTGGAGTGTATATAGTTTTTTGGTACTATTCTTGCAACTCTTCTATAACTTTGAAATAGTTCTAAATAAAAAGTTCTAAAAATATGGAATCCTAAAAAAAATGTTGATTAGTAAGAAAGAAAAATAACCACATGATATCGCTTTACAAATGAACTTATTTACAAAACAGAAACAGACTCACAGAGAACTTACAGTTACCAGGGAGGAAGGGTTGGGGTAGGGAGAGTTACGGAGTTTGGGATTGACATGTACACACTTGCTATATAAAAAAAAAAAAAAAAAGGAAGAAAAAGAAGAAGAACCACAGCATCATTATCACACCAACAAATAACAATAATTCTTTAATAACTTCAAATATCATAGTCAGCATTCAGATTTGTCCAGTTAGGTCATTTAAAAAAAAAAAAAACTAGTTCAAAGCACAATTCCAAATGAGGTCCATACAGTCCAATTAATGTTCCCTTACATTTCACTTAATCTATAGGTTTCCTTCCCTCTCTTTCTTTCATCCTTGCTATTGTCATAAAAATTTTGTTGAAGAAACAATTTGACTCATAGGGTTTCCCCAAATCGGAAATTTCAGATTACATTCCTTGGTGCTGTTTTTTTTGTTTTTAAATTTAATTTTATTTGTTTATTTTTTATACAGCAGGTTCTTATTAGTTATCTATTTTATACATATTAGTGTGTATATGTCAATCCCAATCTGCCATTTCATCCCACCACCCGTCCCCCAACTGCTTTACATGTTCCTCTGTCTCAGAGACTTTCTGTAAAGTGGTCATTACAGCTAGAGACCTGATCAAGACACAGAATATATTTTATATAAAAATCCTGATTTGGGCTTCATTGGAAAATTCTGCAGATCTGGCATTACCACCTGGCAACAATTGGTCTGGGGCTGGGTAGTGACAACCCCATCCCCCATTTAGGTGGGACATGAATGATCCTGTAGGCCCCAGTTCCTACTACTTCCTGCCTGGCTTCCAGGGGCGGGAAGCTGCCACCTGCATTCTACACACTGCCCTGCAAGGCCGTTGGTAGACTTCTCAACACGACATCACAGGAGGCTTTTCAGGAATGTAGTGGAGATTAGAGAAGATGATTTGGACGGGGACTTTCTTAAAATGCTTAAAGGGAAAGAGAGAAGCAGGCATATAAGAGGGAGCCAAGTGACAGAACTTGGTGAGTACCCAGGATGAGGGGAAGAGAGAAGTAAAACAATAAATTAAATTAATAGTGCGTGAAGAATGGGAGGCAGAACGAGTTACAGATTCCTAACCCATGGTGGGAAACAAAGGAAGCAAGTGGGTTTCAAAGGGACACACTTTAGATTTTTTCCTATGTAATGATAACATTGAAACCTTAAAAAAGAGAAAGAAGGGGGGCAGTAAATAAATTGGCCAAGAGTCAAATCAGAAAGCTGAAACAGGCAGTTGTAACATAACAGAAATCATGTGGGGATTAAATGAAATGAGGTACAAATCAAGGACAGCTTCCTAGAAAAGGCCGCTAGAAAAGGATCAGGGGCCATGCTGTGGAGATGTTGAAGAATTAGTAGAAATTTAAGAGAGGAGAGAATCTTAAAAGTCTTAGGATATTTTTTTCTTATTTGCAAATGCATTGAAATGACAAATATTATAAGGATATAAAAATATATCACATTTAGTTGTTTTGAAAGGAATAAATTTTTACAGAAAAGAATAAAATTATGACAAGTTGGGACGTTCTTGGAAATTTCCAGATAATTCCCCATACTAAGAAGAATGATTAAGAGAGAGAATCTGTGACCGGTTATGAGGAAGGGTGGAAAATTTTGAAGGACAGTCTGATTATGTAAGTTTTAGGCTGTGGTGTTTAAAACTGTTGCCGTGATATTTTAGTTATTAATAACAATTTAGGGGAAATCTACTCACTTTTGGAGAAACATTTGGCCCTAGTGAGAAAGAAATGCCACTGTTTATGAATTCCAAAGTGGGTGTAAGGAGCCATTCACTTGCTAAGCCTCTTAGGAGAGCCAGAGCCGATTTCACCCTTAGCAAGCTGTTGACAGCATCTGATCAAGGTACCACCTGAAACATGTTAGCAGCACAGAAAGTGAAGTCAGACCTATATTTAAAATCCCTTTATGTCACTCCCCATGTGACCCTGGCGGCCTACCCATGGAAAATTTCCATGGTATAAAAGTTGCTTTACATATGGGAACTACGGTTCTTACTGCTTGGATGGTAGGAACTTAGAACTCTGAATACTTGACCTCGAGCACCGACAGCCGTATGCAGATGCTTCACACGTGTTATCCCATTTAACTGTCAAAAAGCCCTACGAGGTAAGCGTAATACGAAAATCAGCTCCATTTTGCAGATGAGCAAGCCAAGGCTCAGGGAGGTTAAATAACTTGCCTAAAGTCACACAGTGTGTAGCTTTGTAATTGACGAAGCTGGGCTTTAAACCCAGGCAGGCAGAATCCAAAGGCCAAATTGCCTCACTCTACCACCTCCCACCTTCCAATCGCTGGGCAGCACAGAGAACAGCACCTCATACTGGCACTTCCCAACTAGAAGTTCCTAATCCCCATGCCTTAGTTTTCCCAAAAGCCTCAGTGGAAACACATAAACTTGCAGTCAGACCACAGATTTCCTTAGTTTGGAATCCATGATTAACAACGTGTTCGCTCAGGTTTTGTAGCTGATTGGCAATTACGTATACAAAAACATTGCAGGATTGTTGTTTTTTTTTAAGTACGAAGATGAATCCTCAGTTAATAAGTGCAGTTTAGTGGAATAGCTCTTTCTGAACGTGGCCCATGGAGAAAGAATAAAGGGCACTGGCTTTGAGGAGGTTGTAACCTGCTAGTGTACGTGTGTGTGCAGGTTGCCCAGTCTATCAACCTTCAAAACCCTGTCTTTATTTTTAAATTACATGATGCTTTGACTTTAAGTCAGTATATTTCTCTGTGATTATTAAAATGTTTTAACTGCTTTGTATGCAATATTGGAATCTCCTTTATTCATCAGAATGATCACAATCTTAAAACGTGATCAGGAACTAGGAAGCAGAATTGTGTACGCTGTATTCCAAGCTAAAAACAGGATGTAAGGCGTGCAAAGAACCTACTTCTTATCCTTTATAAATTGTAACCTGGGAATGAATCTTTTCAAAAGAAAATTTTAAAATAAGACTCATACTACCAAAAGGCAGGGAACATGGATGGTTTTGTAGAAAACAAGCAAACAAAACCTGTACATTAGAGCACTAGGCTGTTAGCTCCTCCGCAGGGCGAGTTTGTGGCAGGCCTCAGTAAATACTTTCTCAATGAGCAGTCCCTGAATCTTGGACGAGAGATCCTAGCAGGCAGTCAGTGCGCTTTATTTCAGGAAGAGGCCCGGGTCTTTTGCGTGAACTAGCTTTTATAGCACGTTAGGAAAATCAATCTAGGCCTCTCCTGTCAGCCGTGGGAAAGCGCAGGTGACACTCGATTCCTGAGAATTTAAATTAAAACTGCAGTTGACTTCTCTGAAGCCTGCCTCTTAAATGTGCAAGGGTTGGATGTTCTCTGGGATCTGGGTGCGGAACCCAGGGACCCCCTCTGCGGACCCAGGCCTGGTTCTGATAGTGACTAGGCTCTGTGGCCGTAAAGCCCCTAACTCGGCTGCCCTCGCGGCAGGTTCTGAATTGTGTTCTCCCCCATGAGAGGGAAGCGGAGGCCGCTGCTCCCTTCCTGGCGTCTGGGGCCGTCGTGGGTTCCCCCCACCCCGCCCCCAGTTGCACCCAGGTTGGGCCTGAGGCCTCGCGGGGTCGTAGTGCGTCCCGAGGCCGTGTCCTGGGCGCGTTGACGCTCCGACATCGGGCCCGCGGCTAAGGCCGGGGAGCCCTCTTCCCGGCCAGGCTGCGTCCCCAACCCCACGCCGGGGGCGGGCCGGGCCGGCCGAGCCGAGCCGCCGGCGTCCATTTTCTGGGCGGTGCTGCGAGACGCCGCGGCCTGACTCGCGGGTCCGGAAGCGCCATGGACCCCCGGGGAACGCGCTCGCGGGGCAGCGGCCGAGCCCTGTAAGTGCCACCGCAGGGGCCGTATGCGGGACGGGTGGGCGAGACGCGGCCGGCCCGACCCCTCTTCTCCCACGAGGGAGCCTCGAAACCCGGCAGGGGAACGCTGGCGCAGGGCTGGGAGCTCCGCGGACGTCGGAGAGCCGAGCTGCTACGGCGACCCGGCGCCCGCAGGTGCCGGGACGCCCGGGCCCGCGCCCTGGGGGAGGGGGTCTAGCCGCAGGGTCGGGCACGTTACGCCGCAGCGAGTGGCCCATCTGCGCGGCTCTGCTGGAAGGCGGGGGGCCGGGGACAAATGCGCACCCAAGGGCTGGGGACGTGACGGGCGCCAGTCCAGAAGGCTTGGGAACTGCGCTAACAGCCGCATCTCCCCTCTCCGGGACTGCGACTCGGACCCCGGTCCTGACCCATCGGGAACCTGAGCATTTCCTTGGTCGAACACCAGAGCCCCTGGAATTGAAGGGGACGTGCAAAGGCAGGGCCCTGCCCCCAGGGGTTTGCAATCTCAGCCTTCTACTTCGGCAGTAGTTAGGTCTCCTCTATTGGTACAACACGACCGCCCGCAGTTAGCCACTTCTTTGCAGGGTATATTATAAATCACCTGAGATTTTAGTCTCTCCGCGGTGCCACTTTATAACTCCTCTGCTACAGGTAAGTGACTAATTCCATTCTGGACTTTGGCCCAAATTGAATATCTCTTCTAAGGATCCATTATGGATGATACGTATTACGGTGCTTTATACATATTTTAAAGGTTAAAGAGTTTTCTCGTAATTATCAAGCTCAACTGCTCGGTCAGGTTCTCATGGTTAAAAAGCATAGGATTAAGTCCGCGGTTTCAGAGAAACTTCTGGTGAGGTACTATCTCTGAGTGTAGTGTTTTTCCAACAAGAGTAGAGACCCATTAGAAGATTGTGAAATCAGTTTAGTGGGTTACTACCGGATTTTTTTGAAGATATAGAATATATAATGCAATATAAAAAATAATAGAGTAGACTAGAAAATATCAGAGTGCATTGCACATAATAAGAGTAAGCATTGTTTTTTAGGCTTTGGGGTTTCATTTTATATAATATGATTTTTAAAAACGGTGGGTCACTGTCAAAGTTTCTAAACCCTGACTAACAGGTTAATAACCCAGGGTTTGGAATCAGTTGAACCTGCATTTAAGTCCCAGGTCTAACATAAACTAGCTCTGTGACCTTGAATAGATTCCGTGACCTTTCAGAGCCTCTTTATGTAGCTGTAAAAATGGGGGAATGTCTCCTGTGAGGACTATATGAAGTCGCATGTGTCAATCACTTTGCCCAGTGCTTTACTTACAGTAGGTGTTCAGTACACAGGCTAATTGCAATCACTTTTGTTGCTGATATTTTCAGTCCTGGCACCCAGTTATGGGACACTGCTTTTTTTCTTCTTTTTAGATCTCGATGCGGTGGAGATGGAAGACTCAGAATCAAGGATTTCCAAGTGATTTCTTCCAAAGCACGAGAAACTAACTCTGTTAAGCCTGCTCTGTTCTAACTGAGGTAACTGAATTTACATCTCTCCGTACTCTACGTGAAATAGGAAATGTTTTTTCTGAGGGACTGAACCACTCCCAAGGAGCTTATGATTTGTTGCCAGCGATCCACCAGGTTTGGGGATTACAAAGTGACAATGACATTTAGGCGAGCTGTTGTTAAGGAGACATGAAGGGGGAACTAAGGGCTTCTCATTCCAGTTCTGTCAGTGACTGTCGTGGGAGCTTCTGTAGGTCTCTTCTTCAGGCCGGAAGGACCCACAGACGTCACTGAGGCCCAGAGAGGTTAAATGACTTTTCAGAGAGACCCAGTGGGCTGGGTGGGGAAAGGCCTGGGGCTCGCATCTCGATTGCTCAGTCATACAGTCAGCTTCTGGGCCTGCTGCAGGGTGACCACCGTGCTAGGCGCTGAGGATACAAGCGTGAAGAGCCCGTCCCCAGGACACACACTGTTTGCACAGATGAGTATTGACAGCCCAGAACACTAAACTTCACCTTTGAGGCATAGACAGGGCCCCAGATAGTGATAATAACAACTACCATTTATCAAGCACTTTTGTGTGTGAGTGCAAGGCAGTGTGTTAAGGGCTTTAAGTGCTGTGTTTTTACTCACTCCTCACAATAACCCTGTGAAGTAAGGAAGAAGAGATGTGAAGGATTGAAATGTGAAAATGCAGGCAGGTCGTAGAGGGCTTTGCATCTCAGAGCACACTTAGGATGCACATTCGGTGTGTAAAGCACGATGCTAGCACCGTGAAGTTCAAGGGAAAGTGCTTGCCCTCTAGGAGCTTATAACCTTAACTCCAGAGAGGTGGAGTCAGGTGGGCAATGCCTGACATTAGCTTCTCTCCCGTTCACCTGCTTCCCCGGCGGATCCGGGAGAGACCAGAGTAGTTGATACATCATACTTCTGTTTGTTTTCATACTTCTGAAGTTTTGATACATCAAAACTTCAATGCAAGTTTTCATTTTATTCAAATTTAACATACCTTGCCATCCACTTGTGAATACATACGCTTTCAATTTATAAACAATAGTAAGGGCTTCTCTGAATTCATTTGTTTATTTGTTCATGCAACAAATGTTTATTGAGCTCCTACAAGGCACTTACTTGGGTATTCAAGACCAAACATATGACTGTGTTTTTACAGTCATGATAACGGTCATGCGCATTCTCTTAGCAAGGAATTATCGTTCACCTATTAGAATTTTTCTGTTAACGTGCTAGAATATTGGCTGCAGGGATGTTGGAGATTAACCCATAAATAGGATTCCAACTGGATAAGTAGGAAAATCTTTTTTAAAATCTTCAGAAAGGAATTTCTTTTAATTTTTTGATTCTGCTGTCACTGTCACCTTTACATAGAGGCCTTTTCTTTGTCCACTTAACCTGTCGGCAGAGGAAAAAGCAGTTTGGCGAGGGGGCTTTCTTTGACTTGAAATGCTCTCCTCTTTTAGCTTGTAGGCCGCACAAGACACTGAATGTTCAGAAGTAAAGCAATTTAAGAGCTACTTTAATTTACAAGGTACAAAGTTAGAGGTAGCTCCAGTGATTGCATTAAGTAACAGAAATCAGGTTGTAAGCCTTGAATGCTACTTGTAATAAACTTAAGCTCCAAGTGGAAAACGTTTGAAACTCCAGAAGGAGATGTTGAGTATGAATGTGCTTTGCAAACTTCTAGGAGTTCTATAAACGTTACAGCGAATATTTATCGAGTACCTACTATGAGATCGGAAGGAAAGGCAGGGCAGAAACCAGAGACAGGGAGACCAGTTAAGACAAGGACCACAGTCCACCAAGGAAAAGGCAGGGTTGGGGGGAACTCAGGGAAGACCGGAAATGGGTGATAGCAGTGAAACAGGAAAGGAACAGACACGAAGGGACAAATTGACACAATCTGACATCTGATTTCCAATGTACTCAATTGGAAATCTGAGTAGAGAAGAAATAGCTAAAGTTGACACTGAGATTTCCAAAGCAGCGGCACCCATGAAGATACTTGGAAGGAGGTGAGGGGCTGCATTTTAGAGGGGCTGAGTTTGAAGTGTTGAGGTATGATGTCCCCCAGACGATCAGTGACTTTGTACCCCGGAGGAAGGCCAGGGCTAGTTTGGGAGACACTGGGTTGTGAGAAAAAGTCGAGAGGTGAGAGAAGAGATTTTTCCGGTGGGAGACTGTAGGGAAGCAAAGCTTGAGGGTGGAGCCTTATGAGAAAAGAAGGACCCAGGGAGGACCTAGAGAAAAGTCCGGCAAGAGAGTGAGGAAGAAGGGCTTCCCTGGTGGCTCAGTGGTTGAGAGTCCGCCTGCCGATGCAGGGGACACGGGTTCGTGCCCCGGTCCGGGAAGATCCCACATGCCGCGGAGCGGCTGGGCCCATGAGCCGTGGCCGCTGAGCCTGCGCGTCCAGAGCCTGTGCTCCGCAACGGGAGAGGCCACAGTGGTGAGAGGCCCGCTTACCGCAAAAAAAAAAAGAGAGTGAGGAAGAACAAGAGAACAGGGCTCCAGAAGCCAGAGCAGGGTGTTTCCCAGAGGAGGGAGCCTCGAGTGTTAGACGCAGGAGGAGGAGGGTTGAGGCCCAGGAGGGCCATTGGTTTGACAAGCGCTAGGTCACACATTTGTTGGTGTTCTCCTTTCCTTTGTTGGTGTTTTCCTTGCAGAATGAATATCAAGTGGTTTCATTTGCAAAAAATTCGTAGCTTGCGCAAATGAAGAGTCACTGTTAAATTTGATCCTTGCAAGCCCCAAAACACATTTCTGATTACTAAAATTCAGGCTGTTAAATGTGGTTTTAATGGTAGTCATCCACTTTATTCTGTTGTCAGCAGATTGACCAAAGACGATCCGTTGATAGAAAGCTTTTTAAAAACTACATTTCTGTTGACGCAAAGGTTTCTAATTAATTTTGTAATTAAATTTGTATTTTGCCTTTTACCATATGGCTGTTGTATGACATGAGAGAGAGAGAGAGAGAGAGTGTGTGTGTGTGTGTGTGTGTGAGAGTGTGTGTGTGTTTTCATGGGCATATGAGCTTAGTACAATGGAATGAGAAGGCCGGGGTCAGATAAATCTGGTTTCACAACCTAGCTGGGCCATTTTCCAGGGTTGTGACTTCAGAAAAGTTACTCTCTAAGCCTAACTTTTTCCATCCATAACTCAAATAGGATTATTTTGAAGATTGAGTAATATATAATTTGCTCAGGATCTATACTATAGTAGGCAATTAATAAATGCTGATTCCCTTCCCCTTAAAACTTTTTTTAGGTATATATATTTTTGCATAATATTCATCTATACCCAAAGCCTTATCTTTATGATTTATTTTAGTGTGTTAGTTTTGTCATGGAAAGAGCATACCTGCCGCGATAGCTAACCTATCCTGTGAGAGTTCAAGTGACCGGTAGTTTAGTACGGATAAGAATCCACTTGGGGAATTTATTAAAATGTAGGTTCCCAGGTCCCTAGCACAGAGATTCGAATTCAGTAAATTTCAGGTGGGACCCCTGAGAATCTCCATTTTAAACAAGCACTGCTGTGATGAAGGTTAACAAATGCCAGTTTCTAGGAAGCAGAGGAAGGGTGTAAACCTGAGACTTGATAGGCTGATTTCAATTCCATGAAGATACGCCTGTGCTCGAAATTCTTACATTTGTGTTATTCATGTTCACGGATTATATTTGCAATGAGATAAAAACACATGGATCCCAGATGTGAAGGAACGGTGGTCTTATCGCACCTCACTATTGCCATCCACGGTATATCCACGGCAGTACTGGGTGACATACAGCCCCCAAATCATCTTCTTTTCCCTGCAGAGTAAGTGGTGACACCCTGTCACTATGCCCAGAGTTTGCAAAACCAGCGTAACTTTAAATGTTGTTACCAATAATATATTTAATGGCAGTAACGGTGCACAATCACGCCATTAAAATATTTTGATGCATTTGTCTATCTGACTCTGTGTCTTCTGGTTGATAAACATCTGTGTCATTATATATCCTTTGTTCTCCGCATCTTGGGATCATATAATTTTTAGTTCACGTTGTTCCCAACCTCATTTTATAGATGAGAGAATAATTTATCCTTTTTTCCCCTCCTAGTCCCAGCTCTCTTCTTTGCTTATTCACAGGAAAGGATTGAGACATATAAACATGCTTGGTGTTAAGCTATGTACGGAGAATATAAAACATATTTGACTTGTGTATATTAAATTGCACTTTACGTTCCTTGTACGTAATTTACAAATCAGATGACTCAGTGGGGATATGTTTATTAAAAAACAATACTGAGTCATTTTATAACTGTTGTTGGCATTCCATTGATGGTTTGCTTCTTTTGGAACAGGATGCCAATGTCCTGGAGCCTTGCCTAGAATCAGGGTTTCTCCGTCTATACCCATAGCCCTTGAGGAGAGAAGACAGAACTGAATTTCATGAAGTCCATTCTATACCTTATGTGCATTATCTCAGCCATCTTATTAGAATCTCCAGGTAACCCGGTGTGGTAGAAATTGAGGCAAAGAGGTTCAGTAATGCGGCAGATGTTGTAGAGATGAGATTTTCGAGCCCTGGGCTCTTATCTGGCTCCAAAGTCCAGCCTCCTCTCTCCACACCCCGCGTAGTTTCCCCAGCCACATAGTGAGACTATGAAATAGATCATTGTTCCTGATTGTGGCTTAGAGACCCTTGTCCCTGGTATTACAGTAACCTCAGAATTTTTGACAAGAAGCAAATGGACAAAGGTAATGTGCAAACTTGAGTTAGTTCAACAAATATAAACCATGTGCCAGGTACCAGATCAGGACTCCACCCTCGCGGGCCCTCCCTATCTTTGTCACCTATTCTTATCTACCATCCAAGTGCTGCTGCAGTCTTTTCTTCTAGAGTGAAAACACCAATGGATTTCTGCGCTGATAAGATCAAGATTTGTGTCTTGCTATAGCTGTCCCGGTCCCTGTGTGGGGCTGAGTGTTCCCAGAGTCGCTCTGTCACTTCGAAAGTTTAAAACAGGTCCTTAGGGGATTGCCCGGAGGTGCACAATAAGTGTTTGTTGATTACCCTCTGAGACCCTGAGGAAGTCTACAGGGGGCCAGGGAAGGAGCCCAGAGCCCTGCAGAGGGGGTCTGGGGAGAGGTCAAAAGACCACCGTGTATGAGACAGGACTGGAGGCTTGGCAGTTCTTCCCGTGACCCACTGTGCAACCTTGGGAAAGAAAGTCACGTAACTTTGCTGGCTTGATTTCCTCAGCTGTAACTGGAGAAGGTTTGGCTCAATGATGGCAAAGGCCCCTAAACAGAGGTGCTGAAGCGAGCATATATGGCAACTTCACGTCTGAGGCATGCCAGGGGTCCCGGATTGCAGAGCTTCCTCCGACTGTCGGCGAAGGCATACTAGTACTGGCCAGACCTCAGGTTCTGCCTTTACCCCATACCCTTTTGAGGAAAGTGCATGAATTTAAGAGTGAGAGAGATTGTCTGCTTTGGAGGAAATAAGGATTTTTACTGGCTGGCAATCAATCAAAAGGTGACAGAATGGGAGGTAGGGAATCACGGTTTGAAATTTTATGGCTAGGAAGAACACTAGAAACTAGCCCAACCTCTTTGCATTCCAGATAAGGGAACGGAAGTGCAGGGAAGTCATAGGATTTGCTCAGGGTCACACCGCTAGTGGCAAACTGGGAACAGAAGCCAGTGTCCCTTGCCCGTCCAGAACGCTGTCTGCAGAAACAGGTAGGTCCTGTCCTAAGGCAGATTATCAGGAGAGCAGGAGGTGGCAGTCAGTAAGCAAAGCCTAAGGAGGCACTGGCACTCCACAACTATTCTGTTGGGGAGAGCAGCCTATCATGCCTGCTGGGCTTCTCACAGACATTGCTAAAAGGACACTACAGTGCACACTTTCTGTCCCATCGAAGCCCTGGGCTTCTTGTCAACTAAGATAATGAAGAACATTTCTTTTTAATCTGGGAGAGGCAGAAGGCTGCCTCCTGTTTTTTAAAGCACTTTCCCTCTCTTATTTAAATGAAAATTGCTAAGGTCTACAATAATGTAGTTTCAAGAGGAATGAAACATTTTCTCAGGGAGTATGAAGAGGAAGACGCAGCTCACACACCCCACGTTGCTGGCCACGCCTATGTGCGTGTTCATCGCAGGGTGCCCCGTTGTCACGAGAAATCCAGTGGCTGTACAAATGCTACAGGGACATCCTGGGGTTATTTCAGTAACCCCTGAAGGCCGGCTTTGTGCCAGGTGAGATAGATAGGAGCTGCCACTTCCTGCTTTGTGAGTTGGATGTTGTTTCTAGGTCCCGTTTTGTTTGTGTTATTTTTCCTGTTCGTGTGTTAGAACAACTTCTGACTATTTGCAGAGTTGATTACCACTAGATAATAAGACCAGCGATTCAGTAAAAACAAAGCTGAATTTATTATCTTACCAGACAAGAGAGACTGGCGTTCAGAATCAGTCTCCCCAAACGTATAAGCGTTTTTCATGCAAGCATGGAGAGTTCTGATTAGTTCTGATGGAATGCTGGTTCGCTTCTAGACCAAAGTGAGGATTTTGTGTTTTCAAAACCTACTTGGCATTCTGGTCTGTCCCTGCGTAGGCCTATTTATTCTGGTCTTGTGGTCCTTGACCCGAACTCGGAGAGCAGGGGTGCCGGGGTCTCGGGTGGCCCTTGGTGTTCATGGGGGTAGGCAGTAGCCAGTCGTAGCAGCTGTGTCCCGGGTGCCTGCTGCAGATTCCTCCTGTTGTGTGTTCTGCCCTTTCCTTTGCACTAATGCACGTTCCACCTTTGCTTTAAAACGGGAAGGGGTGGGAGGACCACTTTGAGGAAGCAGAAGGCGCTGGGATACATGGAAAAAGGGATGACGTGGCAGTGAAATGAAGCCCCGAATGGGGTTTCTCTCAGATGTTAGAGAACTGGCCTACCCCGGGTGCTGTGCTAAATCAGGTTTAAAAAAAAAAGAAAAAGAAAAAGCCTGACCTTTAAAGTTTTTCCTGTCAAGGTCTAGCAATTCTGGAGTTCCTTTAGCCCCTGTACCCTGCAAGTTGACTTTTTGCACAGAAAAAGAGTGAAATGTTCTCTCAGAAATTGCCTGGGAGAACATGTTTTTCTCTAAATGAATATGCGCTACGAAGTGAGTTCTTACCCTGTTTTGTTGTCTATTTAATATTCTTAATGTTCATCTTTGTTTTTTGACGTTTTTTCAGGAAACCACTCAGGAGCTTTGTACCATGTTCGAATGATCTGTGTTAAGACTTTCTTTTCTATTTAATGATAGGCGTTTCCAATAAGATGATTTGCGCGTCTCTCTATTTTAGGAAATACTTTTCGAGGCCTTTAATTGTTTCTCTTTTATGAAGCTTAAACGGGAGTCTTACATCCAATCCTAGCAGCTACCTTCCATTAAAAATGACCTATTTTTCCCCCCATGAGGTTTCCTGACTCAGGGAGGAAAATAAAAGTCGGGTGATTAGTCATTGTGGCGTTCAGCAAACAAATACTTCGGAGGCCATGATTTATGTTGCTGGTCGGAAAAAGAGGCTATATCTGCCTCTAGACAATGACTCTTGTGAAAGGTAAGTGTCCTGTGTTCCCAGAAGGTCCCCAGAGTGCCCCTGTTCGTTGCGTTCAGGTTTCTAAAACCCGGTGGCCATTTTCTGTGAGTTTGAATCCCTGTGTTAAACTCCTCCCCCTGTGGAGTCTATGAGCATTTGTTTTCTAAAATGAAAGCACAGGCAGAAACTCGAGCTGTTCCACAGAACAGCCTGTTCTTTAGATGGTTTTTTTTTTTTTTTAGATCAGTGTATCTAAAGCATAATTTTTCTAAACAGTCTATTGTGGGTTTTTATCTACAGTGGGTTTGGGTTTGTTTGGGGAATTCTACTTTTTTTTAAATGCAGACAACATATTTATTGATGTAATTGCTCCCTGTTCCCCTCACCCCCAGATAATTTCACTCTGAAACAGGTGAGCAGGGGAACTATTTGGATATCTACTGCCAGAAACCTTCATTTAGTTTTAATCAGATTTCTTTGGGGGTAAAATTGGCAAAAGCCAACTGGAACTTAGTTCCTTTCGTACTCTTCCCTGCCCCCCCCCGCCCCCCATCCCCACCCAGCAGTTTTCCCCAGTCAGTTTCTTTTGTCTAAACCATCGTGCATCCATTTGTGTGTCTTGCCAGAGTTTTTGTAGCATTTCCGCAGTACAGAAAAGCTTCTTTGCCTCTGATTGTACGTCAGACTGGCCGGTGGGCTTGCCTGACGGCCCTGCCGGTCACCTGCATCTCCTGAATCCTAGTTTGCGGTGACTTTCACAATCCCGTGCTGCCTCAGAGATCTGTGCTGTCATGGCTGGCCTCTTTCCAGGGATTGCGGTATTGCCAGCAGTGGCTTCAAACTGGAAAAGTGGGAGGTGGAAGAGAAGTGATGGAAAACATGGGAGGAGGGATTGTGGAAAACAGAAGAGAAGGAAATGTGTGTGCAAGGAAAGTATGTACATGGACTCAACTAAATATCTGGGAGCCCAGGTCTATAAAAGTGATCTCTGTGCCTTGGCATTTTGTGTCTGGATGCAGGTGGGGAACCACTGTGAATGTGGGGCTGTCTGTTGATGGTGGGGAAGAGGCATGGCAGAGCTGGGCAAGAACACCAGAGGCTCGGGACCTCCCTGGCGCTCCAGTGGTTCAGACTCCTTGCTTCCACTGCAGGGGGCGTGGGTGGGATCCCTGGTCTGGGAACTGAAATCCTGCATGCCGCATGGCGCGGCCAAGAAGGAAATGAAATAAAAGAATAAAGTATAGCTTTAAAAAAAAAAAAAAGCATCAGCAGCCCTTCTCCAGGAGGTCCCCCCAGCATGACAAATGCTTAGACCGCTCCCCAGACCAAGTGGGTCGGCTCTGCACCAGCCCCCTCAACGTCTCCAGAGCGGGGTTTGCTTCCTTGGCTTGACCGCCATTGTTCCATTGAATACTTCTCTGAGATTCCCCGAGGACACTTGTGATCTTGCTGGATATGCTTTATTGTGTTGACCCCATTATTTGACCTCCAGGCTCCATTTCTGTGATCTAGTTTCTAGACTTGTTGTCTCTGTGACGCTGTGATGGAGCCTGATATCAATTCAGAATACCCTGACCCACTGAGCCGCTACGCATTCTCAGCAGTTACTGCTTCCCTTATTACATCACCTGCGTCCGATGACTATGGAACCGAACGCTCATGACAGTGGAGAGCTGGGTGCGTCTGAGAGCGAGCGTCTGATTCTGTGGAGGGCTGACTAGGAGTTATCATCTCTCTCTCGAAGCCTGAGCAGCCTGTATCATTAAAATGATTTTAGGGAATTCCCTGGCAGTCCAGTGGTTAGGACTCGGTGCTTTTACTGCCGGGGCCCAGGTTCAATCCCTGGTCAGGAACTAAGATCCTGCAAGCCGCGCGGCACAGCCAAAATAAATAAATAAATAAATTTTTAAAAAAAATTTGACTTTGAAGCAAAGTGGAGAGTTTGATACCTGCCCCTCTGTCCCCCAGGACTCGGTAGGAAATTTCCCACATGGGAATGAACAAACTGGAGGGATCCTGAAGAAATATTATGTGACCCAAATATATTCTGTGTTAAGGCTTCTCACCACCCCTTCTTCATGAAGATGGAGTACTTTGGTAGTTTTGAAAGCTTGAATACTGATATCTCACCATTTAAATTTTAGGAGGGCTATGAATGTATGGAGGTTGATATATTACAGGCTTAAGTCATCTATCCTTATGTTATAGTTTAGGGTCTAAAATTCAGATACATCCAGGGACAGGAGGGTAATATAAATGTTCGACGTAGGCTGGGTATAGGAAGATAAGAGTGGTTAGATCATGGCAAACTGGAGGGCATTAAAACATTTTAAAATACTCTGGGGTTGAATGAAACGGGTCTGCAGGCCGAGTTCAGCTTCTGGACTGCTGCTCTGCACGGCAGTTACAGAGCTACACCATCTGACTCCATCCACCAGGCTGGGTTTCCTCAATGGCAGCTTGCCCAGTCTTCCTGCAGAGCATTGGGCGTGGAGCTCTCCGAGACCCAGCCCAAGAAAAATTCATGGCTGTTGAACCTTCTCCACGTCACGGCAAATAAAGGAGCTACTCTGGATATGAAGTGTGTCCATGTCATACAGGCAAAGTGATTTGTAGCAGCAGAACACAGCTTGTATGTCGGAGGACATCTGGAGAGGCATCAGACAGAGCAGCCTTGACTAAGCTGCCCAGCGTTCAGTGTGCCCATTTCAGGATGGAACAGGAAGGACCCACCAGTGGAAGCCCCGCCTTACCCGGCCATGTCACTCCCAGGGCAGCTGAATGGAGCCAGGCCTGCAGAGGCTAACCTGGATGGCACTGGGCCATGGGGTGATAGCAGAGGACAGCGGACATATCTTGATATACCTGGTCTCTGATATTGACCTCTTGGCCCAAGGATGCTTTCTGAAATATCAGGCAGTTAGCAACTTCCTAACTCGTCCTAGGCTGGGACAATGTGAGAATTGTCCTCTCTCTCTGTTGACACTCTGTTGACCTTCCGCACATCCTGGAATTTATAACGTCTTCCCTTTTTTCTAAACATCTTTTAATCACTCTCGTTTTCGTCAGCTCTCTTGGCGCTAAGTGAGTCATAATGTCTGCAAAGCACTTAGCACAGGGCCTGGCATGTAGAAAGTGCTCAGTAAACATTAGCTTTTATTGTCACTGGCATCATCACCGCCATTATAACTCTTGTCATTTCCCCAGTGGATACGGAAACTTGGTTTCCTTAAACCTTAGACTTGGTTGTGTACCTCTGCCACCAGCACCCTGACATAAAGGAAGATGGACCACACATACATAACCCACTGTGTCAGAAAATGCACTTCCCATGATCCCCAGCTCACTCCTGTGCACTGATGTTTCGGGAGCACTACCCTAGACACCGCGGTGAAGTACAGACACAGGCTTGCATAGAGATTGGTCCCTGTGGACTTGCTAACTAGGCGGTACTTTGGGACAGTCTCAGGGGTGGACGCTGGGGAGGGATGTGCCTTTGACATTATACGGTAGGGATGTATGATGGGGTGGTTTTGACCACACTAAGAATCTGATTCTGAAGGCTTCAGTCCCCTGGCTGTGACCTTAACCTCAACAAAGTACCTGATTCCTCCCCCCACCCTATTGACCTTCTGGCCATGCAAACCCTGTTGCCAAGAAGGGAAATTCCTATATTAGAGGACAGACAACCCTGGTGCATCAGGGAGCCGACACAAATAGTAAAAATGTAGAACTTTAAAGATAGAACATATATCGGTGTAAAAATGAGGGGCAAGCCAGTCTCA
The DNA here is from genome assembly GCF_059928025.1 of Delphinapterus leucas. Classification (NCBI taxonomy): domain Eukaryota; kingdom Metazoa; phylum Chordata; class Mammalia; order Artiodactyla; family Monodontidae; genus Delphinapterus; species Delphinapterus leucas. The sequence continues at coordinate 128,072,656 of NC_143132.1, read as the reverse complement.
GTGAAGATTTTGGGACCCTGGTAGGTGATGAGAAGGGAGGTATAGCTGAACGTTTTTCTGTTTGTTTGTTTTTTGCGGTACGCGGGCCTCTCACTGTTGTGGCCTCTCCCATTGCGGAGCACAGGCTCCGGATGCGCAGGCTCAGCGGCCATGGCTCACGGGACCAGGCGCTCCGCGGCATGTGGGATCTTCCCGGACGGGGGCACGAACCTGTGTCCCCTGCATCGGCAGGCGGACTCTCAACCACTGCACCACCAGGGAAGCCCACTGAACGTTTTTTAATGTTGGTGACCGAGAGTATTGCCTGCTTCTAAGAAACATTTTGAAAAGTAGAAATAACCGATCCCATGCTGCCATGGTGGCTTATTGTTTGGACAGGAAGCTACTAAGGTGGTGAGGAGAAAATGGCCACAGTACCTTAGAGATGAAATCCTAGCTTCATATCAAATTCATTTAGTTTAGGAAGTGAATTAACTAAAAGCCTTTTCAGCCCCTCAAAGCTCTCGCCTGTATTTTGAGGGTAATGTGGTCTAGTATTTTGTTAATTTATGATTGTGGTGATTTTTTTTCCTTTCTGTACTGTACTTTCAGATGGCCTGAGGCACTGGACACTTAGTGGCCTGGGGTCCTTAGGGCTACATGAGACTCGGAAGTGGAACTGTATACTTAGCAGTTCCTGAAATGGCTCTCTTTTTTTCTTCCACCTCTTCCTGCCACTGTTGGGGAACTTAGCTTGGAGATCTGGCCCCCAGTCCCCTCTCCCATCCACCCAGATGAGTTATTGCTGTGGCGTCTGGTAGCCTCCCAGAAGATATGTCTAAATCCCCAAAGCTACGTCTAAATCCCCAAAGCTACGTCTAAATCCCCAAAGCTACGTCTAAATCCCCAAAGCTGTGAATGTGACCTTTTTTGGAAAAAAAGGTCTTTGCAGATGGAAATTTTGTAAGGCTCTTGAGATGAGTTCATCCTGGGTTATCAGGTGGGCCCTGAATCCAATGACAAGTGTCCTTAGAAGAGACACACAGAAGAGGGACACATAAAGAGGAGAGGGCCATGTGAAGATGAAGGTAGAGATTGGAGTTATGCAGCCACAAGCCAAGGAACCCTGGAACCATCATAAGCTGGAAGAGTCAAGGAAGGACTCTCCTCCCTGGAGCCTTCAGAGAGAGCTCAGCCCTGCCAACACCTTGATTTTGGACCTCTGGACTCCAGAACTGTGAGAGAATAAATTTCTCTTGTGTTAAGTCCCCAGGTTTGTGGTAGTTTGTTACGGCAGTGTTTGGAAATGGATACAGTGTCAAGCCTAGCCTTGATTCAGAAGTGCCTGGGAACTTGTGAAAAATCAGTTCCTCGGGTCTTACCCTGTGGCTGTTCTGATGCAATCAGTCTGGGGTGGCACCAAGAAACTGAATTTTTAGTAAGAGCCTCCAGGTGATCTGATAGATCCATTTACCCTCTCAGTATTGGTAGTCCTCAAGTTCCTCCTTTTGCCCTATTTCCCTTTTACCCGCTTTCCTTGGGCATTATCCATGCTTGTGTGTGCAGCCACCTCCTATGTGTCAGTGCACCGCACAGCTGAATCTTCAGCCCAGCTTCCTTTCATCATCAAAGTCTGTCATGGAGGCCCGTTGTTGGAGAGTGCCAGCTGCGTCTTCCACAGGCTCCTCAGAGGGAAAACAGACCTCATCCTCTTTCCAAACCAGCTCTTTGGTCTGGTTCCTTACCTGTTAATGGCACGTGTAGGCAACAGAACTGGTGTGTCAACCTTCGTTCTTCCCTCTTTCTTTCTCCTCCAAGGTCCAACTAGTTGATGCCTCCATCCAAATAGCTTTCACCCCTTTCTCTCCTTGTCATCCCCACCTGTCTCCTTGCCTTCTTTCTAGATCCCCTCCAGGCATCCTTCTCATCAAACTGTTCCCAGAATGACGTGTCTGCAAATGTGTCAAATGATTCTTGCTTCAAATCTCGTAAATGACTCACCGTTGTGCAGGCTGCACGTTAGAATCACCTGGAGAGTTGTTTGTTTGTTTTTTTTCTTTTTAATCCCAATACCTAGCATCCACCCAAGACCAAACAAACCAGAATCTCGAGTTGGAGCCCGACTGTTGGTATGTTTTCAGGTTCCCATAGGTGATTCCAATGTGCAGGTAAGGGTTGAGAACTACTGGGCTAGAGGATCAGGTCCAAAGTCGATGCTTTCTTCACGACTGGGTCCCTGCCAGTCTCTCGCCCTCCATCTCCCACCCAGCCCTGCCCACACACCCCATGCCACAGACATCCCACCTCCTTGCCCTTCCCCAGATGCGTCATTCCATTTCCTGTTTCTTTGCCGTTGCTTGACCTTTCCCTAGAATAGAATGCCTTTTTCCCTCTTGGATTCCAAAAAAATGCTCCATATCTCTCAAGACTCAGTTCCACCTCACCCTCCCTGACTCGCCTTCCGCAAACCCAACCTAAGGCTGCCTGCTCCAAAACCCTGGGCATGCTCACTAGAGCACTGCCATCATCATGGAGGAGCTGTTTGTCTGCATGTCTTGTCTCCTCCATTGGACTGTGGGCTCCAGGAGGCTGCTGAGAAGGGAAAGAAAGAAAGGATTAAACAAGGCCGAGGGGACAAAATCATTTTTCTGTTTCTCTGAATCATTGTATCCACGCTGCCTTCTGGTTCATCAGGCACTTTTTAGAAAACAAAACTACTTGGTTTTAATGAATGTAATGAAGTTGTAGCAGTAGTGGTGGTAGTAGTAGTATGTAATACCATTAAGTGAGCACTTGCTAGCTGAGGTCTCTATAGTCATTGCCTCGTTGAACTCTCATGGTAATCATCTCAGGTATCATTCCCACTTTACAGAATGAATTAAACAAGATGCTGTGTGGTCAGGTAATGCAGAATGGCAGAGAATATGAAGGGGAACGTGTAGATGACCACTTGGTCAGCAGTATGTCTGGTATATCGACTGATCAGGAAAAACTGGTTTTATTGGTAAAAATAGCTAATGTGTAGTTTTTTGAGTGGCAAGTACACATTCGATGCTGAATTTGGCATAAAAAATACACAACCACTAAAGGTATCAATCATAAATGAGATGGTGGTTTATATTTACTAACATTTGGAATCGCATAATATAGTCTTTTAAGTGTGCTAGAAGGAAGTTGTGACCCAGAGTCACAAGATCAGGGTTGAAAACCCAGCCTTGCCAGTTACAAGCCATGTGGTGTTGGGATTTTGGCTTAATTTTTCTGAGCTTTAGCATTTTCATCTTTGAAATGGAAATATTATTTCACAGCCCACAGGGGTGTTATGAGAAAGGAGAGGAGATGGTGTGTATGAAAGTGATTTGTAAATGACATAGGGCTAAACAGGACTAAGGGGAGGAGTTCTTGTCTCTGTGCTGCGTTTGGGTCCAGAAAGTTGGCGTTTGGGAACAGTCAGGACAGGGAAGGCGGTGTTTTTCTGGGTGAGCGGATATGGGCACTGGAACAGCTGCGGGCTGGCTGAATTCCCCGGTGCGGCAGGGTCTGAGGATGCTGGGATGGGTAAAAACAAGTGGCCCAGGCTAGTTAGGGAGAATGTGGAAGGAGAAGGATGGTTGGAAATTAGAGTCTTGCTGTGCTTATTGATACAATGGAGCTGAGAGAATGTAATGGTCAGGGTTTTGCGTTGGGTCACCTGTAACCAAGGACCAACCCAGAGACCACAGATCAGCTCCAGGGGCTTGATGTCTTGTTCTTTTACTCGTAGGTTATTCCCAGCAATTTCACCCCCAGCAGCTCTGAGGTTTTCTGGGTCTCAGAGCAAAAGCTCACCTACCCTGGGGTCCTAGCATCTCCATTCCAAACATATTAATGTATTGAGACGCCGGAGTTTCTCTTCACAGGGTCAAGGTGACTTCGTGACTGTGTGGCTTCAACCTCCTTCCTCTTTAAAGATGAAGCCGAGGCTTTATCTCTTTTATTCTAATAGACTGAAGAATATTTTTTAAGTCGTCATCAGTATAACAGTTCTGAACTTGAATCCCATTCTGTCACTCTCCAGAGGAGAGCATAGCAAACAGCTTTTTTGTCACAGACGTCACCACCCTAAACTTATCTGAAAGTTCCTGGAGAGGGAGTCAGCATATCATTTTTCAGGAATCAGTAGGCATATTTTATGATGGAATTGTTCTAAAATATTCCAACAGATTAGAGATAATGGACCAAGTGAACACCATTAAATTTGACCAGAATGAGTGAGTTTTTGAGTATCAGTTAAAAAAATTCAGTCTTGGAAGTTGGCAAGCCAAAGAGGAAGAACACGAGGACAGAAAGAAGAACCCCATGCCAAAAAAAAAAAAAATTCTGTATATTATAAATAAAATCAGTTATCGCGCAAGTACCATTTGCTGTTCACTTGCACTGACTGGGTGTTCCTATACTCGTTGAATCCCCCCAGCACCCCAGGAGGTGTGTATGATTTGCTCCACTTTATATGTGAAGAGACTGAGGCTTAGGGAGGTCAGGTATTTTGTAAAGTCCTGCTGTCAGTGAGCGGGTCCCAGCAGCTGCCAGTTGAGGAGTATGGTGCATTTTAAGGCGTGCGGAGCCAGAAGTGTAGAAACCTGTTTTGGTCACACCATGAGACCTTAGGCAAGTCATTCTACTTCTCCGTCCCTCCATTTTCTCATATCTAAAATGGGAGCGTTGGACTAAACAATCTAAAGTTCCTCATCTTATAAAATTCTCTTTGCTAGGGCATAGTTGAAGGAATGGGAGATGCTTAGCCCAGGAAAGGGACATGCAAACCTTCCAAGGGCTGTCGCGTGGCAGAGTTGACAGTTGAGGGCTCTCCTTGGACTGCTCCCCTGAGGAGGAAATTCCCACTGGGTGGAGTGGTCCTTACCCCTGGTCTGCAGAATCTCTAGAATCCATCTGTGGCAAATTAAGAAGGAGTTAGAAGGCACACTCCACTAAGAAGCTTGCTCCCTTTGCTTTTTGTTATCCAGAACGCCCAAGGTCTGTTTATTTTGAAGGGAGGCTCCCTCATCTGACATTTTGAGAAAGGTTTGGGGGACTAGATTCCCAGTTACTCAAGACCCAAGAGCATCTCTTTGTGTGGACTCAGCACCGTCTTGTGGACATGGTTCTGTGAACTGGGGATGGACTCTGATCATCAAATGTAAAGGAACCTCAGGACACAATCCTGAAAGAGTTGCTGCCTGGGAAAGGCTCTGTCTAGGGATCATGTTTTGAAGAGGGGCTGCCTGCTTTCAAAGGTAGGATCTGCCTTGGGGAATTTACTTTTATGACTCTAACCCTATTATTATGCCCATGACACCTGGGAGAGCAGTGGACAGGCTCAGTGACACAGTAAGCCGGACCTTCCCAGAGTTGTGGTACAGTACAGCCAGGGTCCTGTTTCCGGGGCAGGGGATAGAGGGCATCAGTACAGAGGCCTCCTCAAGAGGGGGCCCCAAGCCGCTTCCCCTCTGGCCTCCTTCACCCTGTATCCTGCATCCGGCCTCACGTCTCCAGGTCTAGGACTCTGCCCTGCCCCCTCTTCTTCTTGCTGGTACTGATTGCCACTCAGAGCATAACTTACCTTATGGTGCTTAAAGGCCCCCTTCCCCAAGAGGTGAGGATGGAAGAGATTGAAGGTGTGAAGGGAACAGAGCACTCGAGCTGAAAAATGCTTTGCCTTCCCCCACCCTGTCTCCTAATGCTGGTGAGGCTAGCCACATCCATGTTCTTGCTATTTCTCTGTAGGAAGAAACTGAGTAATAATCTCATCCAGGGCTAAGATGACGGTCGAGGGCAGCCTTGCTCAGTGCCTTTACCAGACTGGAAAGAGCAACCTGTGGCCCTAGAGAGGCCGCTCGAGGGTAGAAGCTCTCTCTGGATGTTCAGAACCCCAGCCTCTTCTTCTCTGCTTATCCTTCACAGTGGGGTTGGTAGGGGGTTGGGGGAATATGTGTAAAGGCATGCATGGCTCCCCCAAATAATAAGAGTCACCGATTTTGCATTTGTTAGTACACAGTTTTTGGCTCTATTGATATTATATTACATCGTGATGCGTGTACCTGTTCTTTATTTTATTTTTTTTTAACATCTTTATTGGGGTATAATTGCTTTACAATGGTGTATTAGTTTCTGCTTTATAACAAAGTGAATCAGTTATAGTACCTGTTCTTTAAAAGTGAGTTATTTGTTCTTTCAATTACATTTCTGTACCCATATTAACATATTCTCCCAAGACCTTAGTATAGGAATGCTTAATGAATTACCCACAGTCCCTTATTTTGCTAAATATTTATTTGTGCACTTACCTTCCATAATTATGTTCTTCTAACTTCCCTCCCTCCTTTTGGGGTCAGCCTGGCCTGAGCCCCATAGCTCCTAACCATCCAGCCTGCCCAGAGCTAAGTTGCCCGGGCTTCCTGGAAGCCCTGGAAGCCGGGGACTCTCCAGGCCACTCATCTCTCCACTTCAGCCCCAGGGAAATCCCCACTTACAAAATGATCCCTGCTTCCAACACCCTTTCAACCAACAAGTGTTAAATTGGTTGCTATTATCATAGTGAGGTGGGCCAGAGAAAAGGGTTGTAGGAATTGTTTTGTTTTCTGGAATTTTCATGGGAAATTATCAGGGCCAAAAAGAGCAATAGAATGAGATACTACGTTTTATCTGGACTGTCTCTTCTAATCCTATTAAGAATTAAGTTGCACTATTATATCCATTTTATAGATTAAAAAAAAACAAGTCTTGAGATGCTAATTAACTTGTTAAAATTCATACAGCTACTAAGTGGCAGAACTGGAGTTTGAACCCAGGAGTATGTAAGCAGGGGCCCTGCTCTACCCTCTGAGGATAAAGATGTCTCTATATCTTTAGGGGGAGAAAGGACGGCCCCGGGAACAGGAAGGGGAAAGCTCGGAACAATTGACTACCTCTGACAGTTGTCAAAAATTTTCATCAGTGGAAGCTTGAACCAGAATCCCAAATCAGCACATAAATGTGCAAAACCCCAGACTGAACCCAAATTTAAAAAAACTTTTTTTACTGAATCAGCCACAACCTAATGAATCCATTAAACTGAGACATAAACTAAAAAGACTTTTAAATCAAAAAACTGAAACATCAGAATGTTCTCTAAAATAAATCATAACCAAACTGACATATCATTAGGTTCCTAGTTTAAAATAAGAGAGAGGAGGTCTCAAGACTTCATCCCCGCAAAACCTTGGTGTGAGGGCAAAGGAGCAAATGTGGTCTGCCAGGAGTCTAAAGAGACAGGAGAGGTGATGAAGCAGGTCACAGGGGAGGCTTTCTTATGAAATAAAAGAATATCGCATATCGAAAATAGGAACGTGACCCCATAAGCAGCCAGCACCTGGCCATGTTTATATAGCCAAATTTGAGTGACCTTCTGACCTAAAAGGACAAGTGCACAGACTGGAAATGTATAGATGATTTAAGTATTTGTTTTAAACATTATTTTAGTTTCCTTTCTATCAAGCTTTTTCCTGGAATTGCTAATAAATTGCAAATAGCCAACATGAATAATTCTTATTTAAAATTTTAATGCCTTCTTCCATAGGCTTAGAAGAAATGCTAACAAATGATGCAACTGAAAAAAGAAAATCATTTCAATGATACTTGTAACTAAATGCCCACATATGACCTAAGGCTCAGACGTAATAACTGCTCTCTGCATTAAAGAAGAATGATAAGTTAATGAGCCCCTCTGGGGTATTAAACACTGGGGTGGGGACTGGGGAATCCTGGGTGCACAGTGAAATAGAATACTTGTCCCTGCCATTGAGGAATTTCACGTTCCCTAGATTTGGGGCCTGGGGGCCAAGACTTGGTAGTATGTGCTCCGGCTGACATTTACCACTAATAATAATTAATTGGTAATAGTAACACTAATAATAGCTAATGTTTATTAAGCTTGATTTCGTGTCAGACATTAAGCCAAGCACTTTATAGGTATTATCATTGAATCCTCACGTTAACCTGGTAGATTCTATTATTAGCTCCATTTTGCAGATGAAGAAGCTGAGGTGCAGAGTTTAAGAAACTTGCCCAAGGTCACAGCCAGAATGTGACGAGAGCCACTTGACACCAGAGTTCAGGCTCTTAGCCATGGTGCCAGACTGGACATGGGCTGCCTTGTCCCAGATTATCCTTCGGGAGAGCCCTGTTTCAGGAGTGGGCTAATACAGTGCTCTGGGGTCCCTCAGCTCTCTTAGTTCAGTAGCTTTAATCTCCCCCCTCCGCCCCTGCTGTGCCCACTGCTCATGGTAGCCCCTATGTTACACTCAGTAACTGGTGGGTGGTAAGGCGTTCAATAAACATTACCTTCAAATGGAAGTGGATCAAAATGATAATATTTACGAGTGCCAGCTATTACTTTGAAGTTTACTTTTCTTGAGAAAATAGAAGTAGAAATTTATGGAAAATCCTGAATTTCCCTGAAGTGTTCACCCCAGGGCCATCTGGTGGTCCATATGGAGTCTTTGTGCATATCGGGGAAATGGCTTCTCCTGGCAGGGGGATGCAGCCCTCACCCAGGGTACATGCCTGGCCAAGCAGAGCGCGGACTGGCTCTCAGCCCCGCCCTTTACCCTCACAATGTACCACAGGACATGACCTGTCCCCCTGCACATGGCAGCCCTGCTCAAGTCCAGGCTACCGATTGCCAAAGCACTCACACACCGGTAGGTAGGCTGGGGTCGTGAGCATAGGAGCCTTTGATACCGAGAAAGAGCTGGAAAAGCTAAGTGCTTTCTTTCTTGGTGCTCCTGAACCTGCAATGAAGAGTGTGGTTTGGGGGCATCCTGCCCGGATTTTAATCCCAGCTCTACCACTCACTGGCTAAATAACCTTGGTGGAGTTACAAGGTCTCTCTGAGTCTCAGTTTTCTCATCTGCAAAATAAGGTTGCTGTGAGGTTTCATCGGGATGGTGTATATGGAGTGTGTAGAGCAGTACCGGGCACAGGGATGCGCTCGTCTGGTGTTGGGGGCATGGCATGTGGCTGGCATATTTAGGTGAACTTCTTCCTTCACAGAATGAGTCGAGTTGGGGATGTTGGCGCATTTGTGGCGGGATGTCGATGTCACTTTAAAGCAGCCCTCAGGAAGGCTGCCCGGAGGGGCTCCAACACAAGCAGGGGACACAGTGACCTGATGCTTCAAAATGTAATTAGAAGTCGTGGACCAGCTCGTGTGCATAACATACCTGGGTAATTTTCAGCAGGATGCAACAAGCCTGCCTGCCCAGACCCTGTTCCCGAAACTGATTCAGTGTCAACAGTGTCACCTGGCACATATTCTTCTTGAGGTTCCACAGGTGAGCCTGAGGTGCGGCTCCACTGAGACCCACCATTATAAGCTCACATTACAATGCCTTTTCCATCTTACTGTTGGTTGCCTGATGGGGGAAGAGGGCTTGTGTATGCCTTTGGAGTGGGTCACAGAGCCGTGTACCAGGAAGCACAAGCATCCACAGTTTGGGGACCCAGAAGCAGCCCACAAGCCCAGCTGCGCTTCACCTAGCCCGGAACCTTCTCCAGGTCCGCTTCTCATGAGAGGAAGCCGAGTGAGGGAAACATTGGAAGGAACTGAAAAGTGGTTACAGAGAGTGGACACCTCTGGGAGTGCTTGAAGGGAGGACAGATACAGAAACAGGGTCCTTACAAACACCCAGCACCAGGGCCTTATGCTATACCCACATGTTGACAACTTTAAATTTTTAGTATTTAAAAAAACAGTTAACTTTTCAAAGGTTTGTTGCTAATTCCGTCCAAGCACTCAGTAGACAAAAGGCCAAATCCCTGGAGCTTAAAGGCAAAAGAACAAAATTCAACTGAGTACATTTTAAAGATCTTACTGGCTTTATATTTAGTGATTCATGAGTCAGGCAGCATGCAGTCTAGCAGATAGAATGGAGCTCCAAAGAGCTATACAAGGTGAGAGATTTTATTGGAGGAAGGGAACAGAACAAGGAAATTATACTAGGCAAAAAGGTGGGTTGATTATTGCAAGGTTCCTTTCCTTATAGGGGATGACGGGGGTTGTCAGGCAGATTACCTAACTAGTCCTGATCAGTCTATTCCTGATTTAAGCTGATACCTAGTTTTGGGTTGTTTTGCCGGAAGAGCCAAAACTTTAAGTTTCCGTTTGGTGACATGGGGCTTAGCATAAGCAACTCCATTTTGGGCCTGTTGTTTTGTCTTTAACAGAACAAAGCATATCATTAGAGCTTAAAGGAGTGTTCTTTTCCTGTCTTTGAGCCAAAGTAATAATAGTAAGCAATTTCAGTGTTTCAAAGCTATGTTTCATTGTTTTAACTTGTGTGAGCAGTAAATACTTTGTAGCAGTGGATGGCCCTGGCTTGTCTTATCCAGCTCAGCTTTAGGCCAGCAGAGTTGATATGTGTGTGTGTGGTTTTTTTTCTTTTTTCCTTTTATAATGTCAGAACAGACTTTTCGATTTTTTTTAATGTTCGACAAAGGTGTTTCTCCCTTTTAGCATAGGTGACAAATAGTAGGGGAGTTCGCGTTGACCTAATGCTGGATCCAGAAAGCTTGGTGATAGTGCCAGGTATGGTGGGCTCTAGAGAGCTTACTGTTTGGGTGGTTTTTGTTTTTGCATTTATTTCATAAAGGTTTATCAGCACTGTTATGTGCCAAGTGTGGTGCTAGGAGCTAGGGGAGACTGTGGTAAACAGCCTCACAGCCCTCACAGAATTTATACTCTTGCGGTAAAGCACACATTTGTCAAATAATAATTACAATAGTAGTAAGTACTGTGAAAGAAGAGTATGCTGCGAGTATAGGACAGATGAACCTGATTGAGGGGGAAGGGATTGTTGGATAGAGATCAGGATAGGCTGCTGCCTAGGCTGCAGAGGCATTCTAGGCTTCAGAAGCAGCATGTGCAAACGCCCTGAGGTGGGAAGATCCTCACACATTTAAGGAACAGAAAGGAGGCCGGTGTGGGTTGGAGTGGCAGGAAGTGAGGTCAAATCACAGAGGACCTTATATGCCTTAGTAAAGATACTGGAATTTGGGCTTAGGGTTTTAATGAGCCTCACTGGCCATGTCTCAGCTCCGTGTCGGCCAGGAGACTCTTTTCTCTGTCATGGAGAAGGCTCGCTCCCAAAGCTGGCCCCACCCTGGAGATTTTCTTCCTCTAGAGCTGCCCTGATGCTTCATACCCACTGGTCTCATGCTTTATCCTGCCTGACAAGTCCCCAGCATGAGCCTTATGATCCCTGAGACCGTATCATCCCCAGGCCCGTAATGAAAGGATTAAATCTAAGTACTCGTGGTGGGTGAGTACCCAAATGAAATGAAAGTGAAAACTCATCTTCCTGATGCATTCGCTTCAGATTAGTAAATCCTGGCAGTGCACATCCTTGGCTTTTGTCTCTCGAGTGCTTGGACTGAATTGGCAACAAACTTTTAAAAATCAACTTTTTTTTAATACTACAGATTTTAAGTTGGCAACGTGTGAGTATAGCGTAAAGGCCTTGGCGCTGGGTGTTTAGCAAATTCTGGGCTGTGGGGCAGACACCATGGCTGACTCCGTGTTCGTCTGGCACCTTGAAAACGCCTTTTTCCCCGTTACTGTACACCCGGCCGGCCGTGATGGGCCCCAAGCCCCTGGCGCGTCATCTGGCTATGCTCAGGTTGCCCCGGGAACCTGCCGCCCGTGGCCAGGGGTCTGATTGCCTGAACTCTGATCCTCAGCTGCCCTTTTTGGGGACCCCTCTGGCAGATCCTGCTTCATGTCAGGCAACATGTCCCAGTGACTTCTCGGCACGGGACCCAGGCAGGCTGCCCCCGATGGCCTTAGCTCTTAAATCTCACCTGGGCCTGTTGCCGGCCGCGGGCTTCTGCAGTGGTGATCCTGGACCGCCGGCCTGCAGCCTGAACTTGGGGCAGAGCCATTGTGTGCTGGAGACAGCGCGTCAGCTGTTCTGACTTCCCTCCTGCTACGTGTGTGCGCACGCTCCTGAGGCAGCAGAGTGCAAGAGGCCGGGCGCGGCGCCGCCCTCAGAAATTACAACTCTGCTGTGAGCGAGGCACTTCTCCGGGTTCAGTTTCCACATCTATACCGTGGGCATGAGAGTAACAGCTTCCATATGGTGAGCCCTGACTCTGTTAATTCATTTAACCCTGTGAGTTCGTAGTAGTATCTCCATTTTCTGCACCTTCCTCGCAGGATTATGAAGGGGATTAAATTAACGTGAAGTGCTTTACAACCTGAAATGTATCAGATGAAAGTAATTTTATTCAAAATGGATTGGGGCAGTTGACACAGATGAAAATTGTAATTCGCAGTACTCACAGTGCCTGTCCGTATATAGTGGTGATTCACAAACGTGTATCTGTTTGTAGTACAGGTCGTTCATTTAGCACATGAATGTGTGCTGAGGGCCTGCGATGTATCATGCACTGTTCTAGGTGCTTAATATACGTCAGTACAGAAAATCAAAGATTGCTGCCCTCGTGATGCTTAAGTTCTAGCAGGCAGATGGATAATGAATAATGAGCACATTGTGTAGTGTATGGGGATGTTATGAGTGCTGTGCACGAGAAACAGGCAGAACAGATAAGGGGGGCCAGGAGTGCAGGTCGCTTTTCTCATCAGGGTGAATCTCTCTGCTTTCAAATATTTCCCGAGTGCCTGCCGTGCCCTGTGGCCTGGAGACACAGCAGTGAATGGGACGAATAAGGTCCTTTCCGTCCTGGAGTTTACTTCCTGGCAGGTACAGTGGACAGTTAACAAGCAGACAAGTACATGTGATAATTGCAGGTTGAGGTGTGTGACATGAAGGAAATAAACCAGGTGATGTGAGAGCAAGTAAAGCCGGGAGCAAATAGAGAGATGGGGTGGGCCTCTGAGTCGACATTTGAGCTGGGCCTGAAGTATGAGTGAGCCAGCCCCGGGGCAGGACCGGAACCAGGGCCAGGAGAGACTCGGAAGGTGGAGTCAGCCCAGGGAGGCCTGAGTGTCAGCACAGAGAGCGGGGCAGAGAGACCGGTGAGTCTGGGGAGGGTGGCTGGGACCCGTGGGCAGTGCAGGGCCTTGCAGGCCACAGCGAGGGGTCTGGATTCTACCCTAACATCTGGGGATGGCCACTGAAGGGCTCTAAGTAGGGCCTGACTTGGATCTCCTTTGTGCTGTTAAAAGGCCGCCCTGCGCACTGTGTGCCTAAGCCGTCCTCTCCGTAGTCACACGTGAGGAGGACACAGTTCTCAAGCTGATTCCCGCCCACATCCATCGAACCCCTGCTGTGTGCCAAGCACTGGGTGTGGTGCTTTTCATGGGCATTTCTTGGTTCACTCCTCTCTGCCCAATTTCTGATTTGTCCAGAAAGAGTCCATGCAAACTGTGATTCATTGTCTTGCAGGAGTCCCCCAAAAGCTGGGGTGCAGGGGGACCCTGGGGTGGAGAACAAGGGTGCGATGGCAGGTGGATTTAGGTGGTTTAACACCAAAGCAGCAGTTGGTCTCTGTCCTTTTTTAGGATAACCCATCCTGTGACTCGCAGGAGGTTCATTGTTGTTCAGAAGCCAGAATGTACAACAGTTCTTCCCTCCACCCTCCCTGACAGGTAGAGGTCAACTGAGAGGAACAGGCCCATTCAGTCAGCTGGCCCTTTAAGAAAATGGTATTTGGCTTTTGAAACCAACTCTAGATGATAAGCTCACCCCTAAAATGAGAAGTTCCAGGGGATAAGACCCCTGTCCCGGTCGTTCTGGTAACTCAGTTCGCACAGCATTCCAATTTAAAATGCCTTTTCACATTAGCATCTCTAAATGTCAGTGGAATTTGGTGGAGACAAGAAAGGCCTCAGAGATAGACTCTCTAAGCCCGTTTGCCAGCTTCCTTAAGCAAGCAGGTGTCCAGGCAAGCTTGATGGTGAGATGACCCCAAGGGCTACCCTAAACATTGCTGTGTTTCAAAAAGAAAAAAAGAAAGCACCTTTTCCCCCTTTCACCTTTCCAAACTAGCAACTGGAAATATTTAACTGGGCACATTGCATCACCCACGAATCTGATAATACTCGTTCTCACAGTCTGTGCACGCAACTGCAAGTCTGGAGACCAAACATTTACCTATTCAAAATAATGTATTCAGTAAAGGTGTTTCAAGCCAATCCCCCTCTCTGTTGGATGGACTCTAGTAGCTTCCTGAAGTTAGTCTTTCCAACCACCTGAATTTCAGATGAAAAACAAACCTCCTTTGTTATACTACACCTTCTTGAATCTGATAGCTTAAATGCATGAAAGTCTGATAAATGCAGCTCTTCTCTTCTCCTTTTGGGCTGCATTTAGAAGGCAAATCAAGAGGATTTTCCTTTTCTTAGACGTAGCTGAACTCTATAAAGGGCTTCTGTTTTGTAATCTGTTTTCGAGATCTGATGCGTGTGTTTCTAACACCCCATCACGTGAGGAGGTCTGACGTAGCCACCCAACATGACTATGAGAAAATGCACTGCAAAGATGTGTGTGGGATGGTGGAGCCAGATCACTGAAGCAGTGTCCTTTGTCAGAACACTTTCTGCAGAGAATAGCAGATCCATGCAGTAGATTCCACTTCAGTATGGGGCCTGCGCTGGCCCAAAATGGACTGTGAGTTTGACTTTTGCAGGATTCCAGGTCAGTATCCTAACATAGTGTGTTCTTTTTTAGTTGGGTTTTATTTCTAAGTGTCTTTTTATAGAAGACTTGTAGTAGAAAGAGGAGAAAGTTGCTCTGTTGATTTAGTTTCGTTATTATGTACGTTAGGAATTAAGCGGCCAAGGTGCTGCAAGAGGGCTCTTGGCTTTTTCTCTGATCAGAAGATACAGAAAAGTGGGAATCAGTCTGGCCCTGGAGAGTGGCCTTGAATAAGTGACTTGAATTCTCACTAAGAATGCAGACTGGACAGGGTTACTTCACTTTCCATCTGTCATGTCTTAAAGATTTGCTAATAAAAGATTTCATTAACAAGGTCTATAAAGTTCTACATAATAGTTACACTGGTTAAACAACTTGAGGTTTATCAATTTTTTTTTTTTTGGTTGACATTGTGAGAGTTAAAATTTTTATGGAAACTATCATTTTTAAGTTTTTTGACTTCTCTGTATTTCAGTAAAATTGCCTTGTCAAATTTTGGGAGAGAAGATTTAATTAAGGTGGAAATACTGGAATTTGTTGGTTGGATCATTGTCAGGAATTGTTTCCTTTGATTTCAAGTTCAAAACCAGGAAGAGTATCCAGGATATAATGGGGAGGGGCTCATTTAGTAGATGAATGGATAGAATTGTAAGGGCAAACGGAATGCTGTGACCAAGCTAACCTTTGAGATTTGGAAGGCAAGGATTCAAGCAGTGATAGATTGTGCAAACAGAATATAGGCAGCAGCCCTGCATACCAAGGAACAATTTTCACCTGAGTGTGTAGTGGGGAAGGCCCACACTAGGCAAATTGGTCCACCTGTTTTTCAGCCCTGTTCAAACTCAAGTGATAGATAGCAATCGCTTCACGCTTGGAAAATTAAAGACAGCTGTAGAGGGTGTGTATATGTGTGACTGTAGGTGTGTCTGTTTCTCTATCCCTTGGATTTTCCTTCTGTCTCCTGGGCGTTTCTGCTTTGTATTTCAACACACTTTCATTTATTTTGTCTTTAGTTCCTTTAGGCTTATATATGATTCATTTTATTGAGTAAAATAATTTCTGAATAGTTTCTTTAAAAATGATTTTGAGCATTGTCTTGTAGGTTAGAGAAGTGGTTCTCAAACTTTTTATTCCCAGGACCCCCTTACACTCTTATAAATCTTTAAGGACCCAAAGAGCTTTTGTTTATCTGAATTATATCTATCAATATTTATCATATTCAAAAATTTAAATGAGAATTTTAAAACTATTAACTTATGAAAATTAACTGTGATAAACCCAGTTACATGATAAAATGATGTATTTTAAAATATATTTTAAAAATAACTATTTTCTAAAGCAAAAAATATAGTGAGAGACTTCTCTGGCGGTCCAGTGGTTAAGACTTCACCTTCCAATGCAGGGGGTGTGGGTTTGATCCCTGGTCAGGGAACTAAGATCCCACATGCCTCTTGGCCAAAAAACCAAAACATAAAAAACAGAAGCGATATTGTAACAAATTCAATAAAGACTTCAAAAATGGTCCACATGAAAAATATCTTATATATATATATCTGTATATAGTGAGAAGAATGGTATTGTTTTATGTTTTTGCAAACACAGTTGACCCTTGAACAGCACAGGGGTTGGGGCGTAGACCTTCCATGTGGTCGAAAATTCGCACAGTCTCCCTTCCTTCATATCCACAGTTCTGCATCTGTGGATTCAGCCAGTCGCGGATCGTGTAGTACTATAGTACGTACTTAGTGCAAACCATGAGCATATAAGTGGATCTGAGTGGTTCAAACCTGTATTGTTCAAGGGTACGCTGTATCTTTCATATCTGACTTCAGAGAAAGACGGTTGGATTTTCACATCTGCTTCTGGATTCAGCTGCAATGTGTTGTTTTAGTTGAGTTATACGAAGAAAATCCAGCCTCACACAACTAGGTAATTGGAAAAGGGAGAAGTTTTTTAATAATCTTTTCAGTTAATTGTGGATATTCTTTGATACTACACCAGAGCTTACCAGTGGGAATTTCTTAAAGGTTAATTGCAACATGGAATCCGTCTCAGTGAACTTTCTGTACTTTGTTACATTTAAATCCACTGGTCTCTCTCACACCTTTTAGCCCCTGCATGATTTTTTTGGTAATACGCATTGGTCATTTGGAAAATGTCGGTTCACTGAGCCATGCATAGTATCCAGAAACCACTTTCATTACATCACCACCAACATCATCAGAAAAATCATTATGTACTGAGGAGTGTTGAGCTCATTGTGGTAGATGCAGGTTTTCCAAAATTCTGTTTCTGCTTCAAAGTCTCTTGTTACTGGCAACAAAATGGCTGCTTCCTTGAAATGACAGACTCACTTAGTTCATTTTCAAGGAAGTGTTTGCCCAAATACCCGTATTTGAATAGCCACGGTTTGTCTTATCATTTTTTTCAAGTAAAACTGGTGTTCCATGAAAAGAAAAATTGGCTAGTTCAACTCAGAACTCAAAGAAACACCCAAGTGCTTTTTCTCAAGGCAGTATGCACCAGAAGTGTACCTCCCATTTTACCACACAACAGTAAGAAGACGTATAGTCAAGGGTCAAGATTTAATAAAATGAATAATTTTTACTCCTTAATCCAAGTGTTACTGGCTTGATGTTTGTTCAGTTGCCGGAAGTTTTCCCCATCTTTGCTTTTGCACCATTAATGCACATGTCAGCATGATAAAAAAGATGACTGACATCTTAGTGTTGTCATGAAAATAGGTTTTTTTTTTAATGTCTTTATTGGAGTATAATTGCTCTACAGTGGTGTGTTAGTTTCTGCTTTATAACAGAGCGAATCAGCTATACATATACACATATCCCCATATCTCCTCCCTCTTGCATCTCCCTCCCTCCCACCCTCCCTATCCCAGCCCTCTAGGTAGGTGGTCACAAAGCACCAAGCTGATCTCCCTGTGCTATGCGGCTGCTTCCCACTAGCTATCGATTTTACGTTTGGTAGTGTATATATTTCCATGCCACTCTCTCACTTGGTCCCAGCTTACCCTTCCTCCTCCCCGTGTCCACAAGTCCATTCTGTACATCTGCGTCTTTATTCCTGTCCTGCCCCTATGAAAACAGTTTTGACCTCAAGAGCTTGCCGATAGGGTCTTGGGAGACCCAGAGGTCCATGAAACATACTTTGAGAACCGCCAGGTTAGAAGGAAGCTAGGGGGGGAAAAAAGAACAGGAATTTATTTTTATTTTCCTGGTAATTTTGCTTTCTCTAGAGTAGCATTTGGGTTCACCTAGGTCTAATTTTTAAAGCTTTAAACCAGAAAGCTTTCTAAGCACAGTATGTTATTTAAGGCCTTTGCTGCCTGGGGTCTGAGGAGCCAGTGCGTTTCTGCTCACTGTCGACATCAACAGTGTGTTGCACCCGCCCTGCGGGCGCAGAGGGTACCAAGATGAGCTCGGTTGTCCCTGCGCTCAAGGAGCAAACAGGGAAAGATAGAGATGTGGACAGACGCACAACATTACATGCGACTATAAAGGTAGGAACCCCAAACTAGAAATCCGTGAGGAAGGAGGCTGACCAGAGGAGGTGTCATCTGAGATGAGTGAATGATAGGAATTGCCCGGCAGCGGAGCTAGGGGCGAGGATAGAAGAAGAACCTCAAGAGGAAATACAGTTTTTCTTCTAAAGCTTCATACGGAGCGTAGAAATCCTCCCGAGTGATGAGGAAAGGACCCGTATAGGGAGTCCCTGTTCTGTGGGTGTACTGAGGAGGCTGGCGTGGGGAGGGGGCCTTCTGCCTTGTACCTTAATCCACCTCTCTACTGTTTGCATGTTTTACCATCAGCATAGATTTATTTTACTTTTCTAAAACGTTAATTCTACAAGTAAGTGAAGAAAAGTCATTTTAATCATCAAAAGCATCTTGTTTAAGTGCCCACCTTTGCATGAGATGAATGTGTATTGTATAAGGCTGGAATATGGCAGGAGACAAAAGGAGCAGCAGATTCTAAATATGCTAATTAAGTAGAATTTCCCAGTGGCATTTATATGAAGTATAATTATAAAGTATGTTTATCATAGATTTATAAAATTCTTAAAAGCATTTACATATTTATAAAGTATACTTTATGTAAATGTACATATATGTAATTATAACTTTAGAATTTTATATTTAATTTATATAGAGATATATATTTTGTTTATATAGTTATGTATATGAAAACAGGATGATCATTCATCCTCATTTCCCAGGGTACAGTCCCAATGTATACCTGTTGCCCTGGCATCGTTATTAGTTGCACCCACTTTCTCTCGCAAGTATCCTGTTTTTTATTTTTTCTCTTTTTAAATTTATATATTTTATTTTTGACTGCATTGGGTCTTCGTTGCTGCACGCAGGCTTTCTCTAGTTGCGGCGAGCGGGGGCTACTCTTCGTTGCGGTGCACAGGCTTCTCATTGCGGTGGCTTCTCTTGTTGTGGAGCACGGGCTCTAGGCGCGCGGGCTTCAGTAGTTGTGGCACGCGGGCTCAGTAGTTGTGGAGCACAGGCTTAGTTGCTCCTCAACATGGGTCTTCCCGGGCCAGGGCTCGAACCTGTGTCCCCTGCGTTGGCAGGTGGATTCTTAACCACTGTGCCACCAGGGAAGTCCAAGTATCCTGTTTTTTAGATGCTGAATTAAAAGTTCATCCTGTTTGATGTGTTTATAAAATATATTTACATACAGCATATGTTCATATAGTTATATAGTCATAGATTTATTGGTATGTGCACGTGGATATATATGTATGTGTATTTATGTGTTTAGAAGGTGTATGTTAAAAGCTATTACAGCTAAAATACCAACTCAGGGAAATAGTAACGTAAGTCAGATGACCACAGTTACCTAATTACAAATTAGTTTATTTTTTTTAATATTGGCTTACCAAAATTTTTGCATCTACATCATTTTTGTTAGCCTTTTTCATGCTTATTTATTCCATCTCAGCAGTACTACTGAAAATAATAAATATACTGCACGAAACTTGCTTTTTTGAACACGTTTTAGAAAATTACTTGTAAATTGAATTTCATCTGCTTTCCAACTTCTGTTTCTTTTTCTGAAGTCTGTTGTGGGCTTTCCATTGGCAGGAACTCCTGAGACTTCTGTTTTCATTTACTCTCAATGAAGAAATATAACAGAAGATCACTTTAATTTTTCTTAAGTCAATGAATACTATTTTTGGTGAGAATGACTGCCTCCCCCCACGAGCTCATTTATGTCTTAATTCTAATTTTAGGGATATCGTTAAGTGTGTCTGTTCAGAACTGTGGGTGCAAAGTGATTCTGCTTAATGTTCTTATCAGTTGCACAAACCAAACTGCCTGAAGGGGCCAGGCTGGGCTTTTTACTGAGAGAAGCCGCTTGGCGGTAAGTACTTGGACAGGTAGCACGTGCGTGCAGGTGACAGTGACACAGGGACACAGCCACGCGGTTGCCAGGCAGCCAACAACCCCTTCGCTGTCCAGTCTTCCTGTTTTTCAAGAAAAGATATGTTGATTTTTATGTTAAATCTTACTTGTTTTCAACGTGAGCTCAGTTTTTCAAAAACATGGTTCCAAAAACCATGGGGGTCAAACACAGTGTGTGGGGACCAGGTGTGCTTGTGGCCTATGGTGGGTCCCCTCTGGCCTACAGACTTCTAGCTTATTTCTTTGTTGCATGTTGGACAGGCAGAATATGGCTTGAAATTGCATCTTCAACAACTTTCACCGCATTTTCACTTCGCATTTGCGGATTTGGATTCTTTTTACTAAACTGTTACACTGGGAATTCCCTGGTGGTCCAGTGGTTAGGACTCCGCGCTCTCACTGCTGAGGGCCCAGGTTCAATACCTGGTCGGGGAGCTAAGATCCTGCAAGCCACATGGTGTGGCAAACAACAAAAAGCAAACAACAGCAACAACAAAATAAAAATAAATAAAGTGTTACACTGACTCCTAGATTACAAGCTTCTTGAGGGCGTAAAACCCTCGACTGTGCCTTTTTCTGACTGAAATTCCTTTTCCTCAGCTTTGTCCATATCTGCAAGGTTTTGCTGGGCTCACACCCGTTCCCAAGCCCCTCTCCCCCCGACTCCTGAAACCTTCTCCCAGCGCTCTTGACCCTTCACCTTCCCTGGGAATCTGTGTTTTACAGCTTTTCATGAGCACATCTTATTTTCCCTGTTGTACCACAGACCTTTGGGGGCGGTATTTTTGTTCCTCTAGCGGCCCTGGCTTTTAGTGTCAGCCCCCAGGCCTGCTTCTGCCTGGTTGATAAAAAACCACCTGAAGAGCCTCTGAGACAATGTGGGAAGGAGGCTTGTCAGTGTTTACTCGGTGTGCCTTTCCAATGTGTTATCATATGAATGTATTACTTATTCACGAAATAAGGTACAAAAGTACATACGGATTCCAGGGTCTCACCCCAGCTGTTCCAAACCAGAATCTCTGCAGGGGCGGAGTAGGGGGAATCTGTAAACCTGTACTATTTTAAAGCTTCCCAGCTGATTTTGATGCCTAGCCAGGTTTGGGAACTACTGTCCCAAAGCATGAAGTAGGTATTCAGTAAACATCTGTTCAACGGAGAGATGAACTCTTATCTTCCTGTAGCACTTAGCCTGATGCCTTGTACTTAGCTGTTGCTCAATAAATATTGGTCGAGGGAATTAAAGTAAATTTTGAGTTCAGATACTAACTCCCCCGGCCTCACTTTCTTAGGTGTAGGTGGAGCCATCACTCCTTCCCAGGTTCCCACTCTGTCTGGGGTGGATGGATTAATTCTTACCTGGACCACTAGGACGGCCTCGCTAGCTGGTTTGCAACCAGCTGGCCTCCCTCTGATCCTTTCCACACACTGCAGCCTAAGTGATCCTGAGTGATTTTTTTTTTAACTCAAATCTGATGATAACTTTTAATGATAACTAGTACTGGCAATATAAAACTTGCTGTGGGGAGTCCTCTAGAGCCCATTATGGTCTGGTCTGACCCTTCCAAACAGGAGAAGGTACGAGTCAGGAGAGAAAGTAGATCCTACAGGGGCCCAGAACAGAGAGACCTCAAGGAAGGCCAAACAAGCACCAGCCAAGCATGTTATTGATCTATAAGCCAGTGAAGGATAGACTGCTGCTATCCATTCAGGGGTGAACCTTTCTCCCTTCAGGGCACAGAGGAAGCCATAAAGATCCCCTTTTTTTAAGTTTATATTCTTTATTTTTTTGGCTGCGTTGGGTCTTAGTTGTGGTATGCGAGATCTTCATTGCGGCACTCGGGCTTCTCTCTAGTTGTGGAGCATGGGCTTCTCTCTAGTTGTGGCGTGCAGGCTTCTCTCAAGTTGTGGCATGCGGGTTCTCTCTTCTCTAGTTATGGCATGCAGGCTCCAGGGTGGGTGGGCTCTGTAGTTGTGGCGCGTGGACTCCAGAGCACGGGGGCTCTGTACTCTAATTGAGACGTGTGAGCTCAGTATTTGTGGCGCTCGGGCTTAGTTGCCCCGTGGCATGTGAAATCTTAGTTCCCCGACCAGGGATCGAACCCAAGTCCCCTACATTGGAAGTTGGATTCTTTGCCCCTGGACCACCGGGGGTGTTCCAGAGATCCCTTTTCATTTAATTTTATTTAAAGATTTAATCCCCCACATCCCTAGAAAAGATTCATGGAAGGTTCCACTTAAAGGCAGGGAAAACAAGAGTAAAAGAGCTATCACTAAATCAAGAAAGTGAGACAGTAGTCACACCAGAAACCCAGGCTCACAGTGGCCACAACAGTCGATGGTAAACATTAGTTCTAAGCATCCTCGTCTCGAGAATTAAGAGAGAATAAATGTGGTGAGTACCTTGTTCTCATTATCTGAATAATGAAGAATTTGTTAGTAGAAATGCTCTTTTTCCAATGGCTGAATGAGATAAAAAGAAGTTATCGAATGGATTCTTGTATAAAGGACTGTCTAAATAACATAATGGGCAGAGCTTATAATCCTTACAAAAAGGTGAAAAGAGATCCTTTATGTGGCCATCTGGTCTTTTCCAACTGAATAAATGCCGTGGGCTAAACATTATACTCCAGTGCTAGGAATACATTGCCACTGGGAGTTAAAGAAATAGCAGCAAGATACATGGCTTTCTGGACATCATGTGATTAGAGATAGACTTGATGAAGAGCTGGGTAGTATATCCTTTAGACCAAAGGGGGTATTTTGGGGGGGGGGGTACAGATTAAGTCCGGGAGTGATCCATTAGTGTGTAGTGGAATTAGTTTGGTGAGTTGCTGTTAGCATTTTTTACGTGAAAGAGAATTAGGACAGAACAGACTGCATCACACGTAGTAAGGGGAAGTTTTAGTTTCGTTTCTGTCTTAAGTCACTGTGTACCATGTATTTTTGACTGTGGGTAACTATGAAAGCCACTGCTTTGGATTGTTCCTCACTAGAATATTAGTGGGTAGGCTCTGGCCATTCTAGGCTCATTATAGAACATAGAGGATAACAAGACCTGAGCTCTGGGAACAGCGGAGGTAGCATCCTCAGACCAGAACAAGAGCCACAGTGCCTTTAAATTGTGCTAATTTAGGAACCTGTGACTAGACACGGTATTGTAAACTCAGAAATATACTTTCCTTGTTTTGTTTTGTCTCCTTTTTGATTGAACACCCCAGTCTACTTTGGCTGTGATAAAAGCGAAATCAGAAGGAACGGGATGGGTCCCCACAAGGAAGGGCCAGAGGGCAGAGTGCCCCTAGTGGTCAGACTTGGTCATGCAGACTGAGACTACACTGAGAAACCCTTCGGAGCCACAAATCAGGAATGGCTCCTCCAGTTCTTGCTTCTTTCCCGAGCAGCCAGTGCCTTTACTCACAGGTACTGCTTACTTAGGGAAAACTTCTAAAAAATCATTTTCCTGCTTCATGAATTACGTTTGGATCAGATCATCAGGGCGATCTTCTGAAATAGATAAGGAGGCTTGTGGTAGGACCATGGCATTGCCCGACTCTAAGAGTTCAGTGCAGCAGCCCTGCGTGATGATGAGACCTTTAACATTTGGCCGGGGAACCTTTCTCCAAGCTACAACTTTGGAGAAAGAAGGAGAAAAAGTTCTGGGAGGATTTCCAACTATAACAACTATTAGCAGTGGTATGAGGAACAGGCTGGGGCAAGATAAAGATTAAACTTCTAAGGTTGACTCCAAGTCTTGGGAGCAGCAACAGAATGAGATTTTTAAAAAAAACAATTATTTTCATACAAAAAACGTTTTTCAAAGAAATTAAAAACAGCCGACAAATAAAGGAGCTCCTTGTGGAAGGGTCTCTGACCATTTCTCTCCTCTTGTTTCAGATGACAGTCATGTCCCTTTCCAGGGACCTCAAGGACGACTTTCACAGCGACACAGTGCTCTCAATCTTGAATGAGCAGCGCATTCGGGGCATTTTATGTGATGTCACTATCATTGTGGAAGACACCAAATTTAAAGCCCACAGCAATGTCCTGGCTGCTTCAAGCCTTTATTTCAAAAATATCTTTTGGAGTCACACCATCTGTATTTCCAGCCACGTCCTGGAGCTGGATGATCTCAAAGCCGAAGTGTTTACAGAAATCCTTAATTATATCTACAGCTCCACAGTCGTCGTCAAGAGACAAGAAACAGTCACTGATCTTGCAGCTGCAGGAAAAAAGCTGGGAATATCCTTCTTGGAAGATCTTACCGATCGCAACTTTT
This sequence comes from Delphinapterus leucas, assembly GCF_059928025.1. NCBI lineage: Eukaryota > Metazoa > Chordata > Mammalia > Artiodactyla > Monodontidae > Delphinapterus > Delphinapterus leucas. The sequence goes on along the minus strand of NC_143132.1, from coordinate 128,048,298 downwards.
CAAATTCCCCAGGTCCTTATGTATTCTGCATTACCGAAAAGGGAGTGGTTAAAGAAGAAAAAAATGAAAAAAGGCATGAAGAACCAGCCATCACTAATGGGCCAAGGATCACAAATGCATTTTCCATCATCGAAACGGAAAATAGTAATAACATGTTTTCTCCACTGGACTTGAGGGCAAGTTTCAAAAAGGTCTCCGACTCCATGAGAACCACCAGCCTTTGCCTGGAGAGGACTGACGTCTGCCACGAGGTGGAGCCCGTGCACACCCTCGCCGAGCACTCCTACGCAGTGTCTTCCGTGGCTGAGGCTTACAGAAGCCTGCCTGTACGGGAACGGGACAGCAGTTCACCTGGGAGAACAGGTAAAGAAAACTGCGAAGCTGTTGCAGCAAAACCGAAAACATGCCGAAAGCCAAAGACAATCTCCGTACCCCAGGATTCGGATTCACCCCCAGAAAATATACCCCCCCCTCCAGCAACCAACTTGGAAATGAATCAAGAAGGAAGTCCACAGCCAGCTGCAATTCTTTCCCTTTCAAAATCTCCCAACAACAACGAAGGAGAGGTCCATTTTCCCAGGGCAGATGAAAATAAATCCTCTGATGTCCCCACACTGCCAGCCACAGAGGTGCCGCCTCTCATTTACAATTGTAGCTGTTGTTCCAAATCTTTCGACAGTAGCACTTTGCTCAGCGCCCACATGCAGCTTCACAAGCCAACCCAGGAGCCCTTGGTGTGCAAGCATTGCAACAAACAGTTCAGCACCCTCAACAGACTGGATCGGCACGAGCAGATCTGTATGAGGTCAAGCCACATGCCCGTTCCTGGAGGGAATCAGCGCTTCTTAGAAAACTATCCCACCATTGGGCAGAATGGAGGTGCATTCACAGGTCCAGAACCTTTATTATCTGAGAATAGCATTGGTGAATTTTCCAGTCCCGGAAGTACCTTGCCAGAAACAGAACACATGGTGAAATTTGTTAACGGGCAAATGCTCTACAGCTGCGTAGTATGCAAACGTAGTTATGTGACTTTATCCAGCCTCCGAAGACATGCCAATGTTCACTCGTGGAGGAGAACGTATCCTTGCCATTACTGCAACAAAGTATTTGCACTGGCTGAGTATAGGACAAGACATGAGATTTGGCACACAGGAGAAAGGCGGTATCAGTGCATTTTCTGCCTGGAAACGTTCATGACCTACTATATACTCAAAAACCACCAGAAGTCTTTCCATGCCATCGATCATAGACTTTCCATCAGTAAAAAAACAGCAAACGGGGGCTTGAAGCCTAGTGTCTATCCATATAAGCTTTATAGGCTCCTGCCCATGAAATGCAAGAGGGCTCCTTACAAGAGCTACCGACATTCTTCCTATGAAAATACTCGAGAAAACAGTCAGATGAACGAGTCTGCACCTGGTCCCTATGTTATTCAGAATCCACACGGCTCTGAATTGCCTACTCTGAATTTCCAAAACAGTGTAAACACCTTGACCAACAGTCCAGCCATCCCACTGGAAACACCAGCACGTCAGGATGTACCCACTTCCACCAGTGCACAAAACGCAGAGGGTACCAAATGGGGAGAGAGGGGAGAGTTGAAAGTTGATCTGGACAGTAACTTTTATTCAACAGAGGTGTCAGTTTCTTCGGCTGAAAGTGCCGTCAGTCCGGGCCTGCGGGCAGGGGACGCGCCCGTTTTGTCTGTGAGTAATGGCAGTGAAAACTCCACCTCTGTGATCAGCTACAGTGGCTCAGCCCCCTCGGTCATCGTGCACAGCAGCCAGTTTTCGTCGGTGATAATGCACAGCAATGCCGTTGCTGCCACAAGCAGCCACAACCCCGCAGCCCCTTCAGACCTGGCTGGCAGTCAGAGCCCGAAAGACGACGGCAAACCCGAGCCAGACAAAGTGGGGAGGGTTGTCAGCAGACCCAAGAGCATGAAGGAGAAAAAGAAAACCATCCTGTGTAACAGGGGAGAAGTACCAGAGGAGTCCAGATACATTGCTGATCCTGGAGGGTCATTGAGCAAAACCACAAATATCATTAAAGAAACTAGTAAAATTGAAACTTACATCGCAAAGCCTGCTCTCCCGGGAACCTCCACAAACAGCAACGTCGCGCCCCTTTGCCAGATAACGGTGAAAATCGGGAACGAAGCCATTGTGAAAAGGCACATCCTAGGATCTAAATTGTTCTATAAAAGAGGGAGGAGGCCCAAGTACCAAATGCAGGAGGAGACTCCGCCACGAGAGAGTGAACAGGAAACCAACAGAGACAGCCCGATCGGGCTCTGCCAGTCCGAGTGCGTGGAGATGAGTGAGATGTTTGACGATGCCAGTGACCAGGATTCCACGGATAAACCGTGGCGCCCTTACTACAACTACAAACCCAAAAAGAAATCCAGACAGTTGAGAAAAATGAGGAAAGCCAACTGGAGGAAGGAGCATGAAAACAGGAGCCCGAGCAGCAAATGTAAATACCCGGCCGAACTGGACTGCGCAGTGGGGAAGGCTCCCCAGGAGAAGGCCTTCGAGGAAGAAGAAAATAAAGAGATGCCCAAGTTGCAGTGTGAACTCTGTGACGGAGACAAAGCCTCGGGGGCCGGGAATCAAGGGAGGCCCCACCGGCATCTCACGGCCAGGCCTTATGCGTGTGAGCTCTGCTCCAAGCAGTTCCAGAGCCCCTCCACCCTGAAGATGCACATGAGGTGTCACACGGGAGAGAAGCCGTACCAGTGCAAGACCTGCGGACGGTGCTTCTCGGTGCAAGGCAACCTACAGAAACACGAGCGCATCCACCTGGGCGTGAAGGAGTTCGTCTGTCAGTATTGCAACAAGGCCTTCACGTTGAATGAGACCCTCAAAATCCACGAAAGAATCCACACTGGCGAAAAGCGATACCACTGTCAGTTCTGCTTTCAGAGTTTTTTGTATCTCTCCACGAAAAGGAATCACGAGCAGAGGCATATCCGAGAGCATAATGGGAAGGGCTATGCCTGCTTCCAGTGCCCCAAAATTTGCAAAACAGCTGCTGCCCTTGGAATGCACCAGAAGAAACACTTATTCAAAAGCCCAAGTCAGCGGGAGAAAACGGAAGGTGACACGGGCCACGAGAACTCAAATCCCCTGGAGAATCCACATTTCATTGATTCAGAAGACAGTGACCAAAAGGATAATGGACAAACCGTTGTTGATAATGTCCTTTGAATGGTGATACTTAGAAAAATCTTCGAAACTATAAGTTGGTGGGTTTGGGTTTTTCGGGGGTTTTTTGGTTTTTTTTTTTTTTTTTTAAGTTAGCCGTTTTCTCGTTTCTGTTTAATTTTGTTCACATAACAGTCATGAAGGAGTGAAATGTAACAAAGAAAATCTCATTTGTGAAAATTCCAGGAAAAGGATCCTAATATCTACTTTGGGTTTTAGCGTTAACTTCATGCAAAGTACACAAAAACAAAGTAGCTGAATCTTCCAGTATCCCAAGTGACCTGTGAAAGTTTATGAAGTTCTCAGCTATGATATTTCTGCCAGTCGGGGGAAAGAAAAGAGTTTAATTTTAGCGTAATTTAAAACTTTCTAATAAGTGCTAATAGGAACTGGCTGCTGAACTGTCTTTAGTCACTGGAGAAAATAAGGGTCAGATGTCATGAAAATGTCATCTTCATAAATAAGTTCAAAGGTAAATGAGCTATGACAGTCATTATTCCCAACCAGCTTCTATTAAAATTGTTTAAATTAATGGATACATACGAAATAATATAGTTGAAAATATGTGTGAAATGAGTAACCCGAGTAGGACATTCATACATTATCTAGAAGTACTTTTCTGCAACACAAACCTTGTAAAATACATATATAAATCACTCTAACTTTTAACTGTCCATGTCCCCTGTAGTGAATTATAATGATGAGCAATAGATCTGCAAATAATGAGGACTGATGTAAAAATCAGTAGAAAGCATTTTGAATATTACTTAAGAGCATGTGTATGCTTTTAGATGGAATGCTGTTCTCTTGAAGTTATGGCTGAGCTGTTATTAGAACTGGTCTACTCAAGTCACAGAAAACATAGGTCATGCCTTATCCATGGGGGAGAGCCTTCCCAGAAGTTACCTGTGGTTACCTGTGCTGTGCTGTATATTACTTTTTAGTGGCCTCACTTCAGAAAATGAAGAAAGGTCAGATTCTTCTGAAACTCCCTGCAGTCTTCCATCCATCACAAGGCCATGGACATGGAGGTCTTTCCAGATAGATTTAACCAGTCTCAAGGGTTCAAGTAAAACCTGACGCCTTCCATGCCACTGAAGGAGTGTCCAGGAAATTTAGTGCAAAGCATGTGTACGGTGGTGAATTCCCAGGCACTTGAAAGTGACAGAAAGCCCAATCCCTACCATTGTTAGCCTTCTTGGAGATTATGCAGCCCACAAGCACATACTATTTAAAAAAAAAAAAAGGACAAGAGAAACACACACCCCCGCCCCACCCATTAATGACTTGAGGGGGCAGAGGGAGTGATGATCTTCCTTGCCTCGAACAGAGCTTTGTCTTTGGGGGGTGGGGAGATAGAATGTGGAGTGACAAGGTTCCATCACTTACTGATATGACTCAGAAATACATCCACAAACCAGATGCCTTGTCTTAATGTTCGCAGACATCTAGCCCGCTTGCTGAAAACCACTTCCGTTTTTAATGTTCTTTTATGCTGACCCACACCATCAGCACTGCCCTCAAAATCTAACTGCCCTGTAGGATATTCCATCATGTGGACTAGGTTCCTGGGAGGCTGGAAGTCATGATTCTTACTTTTTAAACTGCCAGAATAGGAGAGAGAGAGAAAACATTCTTACCCTTTGATGACCAGTATGAGCAGAATCTGGAACCCGGTTCAAGGATGACCTGCAGCCATTCATGTTCACGGGATGTGATAGCTGGAAACCCAAGATTACCCAAGGTTGCAAGGTTACCATTGTGAAGAAGTAGCTCAAAGGACTCCAGATTCTCTCTCCAAGCGTTGTGACACCTCCATGAAGAAGACTTCATAAGGATTAGGGTGGGCAAGAAAGCATTTAAACACCCAGAAAAGGACATGATCAAAGCTGACCTTTTTATACTGTAGTACTTTGCTGTTAAATAACCCCAGTATTGTATTTGCATTTATCTTTTGTTCATCTGCTTTCACTTACAAACAGTATTATGTAATAGAGGAAAATGGAAAAATGCAAACGAGTCCAACTTTATTTTATACATTGTATATATGTATACCTGCACTATTCATTTGGGTTTTGTTAAAAAGATAGTTGCAAAGGGCCGAAGAAATTTTGAATTGATGATTAGAAAATTGAATAAGCAATCCTGTGATCTACTAATTTGTTTTATCTCAATTAGGCTTATGGATCAAGGAGAATTACTGTGTGTTTCAGTCACTTTGATTTGAGGTAACTCCAAATATAAAATGATTACATGTACTGATGTCTCCCAGCCCTTCCATGTGGATACTTTTTAAGTGGACTTGTATGCTGATAATTCTAGACCAAAGTAAATATGGCAGAATATTTATACATGAAAAAAATAATTTTGCAAATATTTTCTATAATTGTATTATTCGTTGAAAATGTTGATAGCTTGTGTTAGTTTCAGGGAGGGGTGTATATTTTGATAAAAAAAAATACTTGACTTTGTAATCCTGTATATTCTATACAATTTATAGCAGAGCCGTTTTAAGACAGCCTCGTCGCATTTTTTGTTAATTGTGAAGATTTTATTCTAAGTGATGTTTATGCATTGAGTACATAACGACCAACTAGAATTAAAGTAAGTGTGAACAGTGAACATACTGTATGCTGTACAAGATATATTGTAATTTGCTGTTTTAGCATCTGTATTTTCGTTAGAAGATATTATTAAATACAGATGTTAAGGGTTGGAAAAGTCTAATTTTATTTTTAGAACTAATGGATATAAATTTGTTTTGGCTTGATTAAAATAGCTTATTCCTACGTTGTCTCTTTTTAAACGTTTTAGTGTTATTTTGTGCAGCCAAGCAGCTGTTTCATCTGTGTGAGTCACAGCATTGTTTCACATATGAGTCATTCAGTATATTTCTGTTTCCTTTCTTGTTTACATTCCATGGTACCTGCTTACATGCTTAGGACTCAAATGGAATATGACATTAAAAAAAAGCAGAATAAAAGAGACTGAACTCTTGTTATCATTTAGTGCTTTGGATAGGCCTGATCTTACGATAAATCCGAGTGTTGGAAGTATTCTTCTCTGGACATCCACAGAAAACAAAGTACGCTTATTAACTAGCAGGTATTCGGCAACGTTCTTTCCGTGGGCCGTTTCATTCAGTCCTTTCCCGACAACCTTAGGAAGTAGACCTCATTATCTGCATTTTATAGTGACATTGAGCAGATCCCACAGCCAGACAGTGCCAGGATCGCAACCCAGGGCTGCCTGGCTCCAGAGCCCATGTGCTTGTTCCTTCTCAGCATCTTAGAGGGAAATGCTTAATGTAAACTCAATGGAGAGTGAGGAAAAGAGCTTGTGGTGCTAGTTGTCACAGTGACAGCTGTAAAGAGGCTCAGCCTCCCTGGACTCAACTCTCATTTGCTCACTGAGGCCTCAGTACTTCGGGCATTTGGTTTCTCTTATATTTGAGGATATTGCCCTATGACCTCAGTTTGTAAGAGTTTGTCCACTTTTTTTTTTTTTTTTGAATACAGGGTGAAATTTTAATGCTATTACAAACTAGTCATTTTTCACATAAAGAAAAAAATCTGTCCCGTCATCACTTGCAACCTTAGCTGATTATCTGCAAATACAGGCAGTCACAATGGGTGATGTGGCAGGAGGGCCAGTGGCTCAGGCAGCACGGGGAGAATAACTCAAATTTCCAGCCCTAATGGCCGGCCCATAGCATCAATTTTGTATTTGAAGAGCAGCCCAAACTGAATTCTCCAAAAATCCTCTTAACTACTGTATGCTAAAAGGAACTTAATTATCAAAACAACAGAATTAATAGCGAAAGAATTCGTAACAGTTGGGAAACAGCTGGATTAAAAGCATAAAAACATGACGCAGAGCCGTCCTATTTGTACGTATTCTTTGAATGATTTCAGGTCTTTTCGTTCCTATCGCTCACCTTCCTCTTTCTTCATCCCCTATTGACTGATTTGGTTCCACTTCCTGTCTCTTTTATCAGTTCCTTTTTGCAGGGGCAGCTCTTCTTCCATTTCAAGTTCCTCCTTACCTAAGAACTCACCTCCCACACCCCATCCTGGACATCTATCAATCAAGCTCCTTTGACCCCTCCCTCCCTCCCCAGTTTGCATCCTTTGACCCTGATTCTTCAAGCAAGATGGTCAAGGGAGCAGGCAGGTTGACTCGGTGTGCAATTTTTAAAACTTTAAAACTCAGCACTCCAAATTTAGACAACTAAAGAAGAACCGTTTATAACAAACGTGATTAGATTTTTACTATTTCATTCTTGACATCTGAGATATCAAGTAATTCTATTTAGAATATTATACTGAGAAGTCAGAAGCGTATTTTTCAATCATCTTTGATGACTTCTGTGTAATGATGAGTATTTTGTTCCTGTTCCAAGAAACTTTGGTACGTATATTTAAAAGATGTAACATGCTAACTTACAAAGAATTTTATTCATTTACTCAAAATGTGCTGAATTTTAAGTGTCGGGCATTTTGTCAAGCCTACAGAGATAGAAGAGGTAGCCTGTGACTTCAAGGAACTTGAGTCCGGGGAAGGAGGCAATAGATGATTACAAGATAAGCCCTGAGCTCCTGGGGGCTCAGAACCAAAGCTCCTAGCTGGGGCTGGTGGAGCCTGGGCTTCCCAGTCGGGACAGGTCCAGGTAGCTGTGACTAAAACAAAGAAACCACAAGTGAGTGTAGACCCCGCAAGCCTGGGGTGTGGGGTGGTGAGTCAGGAGAGGCATGTTAAGGACACGTCACCAGGGCCTCGGGGGGCCTGCTCTCTAGCCTGAGGGTAGAAGGACCATAGCAGGGGTTGGGGGGAGAGCATGAGGGGCTGAGTGCCAGGAGATGAGGTCAGAGAGGTGTGCCACAGGTCCAAGCAAGGTGAGCCATTGTAGGGCTTAAGCAGAGAGGAAACCATCTGATGTGTTTAAAGGATCACGCTCACTGCAGTGTAGAGACCACAGGACGAGGCAAGGGTGGATGGGGAGATCAGATGGGAGGCTGGGACCGTATAGGTGAGAGATGACAGTGGTTTGGTTAAGAGTGGGCGTAACGAAAGCGGTAAGACTAGGTCACGTTCTGGATAGATGATTTTTAAGTCTTTAAAGAAGTTCAAACATGCAAAAGTAGAATAGTACGATGGACCCCAGTGAACCCGTCATCCAACTTCAACAATCAACCAGTCACAGCCAATTTTGTTTTATCTGTACCCTCACCTGCTTCCCCTCTGTACTGTGTTATTTTGAAGTAGATCTCAGACATCATACCGTTTCATCTGTAAATACGATCATATTTCAGAATGTACCTTTGTTAAAAAGTAAGCGTTTTCCGGGTTCCCTGGTGGCACAGTGGTTGAGAGTCCGCCTGCCGATGCAGGGGACGCGGGTTCGTGCCCCGGTCCGGGAAGATCCCACATGCCGCGGAGCGGCTGGGCCCGTGAGCCATGGCCGCTGAGCCTGCGCGTCCGGAGCCTGTGCTCCGCAACGGGAGAGGCCACAACAGTGAGAGGCCCGCGTATCGCAAAAAAAAAAAGCTAAATAATTAACAACTGCAATAGACGCTGTGAAGAAGAGTTACATGTTGCTATAAGAACATCTCATGGGGGGACCTAACCGAGTCTGGTTGTCCAAGGGACATCCTTGAGGCAGTAACTTCTGAGCTGAGAGCTAAGGGATGAATGGGAGTTGAAAGGGGAGAGGGTTTCCAGGTGGAGGGAATAGCATGTACAAAAAGTCTGCTTCTAGAGGGAATACAGTGCCCTGGAATCAATGGTGCAAGAGAGATAGGTCTGAGATGAGACTGGAGGATAGGAGCCAGGCTATGCCGGCCTCCCAGGTCATGCTAAGGACTTGGATCTTATACTGAGAGCAACAGAAAGCCACTGAACTGTTGTTTCAAGCAGTTTAGGACACAAAGAGGTATTTTCATCAGTTTTGTATTGTGAAAAACCACTGTTGCTGAAATGTAGAGAATGAATTGGAGGACGGTAGTAGCCGGGAGTAGAGCAGTTAGGAAGCTCCTGCAGGCTGGAGATGATGGTGGTGTGGATTGCGTACAGGCAGTGAACATAGAGAGAAGGGAGAGGATTTGAGAGCTATTTTAAAAATCAGCAGGACTTGATGTTGGATTGATATGGGAAGGAGGGCTAGGGAAGGTCCAGGATGACCTTTTGGTTTCAGAATTGTTGAAACTATGGGAATGTAAGATGTCCTCTATGAAGCTTGTATAGGAAAAGAAGACAGAATCCCGGAAAACACCAATTTTTGAAAGATGAGTTAAATAAAAGCCTTTAAAGGCTGAGGCAGAGAAGGGGCCGAGAGGTCAGAGGAAAATGGGGGGCGTGGCAGCCTAGGAAGCCAGAGATGAAGAACCTCTAAGAGAGGAGAGAATGATCAGTTGTGTCGAGTGGAGATACAGCCAAGTAAGGAAAGTCTGGGAAATGCCCTTTCGCCCTCAGCAGCTGGAAGGTGACTGGTAGTGAGGTGCTGGTAAATGGTTAACCCCAGCTCTGTAGGGGGAGAAAGCCTTATTTATAGTGTGTGCCAGTGTCTGTGATGTGAATACTCCCACCCTGGATGATTTTAAGCCACCAACATGGTGTCAGTAAACAGGAAGTTGGGAAGAGAGGCATCCAGTGGGCTCATGAGAGCCGGTATGAGCCTGCTCTAGTGACTCAACTGGTGATCTTGGCACGAGTGGCTCCAGCGTGATGGTGCAGGTGGGAACTGAGGGGTGGATGTGAGAGTGGAGGTGGAGATAGTGAGGGAGACTCTTCTTTCAAGAAGCTTAGCTCTGAAGGGGAGAAGAAAGACAAAGGCAACCAGGGTTTGAAGGTTGGGATTCCACCTGGTGGAACAGGGCGGAACAGAGGATGAGGTGGCAAGGGAGTTGAGAGTACTAGCGAGAGACGGGTTGTAGCCAAGAATTGTGGAGCCTGGGTTTAATTTAAGGAAGTGCAGACCTCAGTCTCTGACAGACACAAATGGAGGGTCAGACATGAGGTGTCTCAGGAAAGGCTAAAGAATCTATGTTCCACATAGTGAAGGCTTAGAATTGCCGCGGTTTCCAGGTTCTAGTATTATCTAGGTGTTTCTTCACTGCTGTGTCTCCAGTGCTTAGAACATGGTCTTAAAAGTTCTCATCACAAGAAAAAAGAAATTATAACTGTGTATGGTGATGGATTGTAACTAGATTTATCGTGGTGATCATTTTGCAATATACACTGCTGGGCTCAGGACAGGCCATCCCAAAATATGCCACAATGGCATATTGATTATTTTGAATTAAAGTTACTTAAGAAGTGACCAGTGCAACCTGTTCTTATATGGCTTCCCATGCAGTTGTAGTCAGATGCTGGTGGGGTGGAGTCAACTAAGGGCTTGACTGCACTGGGCATCAAAGTAGTCACAGCCAGCCCAGATCCAAGAGGGCTGAGGAATGGAGTCCACTTCTCGATAGGGGAGTGGCGGGCACACACGGGGAGGGAAGGGATTGATGGCAGGCATCTTTTTTTTTTTAAATATCTATTTATTTATTTGGCCGCACTGGGTTTTACCTGCGGCACTCAGGATCTTCGTTGCGGCATGAGGGATCTTTAGTTGCGGCATGCATGCGGGATCTAGTTCCCTGACCCGGGATCGAACCCGGGCCCCCTGCATTGGGAGCGCAGAGTTTTAACCACTGGACCACCAGGGAAGTCCCATGGCAGGCATCTTTAGAGACAAGCTACTGCAAGGGATAATTCCCTTGAGAAAACCATGGCACAGAGAAGTTAGATAACTTACCCAAGGTCCTACAGCTTCGCCGCTGTGGAGTTAATCCCAGGCATCTGAGTTCCAGAGCCTGATAGGAGAGGCAAAAGGGTCCTAGAGCCCAAGAGCACAGCACAACCTCTCATAGCAAAGTTGTGGTGGTTAAGAGAACAGCATTATCCATAGTAGAACCAGAGAGTTCCTGGGGTTCTATCAGAAGTCTGGGAGAGAGGAAGAAATTCTAAAAATACTATGAATGGAAAGAAATGAGGAGAGTGCAAATTGGACCAAATTTCAAGGATGATCTAAACAAGGCTCTTTTTATGTTGGGGGTGAAAATACGGCCTTGTGTGCCCCAAGGCAAATGGAAGACTTCATACTTTTGCTTGTCTCTCTCCAATCAGGAAATGGAATTGTGTGTGTGTGCGTGTGCGTGTGCGTGTGTGTGTGTGTGCGCACGTGTGTGTGTGTTGTTTTTCCTATAAGTAATTAAAATCTAAAACTTTTAGACATCTGCTCAAAAGGGTCAGACATGGAGGGAGCCTATAGCTGGACCAGAAGAGGTAGAACTGAGGTGTAGAGCAGCCTCAGAGAGGTTTTTCAAGCTCCTTCAGCGCCCCCTGCTGTACAATGTCATAGCCCTGAAAGTCCGGGTCGTCGCTTACTTTAGGCAGGTCCTGGCCCTCTACGGAAGGACAAGGAAAGGACGTCTCTACTTCAAAAAGCTTACTCACTTCACTGGAGCAATGGGGTGTTGCCAGAGAGAAGCTGACTCCTTCCCAAGGGGCCTGCTTCCCTCACCCTGACAACCTGAGAGAGTATACAGTTTAGGTCCTGTTAATTTCTAGCTTCTCAGTTTTACTGGGTCAAAAGGCCAGGTCCCGCACATTGACTTGGATGTGCCCAGCTCCTCTGTACATGTGGTGAATGGGAAGAATGGCGGACCATTTCCCACGTATTTCCCCTCCTAAAGAGCAAAGGTGAGAATTCGGGGCCACGCTTTCTGTCGTCCCTCATCACAGTGAGAAGCAGCCTCCCGTTCTGCTATTGCTCGTGCTGCTATGACAACGTTCCAGCCACTGGGAACTGCTCACCACTCAGCATCATTCTGACACCAAGTGAGAGGGCCCTGCCCTGGCCTCCTCCAGAGGTCCCCTCCCCTCGGGACAAAGAGTCTGCAGGGCCAGCAGAGATGGGCCCACCCAGAATCTGCGCCATTCCCCAGACCGCAGTCAGAGTACCCAGGACCTGAGAATTCCCCGTCTCCTTCCAGGGCCTGCTCAGGCCTCTTCTCTGCCAGTGTCACTCTGCCAGGTCCCAGGGATGGCAAGGGGCAGCTGTTTGAAGGGGATTTGGACAGAGTTTGGGATATAGTTTCCGGGTCCACATGAGGGCCCCGGCAATGTGGGGAGGAGCAGAGCTGAGGGTAGGAAGGTATGGGAGGAAGACCAGGGGCCAGCCCTTCCTGTGCTGCCTCATTCCAGCCCAGAGCACCAAAGAGATGGGAATTCCACATTCAAACCTGGCCTTTCAGATCGTTATGAAAGTATGTTTGTCAAGGGAAGAGAGTAGAGCGTTTTTGTTTTTTGTTTTTTGTGGGGTTTTTTTGCGGTACGCGGGCCTCTCACTGTTGTGGCCTCTCCCGTTGTGGAGCACAGGCTCCGGATGCGCAGGCTCAGCGGTCATGGCTCACGGGCCCAGCCACTCTGCGGCATGTAGGATCTTCCCGGACCGGGGCACGAACCCATGACCCCTGCATCGGCAGGCGGACTCTCAACCACTGTGCCACCAGGGAAGCCCGAAAGTAGAGCGTATTTAATTAAGAACTTGTTAGCCTGATTTATAATTTTTAAATATTTTGATATATGATATATACGCCTCCGTCTATGTGCTTTTGCCCTCAACCCTGCAAGTGTTTGGGCACTGTTCCTCAAAATGCCTGGCTTCCATCACACTGTCTGTGTACAAGCTCTGGGCCATGTTGAAATGTCCATCCCCACCACCACCACCCCCCTTATCCACAGGCATAATCATTTCTCAATATCTAGGTCAAAAACCCCAGCCCCTCAGACCTCTGCTGGCCTTCGCCTCAGTCCCACACAGCAATCTGAGATCATTCGTTTTCAATTCCAGCCCTGCTATCAGACAACCTGCCCCTCCAGGCTGAGCGCAGAGCTGGCTCATTTAGCTCTACGTTTCCAGCATCAGAACGTTGCTCTCAAAATGAGGAGCGCCAGGTCCCCATTCTAGGGTCCCCATTCTAGGGTGACCCATCCAGGAAGGAGGGTTTTCCCGAGATGCAGGACTCGAAGTGCTCAACCGAGACAGTCTTGGGAAAACCAGGATGATTGGTGACCCTCATGGGGAAGAAGCTGTTCAGAAAGAAACAGGGCATCAGCGGCCAGGACACGAGTGGAACAAAGTGGCAATTTCAGTTTGAAACAATTAATGGGACTGTTGACTTTCCACCGTCCACCCCTCAGCCGTGAGGAAACTTCTAGACCACACGGAAATCTAGCCAGGCTGTGCAGGTCTGGGCTGGGAGAATGGAGGCCCAAGCATGGTTAAAGATGCTTTTATCTTTATTCATTGGAAGAACCTGGAAAGAAGGTGTTGTTTTCACCGTTTAATACTTAAATTATTCATTTAAATGATTTAATTTAAAGAATTAAAGGATTTTAGTAGGGGCAACTCCTACTAAATTTAAGTTTCTAGTCTAGTCTCGTTTCTCTGAAGAAACTTCTGGGGAACCCAGCTCATCACACAGCTTCCAGATGCCCGCACAAGGCATTTCGTGGAGTCCACTCTAAGGGTAAGTGTTCGCCTGTCTCAGTCTTCCCAGCCCTCTCCCCCTCCGCCTCCCACCCCACCCTGAGTCCCCCATCTGTCCTTCCAAGTAGGGTGGATGGGTTTTCCTGCTGAGTCCCTTCTTTGTTTTTCTTTTTCTTTTTCTTTTTTTTTTTTGCGGTACGCAGGCCTCTCACTGTTGTGGCCCCTCCCGTTGCGGAGCACAGGCTCCGGAAGCGTGGGCTCAGCGGCCATGGCTCACGGGCCCAGCCGCTCCCCGGCATGTGGGATCTTCCTGGACCGGGGCACGAACCCGTGTCCCCTGCATCGGCAGGCAGACTCTCAACCACTGCGCCACCAGGGAAGCCCCCCTTTCTATTTTTATCGTTAAAGCACCTGAACTTCCTTTAGAAACCACCCTTCAATCCCTTATTCCTCAACCCTACCTTCAGACCATGTGGGGGGAGCAGCGGGGGCTGGGTGGGTGGGAAATACAAGACTTAGTTTCTAGTACGTTGTGTGTCTACGTCTCAACACAAGAACAAAGAAACTGAGTCAGGATCTTCTCAATTGCCATAGAGAGAATAGTTGGCTTTAAGCAAAACTGGATCCAAGGGCTCAGGCAAAGTTATATTCTCTCTCTCTCTCTCTCTCTCTCTCTCTCTCCCTTTTCTCTCTGCTCTACTTTCCTCTGGCTTCAGTCTCAGGCTGGTTCTCTGCAATTGATGGTAAACATGTCCATTGCTGAATGGAATAAAGTTTTCCTCCCCCCAAAAAAGTCTTCAAAATGAGCAAAGACATTTCTAATAATAACCTCCCCCAACCATCAGAGTCTGGATTCAAACCCAGGACATCCAGCATCATGGTTGACACTCGTAACCTCTACTAGTAGGACACTTTGATGTAAAGCCAGTCATGAGCACCGCAAAACAAACAGCATTCAGCTAAAACTGAGCTAGGCGCTGTGTCAGATGCTTTCATCTCTATTCCTCAGAAGAACCTGAAAAGAAAGTACTGTTTTCACCGTTTAATAGATGCCAAGGTCCAAGTCCAAGGCCTTCACCACTCTGAGCAATGAGAATCGACATAGGAAATGAGAACCCAGTTTCCCGGCAGTTCCTGGACCTCGGATGAAAATTGGAATCAGGAAGCAGAAGCCTTCTCTCTCTCCCCGTCACCTCATCTCTGTGTCCCCTTTGTGTTTACATTTACTCAGTTCTCTCTGTGCTGGCTGGCCTTCTCTGCTTCTCCCTGCCCACAATGGAAGATGCTGGCCATCTCTACAGGACAGGCAAAGTCTCTATCAGAGACTGACTGCCATGCCTGTGTCCTAATTGCCACTTTATGGAAAAGGAAATCTGATTCCCACCCTCCCCAACTCCCCACTGAAGGGATCGGTTCCCTTCAGTCAGTTTACTCCTGGTCCAATGAACTCTGGTTAAAGGGACAGAGCCCTGTTAGAAGATGGCTGCAGAGACCCGACCTTGAGGGCAAACCATGATCCATAATCAGAGGTGGCAGGTGGGCTGGGAGAGGCCCTCAAGTGCCCATCACGTGGTCCCATGGGGACAAGAGCTGCTTAGTCAGTAACTGCATCAGTGTGACCCTCAAAACCTGTCATGGTGGCCTCGACTTTGCTGCCCAGCTTTCTACCCCAGTCTCCCACTGCAGTTGTACCCAGGCAGTTATAAAAAAGTCTCCTGGGACTCCCCTGGTGGCGCAGTGGTTAAGAATCCGCCTGCCAATGCAGGGGACATGGGTTCGAGCCCTGGTCCGGGAAGATCCCAAGTGCAGCGGAGCAACTAAGCCCGTGTGCCACAAGTACTGAGCCTGTGTGCCGCAACTACTGAGCCTGCACTCTAGAGCCCGCGAGCCACAACTACTGAGCCCGTGCGCCTAGACCCCATGATCCACAGCAAGAGAAGCCACTGCAGTGAGAAGCCTGCGCACCGCAACGAAGAGCAGCCCCCGCTCGCCTAGCTAGAGAAAGCCCGCACACAGCAACAGAGACCCAACACAGCCAAAAAAAAAAAAGTCTCCTGGCATGGAGGTGGGCTCAGGCCTTACCAACAGCAGCGTTTCACAGGTCTTTGTGGGTGAGAGGGCGCATGATCATGTGAAGTGTGGGATTTGGTAGAGGTATTTGTAAAGGACGCCTCATCCTTTACATAAAAAAGTGAACTTATTTTGACAGAGTGTCTTCACCTCACTTTGTCAAACTGCAAACATGTTATTCTTAAGAAATTTTATACACTTGTTTATGTGAAACCTGTGTTTTTAATGTGTTCTTTTGAGAAAAGTATTCCTTAAAAAAGAAAGAAAACATGTTTATATCTGGAAGATGAGTCTTGTAAACAAGCCATTCACATTTGAGAGAAAGCCAATGGAGGCAGGTTAGTATCTATGCTTAAACTCCTGACTGCTGTGACCTCCAACCCCCTGGTAAAAGTTTTAGCATGAAAACCCAGTCTGCCCTACCCTCTCTGAGATCAAACTTGTGACATCTCTCTGAATACTGAACCAGACACACAGACCTGAAGGAGACTCTAACCCTGTGTGGACCAGAGAGGAAAATCCTGCCAGCAGAGGTCACTGATGCTCCAGCTGGGACTCAGCAGGACAGCTCATTCCAGCAATGTGCCTGCCCCTCTTCCCTTTCTAGTAACTTGCTCCCTGTTTCACTTATTGAAGGAAATACATGTCGTTGTTGCACTGACCCAGTGCGTGCATGCTATCAGCAACTTTCTCAGTAGTACCTACCTTCTGATATCCCGAACTTAAGGGTTTTTAGATTAACACTAATACTCAGAACAGGACAGACAATAACAGGATGTCAGGTTCTGCTTCAAACTTGGGCTGTACCTGACCACCATTCCAGAAACTAGTTGCACTTGCTTCTTACCTGGATGACTGGGAGGTGACCCCACTGCTCATACACACACACACCACACACACACACACACACGGCTGAGGGTATGTGCGAATACCCCTAGAGTAAGGCTGGGTGCTGTGGTACGGCATGGCGTGGTACACCCAGAAGGGTGAAAAGAGAAGGTGCTTGCAGAGAATTAGGAGCATCTATGAGCCCCTTGTGGGCCAAAGAGTAGCCATGGACAATAGCTGCAGACCATGGACCAACTTGCCAGCGCTCTCAAGTGGCCACCAATACAGCAAAGAGATGCCACCACGGGCCATCTACCCATTCAGGGTGGAAAGGAAGAAACTACATTTGTAGGATTGGGGAGGGCATAATAAAGTACCTGAAAGCCACTGAATTGCCAAATGGTAGCACCCGTCTCATATATTGGCCAAGGCTAGGTTGCTGCCAGTCTCAGAGGCCAGGTGAGAAGACCACCTTTGTAAGCCATTAGGATATGTGGACTGTTCCCCACGCAGGCAGCCAGGTAATTGCACCTCACAGCCACTGGCCAATCGACGTGTGATGGTCTCATGAAAGCAGAAGGAAATACAGAGGCATTGTGGCAGCAGGAAACCATCTGGGAAGGGGAGGTAGCTGTCCATTTGGGAAGAGTTCTGAGGAAGAAGCATGTGACCTAGGCCTAAGCTAATCAATGCATTGCATTTCCATGGTCACAGTGATTGGGTCAGCAGTGTGCACGTGACCCACTCAGAGCCAATGAGACTTAGCGACTCCTGGAAATGCTGTAAGAGAGAAGGCATGATTCTCTCCTGACTGGACTTGGAGCTAGGGAGATACAGAGTCTGGAGGTTCTGCTTCCTCCTTGCCTGGAGCTGAGTGGGGCCACTTCGGAGGTCCTGAGATCATGACTATCTCAGTGGAAGAACCTCAAGACAGAGGGAAATTGAGTCCTGATGACACTGAGCCCTGAATCCAGCCACACCTGAAGTCAGTGTTACTCCTGGGTTTCCAGCAAGGAAATGGACTCCCCTCGCGCCCGTTAGAACGGCACTCCTGTGTCTCCTGAGGTGGGAAAGACGAGGCAGGTGTTCTCTGAGCAGGTTCTGCATCTGATACCCTTAGGATTCCTGATATGCCGGCAGATCTGAGATAAAGCCGGTCAGCCGGGGCAAGGTGCTCAGGCTCAAAAGGTCACCAGAGGTTGTTCTCTTACAAACATCCAGGCCATCCTGAATCTTGGGGACCATTCCTCACCCCAGAGTGGGAGCCAACAACTCCAAGGTATGAATTTGAACCCTAAGAGCTACACCAAGAGACCAGCATTTCTACCGCACATCACCTGTAGAAAACAGTACACATTGAGAAGCGCCTCCCTGAAATTAAAGTTGAAACCAACTTAAGTTTTAGAAGGGCTTCCAGCTGGAGAAGGATGATCAATTAATTGGCTTATTCCCATGATTACTAATTTAAATAGGTAAAGTATCATTGATTTTCCTATATTCAAAGTTCTGCCTTTATTTCTTTGTGTGTGTGTGTGTGTGGTGGTAAAAAAAAAATATCTAGGGTCATCTTGTTCCTTTCTGCTTTCCTCTCTTTTCTTTTTGAAAGTCTCACGTGTGCAGCTTGATGGATTTAACATTGTAGACCAAGTGACTCATCTTCTCTGGGTGTGTGTCCTCATCTATCAAGTAAGTGAGGCAGCATTTCTAAACTCTCCTCAGAGACCTCTTCCAAGCCAGTGACACCCATTCTGCATGTTTTTTTTAATAAAGTTTTTTTTAAATTTTTATTTTATTTTATGGCCGCTCTGCATGTGGGATCTTAGTTTCCCAACCAGGGATCGAACCCGTGCCCCCTGCATTGGAAGCGTGGAGTCTTAACCACTGGACCATCAGGGAAGTCCCCGTTTTACATGTTTTGATGTAATAGCACCTGTATCACGATTGCAGTATGACTTTTACCCCACACCTGACACAGGGGCCCTGCACGATTGAAACGGGATAAATCTTTGTTAGGCTGAGCTCCCCCAAGGGCCGCCTTGACACTGCCTCCAGAAGAGCCCAGCTTTGGGAGCAGGACGCTGTTAACCAAAAAGCCCATGGCCTACAGGACTGCACACTTGTCACAGTGCACACAGCCCGTGGCTAAGGGAAACCGGGGGACCCCATCATAGCCACTCTGGCAAATGCTCACACAAAGGGAATTTAATAGATATTTACTGGATGGATGGATGGATGGATCGATGGATCGATGGATCGATGGATGCATGGATGGGTGGATCTCTGTTCCAAATCCTTCAGGGAGAGAAAAAGGACTAAACAAAGAAGAAAGCCAGCTCTGAGGTAAGTAGGCTGTTGTCTTGACAGGAAAGGGGATTCCCTGGCCATCCAACCTGATGCTTATTGTTCAAATCAATTTCCAGTTCCTCTGCAGTGTAACTGCACAATCAAACTCCCTGGAAATCCTCTGGAGTCCAGCATCTTGCTTTAAGCCATAATGAAACCAGAGTATTTATAAATTGTTTGCTGAAGGGTTGGCTTTATGCCTAATGATGTTAGATCCCCTGGTGGGGGGGAAGGCATATATATCTGTTAAGAGGCTTTGGATTGCAATCCACAGAAAAACCAACTTAACAAGAAGTCTCAAAGTAGGCACTTCTGAAGTTCAGTTGTGTCAACAAGGACTCAGGCTTTTATTTACATCTGTCAGTGCTGTCCGTAATATCTACCCTCACAGACAGAAGATGGCCAAAGTCAATCCAAGCATCGGACTCTTATACAAGTCCAAGAGCAAAAGAAAGGGCAGCGTGGCAGGGCTTTTCTCCCTTCCTCGAAGGTCCTCAGTGACCCACAATTTAGACTAATCCTTGGTAAAGAGGAAACAGGTGTTCGCAATAAGTGTTATCCCCTGAACTGGGCTCATGGTCACCAAATGGCTGCATAAAACCTGAGCTCTATGAGCACAGCAGGAGAAGAGATGAGTCATGAGTGAGCAACCAACATGGTTGTCATAGCACGGCCACAAGGGCAGACACTGGCGATCATCCAGGTGAATCCAAATGGAACTAAATAAATTATTTTTTAAGTTTAAATAATCCACTTCCATAGTAAAAGTGGATGACAGCCGTGGACCAGGCAACCAAGGGCTCTGTGTGAAAAGCTCTGGAGGCTTCTGGAAGCTCTCGGTGACAATGAGGGCCTTCTTGCTCTATCACAGCTCCTCTGAGGCAAATGCAGAGACTTGATAAGTGTGCTTGGCCTCTTCCTGGGTAAAGGTCACGGCTCTCGGAGAAAGTGGCTCATTGTATGGCCTTGCAGAACAGTCATCATTTGTTCCTTCTCAGTGAAACTCAGCAGCCTGGGAACAGAACTGAGCTCCCTTCAACTTCCCTGGCCAGCTCTGACTCAAGAGCACACCCACGGGAGCCTGGATAAATGGCCCCGTGAGGGAGGCGTTGGGGGGCGGGGTAGGCAATGACCCCGGGAGGGCCAGAGGTTGAGGGCAAGGGGTGATTTCCCAGGAAGTACCAAAAATGCCACCTAAGAGGCCCATGTACTAACAATTCGCCTTTTATTTCCACCCTTTCTCAGCAGTTATGGAGGCAGGACCAAGGCTACCCTTGGTGCAGGGTGTGTGTGTGTGTGTGTGTGTGTGTGTGTGTGTGTGTGTGTGTGTGTGTTAGAGAGAGACCAGGAGCTGGGTATGTGTGTGAGTGGGAGGGAAGTGGGCAGGGCCAGAGGGCCAGAGATGGAGTGGCACCTGCTGTAATTAACCCACCCCCGGGGGTCACCCTGGGTAGAGTGCCACTCCTTTTTCCTCCCCCGCAGGTTTGGGAGGAGCCCATGAGACAAAGTGGGTAGAAGAATAGGTATATGTCGTGTCCTCTCTGGGCCTCTCTTCTACCTTCATCCATGCTCGGCTTCTACTCTCATCCTTTCCCCTTGTCTGCAGACATGACTGTGGGAGTCAAGAGCCCACTGCCCCAAGAACAGGCTATGTATGTGTGCCACTAGAGGCACCCAAGATTACTTCAGGATAGATGAACATTTTCTAGTTTAATAGATATGCATTTGTTTACGTTTCATTACCAAAAAAAATTGTAAGTTGTATGGTGGTCGTGAGAATTCCACTGGTTCTTGAGCTCTTCCTTCAGGAAAAGAACATTGAACTCCCCCTAGTGCTGGAGGAAGGCAAGACCCAGATGGAGGGAATTTGAACGAATGGCATCTTGGAGCGTAAAAACAGTGATTTCAGTATTAAAAAACCAAGTCTTTGGGCTCCACCACATCATACTTCTGGTAAATATATGTCTCATCTGGAGCACTTTCTATTTTTACATTAACAAAACTCTTGTAAATTACTCAGTGGAAATAGCTGCTTTCTAGGGGATCATATAGGAAGCTGGTAATTTCTGGATTGTACCCTGATTTCTAATTCCACTTTCAGCTAAGTCTTTTAATAAATCCCTAAATGTCTTTCTTTTTATTTCCTCATCCAGGAATTTGCAGAACATTACTGAGATTTCAATGAGTTTTTGTTTGTTTGTTTGTTTTTTGTGGTACGCGGGCCTCTCACTGCTGTGGCCTCTCCCGTTGCGGAGCACAGGCTCTGGACGCGCAGGCTCAGCGGCCATGGCTCACGGGCCCAGCCGCTCCGCGGCATGTGGGATCCTCCCGGACCGGGGCATGAAGCCGCGTCCCCTGCATCGACAGGCGGACTCTCAACCACTGCGCCACCAGGGAAGCCCTCAGCATCCTTTAAGTCAATATGCATTTCTCCTAAAACGGACAAATAGGCCAAGGTGTGCATATGTGTTTGACATACAATGTTTGAAAATATATGTGTCCCTGTAAAGTATAAGTAGTAACATCTTTGGCCAGGATTCCATTAACTGCTGTTTGCACTTTTCCAGTGTAATAACAGGTGTTTACAGTAATGACTGAGGAACTGCATATTCTTGAAGTTTCCTTTCAATAATCTTTTATTGTGCTGTCACACCATGGCTATAGAATGTATTTCTAGCACAGATATCTGTGTCTTCAAGTCACTCATGCATACACGGCACATAAGGTAATTCTAGACATTGTCCCACTCCCTGACTCCTTTTGTTTAACAGAAATTTTACTACAATTTAATATAGAAGATTCCTTTATCTGAACCAGGGAGAATGGAATTAAAGCTACTATTTAATAGAGAAAGAGTAAGAAAACGGTACATTTTGGTGAGGAAATGAAGTCAAATTTTTATTTTATTATTATTAATTTTTTAAATAGATCTTTATTGGAGTATAATTGCTTCACAATACCGTGTTAGTTTCTGTGACAGAACAAAGCGAATCAGCCATATGCATACACATGTCCCCATATCCCCTCCCTCTATTTATTTTTATTTTTGTTTTTTGGCCTTGCCGCAGGGCATGCAGGGTCTTAGTTCCCCCACCAGAGATCAAACCCGTGCCCCCTGCAGTGAAAGCGCGGAGCTTAACCACTGGACCACCAGGGAAGTCCCGAAGCCAAAGTTTTAAAATGTAAAAAGTTTCAAATGCCAGAGAAGATCCTCAGTCAGCAAAAACTAGATCGGACTACAACGTGTGTATTTGTAAACAGATACGCGATTGAGCAAAAAGCTGGATTTTCTTTTTTCTCCAACAGGTGGCGCTACACTAGCACCCTGCCTCATAAACACGGGCAGGGGAAAGGCCACGGGGAGCCACGAAGCCCACTTCCTGTAGCAGTGATCATGGGATCTATTATTTATGTTTGATTGTGGCCCTCGGGGACCTCCCTCCATCACAAGACGTAACCTAGCACAGGCCCACACACAGAGAGGCACTCGGTGAAGTGTGTTTAAGGAGGATGACTCCAATCATTCTTCCTAAATTCCTTTATTCGTTCACTCATTTACACAGTCAGTAAATATTTATTGAGTGCCTATCAAATATTGGGTGGGCCCCATGCTTGGGGCTGGAGATATAATCGTGAAGAAAATACATGGACACTGTCCCTGTGGTTTAGTGGAGGAAACAGACATTACTGAAATGCTCAAATTTATGAAATAATCGCAAAGTGTGGTAAGTGATCCAAAGGAAACGTACAAGCCATATAACAGTACAGACACCGGGATAAGATGAATCAAGGCAGAAAGGCGGCATAAATATGGACGAACTTCTGTACAGAATGAAAGAGGAATTGTCTAAAACGTTAAAGTCTACCCTGTGACTACGTATTAAGTTATTAGGAATATATGTAGCACTCTTTAAAATCACCCACCACCCTTGCCATGGTCACCAATAGACACAATAACCAACAGACATAGAAAAAGTGCCCCATTCATCTCCCACTAAAGATTACACTTCAGCCAAAGTCTGGGATGGTTCCATATTTTCTCTCCTAAATGGCTTTCCTTCCTCTAACCTCCCTCCCTCAAAATGCAGTAATTGCATCAGAGGCTGCACATAACCTACAACTTAAATTTCCGCAACATGGTTTTCTTCGTGTCAATTCCCTTCTCATGAAAGAGTCGGAAGGTCTGACTCTCTCAAAGCTGACATTCCAGTTTCTCACCCTGTTACTGAAGGATCTCCATGACATGCTCTAACTTCCTTTCAGTTTGCTTCCCATAGGCCCCTATACAAATCCTGTAGGCATTTCTTAGTATACCTACCACCCTGGAATAAACATTGCCCCTATCTCCCTTCCCTACCTCTGTTCCATGCCTTTGCTCCATGCCATTCCAGGCATCTGTGTAGCTTTCTTTCTTACCAATAATGATGCCTTCCTTAAAACAAAACCACCAGCTTTTCAGGTGTTAAAGTCCTTTAAAAAAAAAAAAAAAACATTGATGATAGGAATAGGGGTTTCTTTTAAACATACTTGCTTGGTGAAAAAAAAAATTGATAACTCACATGTGGAATCTAAAATATGACACATACCACAAAAAAAAAAGAGAATAAAATACGACACAAATGAACATATCTACGAAACAGACACACAGACTTACAGAACAGACTTGTGGTTGCCAAGAGGGGGCAAGGGGAGGGATGGACAGGGAGTTTGGGATTAGCAGATGCAAACTATTATGTACAGAATGGATAAACAACAAGGTCCCACCGTATAGCACAGGGAACTATATTCAATATCCTGGGATAAACCATAATGGAAAAGAATATGAAAAAGAATGTGTATATATGTATAACTGAATCACTTTGCTGTACGGTAGAAATTAACCCAACGTGGTAAATCAACTATACTGCAAGAAAATAATTTTTCTTTTAAATTGATAACCCTGTTAGTCTTCCCGTTAAAAACATTTTATTACATTGATCTTTTGAACTGTAGAATCAGGGAAGCACAGTGCTACAAAGAAGTCTCCCTTGGCAGGCTCTGGCCTGACTTCATTTGGGAGAGAAAATTAGCCCACACCTGGGAGGGCTGTCCTAGTGCTGAGGCTCTGTGATTCCAGGTCAAGAGACCTCAAGGATGGTAAACAGTTCTCCAGTCTGTTAAGATTTGCCCTCAGCGTTCTGGTTTCCTGTCTGAGGACCTACATCTTCTTCCGGCCATTTGCTGGACAGACGCAGTCTGCCCACAGGCTGCAGTCTCGGCCTTGCAGGCCTCTATGGAACTACCACGTTAGAACATGACGTGTGATAAAAAAAATTAT
The DNA here is from genome assembly GCF_059928025.1 of Delphinapterus leucas. Classification (NCBI taxonomy): domain Eukaryota; kingdom Metazoa; phylum Chordata; class Mammalia; order Artiodactyla; family Monodontidae; genus Delphinapterus; species Delphinapterus leucas. The sequence goes on along the minus strand of NC_143132.1, from coordinate 128,023,994 downwards.
CAATGTATATAATGGTGGTAATTTCATTGTGAAATACCCAAATATGCTGCTTTCTTTTTAATTTCCTTACACTGCCCTTCCCCCTGCCTCGTATTTCCAGCGGTTTCCACTTGCCTCAGGGAGGTTTAGTGTTGTTACAGAGGGACACAAAGAAAAAGAAAAAAAAAAATTAAGTATCAGCTTCCAAATAGGATTTTAGTATTTTTCTGCCAGATGATCTTAAAAGCTAGGTTTCATAAGGGAGAGAAAAGATGTTCTAGATTCCTTTATTTCTCTTGTTGGCATATCAAAAGTCAGTTTGATCATAGAGTTTACGCAGGGAAGTAGACAAGGAAAAGAAAGAATGCCCACCCCATCCCTGCCGCCCCACTAGTCCTAGGTTGTCAGAGATGATGCTAATCTCCCTTCTCCTGATTCCACCCAAAGTGGGCAGGCTTGTTAAGTAGGTGGGGGAAAGGTTGAGGGCTTCGCTGGTAAGAAAGATGAGAACAATTTTGGAGAAATGAAATGCTACATCTTCTTTGCACATTTGTGAGTAGGGTGAAAAAATCTGCAACTCTTCACACATGTGAGTGTTGCCAGCTTTCCTCACCCTCCTCCCCACTGCTAAATTTGGTGTTGCTGGAGTTGCCCAGTTCCTCCCATCCACCCACACACAACTGGGGAGAAGAGCTTGGAAGGTCCAGATCGGATCTTTGGAGAATCAGGGGAAAGGAAGAGAGAGAGAGTTGGTGTAAGCCACACGGGTAGATTCTAAGGGAAAAAATGGAGAGTAGGGGGCATGAATGTTGTTCAGAGGCATCATGTGGGAGTGTGGGAGGAGGCCACAGAGAGATGTAGGGAGAGGGTGGGTGAGAACTGCTATTCTGGGGAAAGAGGGTGAGAAATGGATGGTTGGATATTAGAGAAAAGGAAAGGTATTTTGATAAGAGCTGCTCTAGATTGCATACTGACCCTTATTTATATTCCTTGAGATGAAGAGTAGAAATCCTATCAGGACTTTGCTTCTTTGAACCCCACCCCCTCAGGGACTGGACCACGTGGATCTCAGGTTTGACAGGTCTCTGACTTACACGCACAATGACCCTGCTACTATATAAGAGATGTGTTAATGTAGAGCAGGGGGTGATTTTGCCTCCCAAAGGACATTTGGCAATGTCTGCAGACATTTTTGATTGTCACAACGGGGAAGATGCTAGTGGCATCTCGTGGGTAGAGGCCAGAATGCTGCTAAACATCCTACGATGTGCAGGACAGACCCTATAGCAAAGAATTATATCAGCCAAAATGTCAATAAGGCCACAGTTGAAAAACTCATACAGAAAACTGGAGGAAACGGGCTGTTGTTTCCTTACATCTTCTCTTCCCAAAGACCAAGTGAAAGACAGCATTTTTTTCCGTTTTAAACATTTCAAGTTTGTGATATTAATTCTTAAACAGCACTACATACATACAGTAATATCAGCCAAATCATAGAATTCAGGTTCCTGAAAACATTTAAGGTAGGAGAATGTCTATTGAAGAATTCCACACCCTGTGAAAAAACAGAGTTGAATATGAAGGTTTCCAGAAAATTCATGAAAAGCCCTTATACATATTTTTGTTCTTAATATAAAAATATAAACCTAGCACACCAAATTAAATAACTATCACATTTAAGACATGATCATATACCCAGAGAAAACCATAATTCAAAAAAACACATGCACCCCAATGTTCATTGCAGCACTATTTACAATAGCCAGGACATGGAAGCAACCTAAATGTCCATCGACAGAGGAGTGGATAAAGAAGATGTGGTACATATATACAATGGAATATTACTCAGCTATAAAAAGGAATGAAACTGGGTCATTTGTAAAGACGTGGATAGACCTAGAGAGTGTCATACAGAATGAAGTAAGTCAGAAAGAGAAAAACAAATATCGTATAATAACGCATACATGTGGAATCTTGAAAAATGGTACAGATGATCTTATTTGCAAAGCAGAAATAGAGACATAGACGTAGAGAACAAATATACGGATACCAAGGGGGAAAGGGGTGGGGAGGGAGGAATTGGGAGACTGGGATTGACACATATACATTATTGGTACAATGTATAAAATAGACAACTGATGGGAACATACCGTAAAGCACAGGGGACTCTACCTAATGCACTGTGGTAACCTAAATGGGAGGGAAGTTCAAAAGGGAAGGGATATCTGTATGTGTATGGCTGATTTATTTAGTTGTGCAGTGGAGGCTAACACAACATTGTAAAGCAACTATACTCCAGTAAAAATTATTTAAAAATCAAAAGATGTGATAAATATGACCAGTCATGGTTACCCTCCATCTTTTGCTCACTACTAGAGAATCCTCAGAATCTAGCTCTCCTCCCATCCCACCGCTCAGCACACTTTCACTGAGATCCTAATGAATTTCTTTTGTGTTGCTCCAGATAAGACATCTACTAAAATGGATTACTGGGAGTAAGGATGTAGCCACAAGCTGATAAAGCTCCCTGGAGATCTGACCATAGTAACAAGTGTGAAAACAACTTGCAACTTTGAAATCAATTTTCCAGCTTCTACAACAACCCACAAAAAAATGGAAGATGGTTAGATCTAGCCCACTACTAGACAACAGTTCATGACCCATGAGATTCTGCTCTCCTCAGTTACCTCTGCCAAAAATGAGCTGCTTATGACATACACAGGCCCAGCCCGGGGGAAGGATTGCAAACCCCAGACCCTGCCTCTTTCCCTTCCACCTTCCTCATCTGACTTCTGAGACGTTGCCTTTTCTTTGCATCTAAGCTTTCTGCAAAGCTCAGGCTCAGCCCAGCATGATTATGTGGTCTGTTCTGGTTTCCCTTGTGGGTTTTAAATTCAGAATTCTGAGCTCATTTATTAGCAGCTTCTCTGAACAGACCATCTCATTCATTTGCTCATTCATTCATTCATCATTCAGCAATCATTTAGTAAGTGCTTTCTGTGTTCTTCCATGTTTTCTATGCACAAGAGAGGCAAAGACAAATAAAATATTGTCCAGTTGTAATAGGGAAAAACAAATCTGACTCCATATTGGACGGTTTCTTTTACTTTAAACTTTGTATTCTGTTGCTTTTGCTACAAGTTAAGAATGTTGCCTATAGTCTGAAATATACAGGATAGCCCATTCTCAAGGCTCTGACCTTTAAAGGTATAATACTTTTCCATTCATATAGAGATAAAAAGTTGCAGAACAGAGAATAATATTTGTGTTGTTGGAAGTTTACGGGAACATTGTGACCTAATCTACCTGGACAGCTGCAGGAACAAAGGATTCTGACACCAAGGAGTTTGCAACAACTAGCCACACCCCCTCCCCTTTTAGTATAAAATAAGCCTGAATTCAAATTTGGGTAAGATGTTTCTTCGGGACACTAGTCCACCATCTTCTTTGTCTGCTGGCTTTCTGAATAAAGTCACTATTCCTTGCCCCAATGACTCGGCTCTCGATTTATTGGTCTGTTGTGCAGCGAGCAGTATGAGCTTGGACTTGGTAACACAGTCCTTGAGAATCTTACATAGAGGTGAACAAATGGAAAGGTAAATGTGCTTTGGGCATTACAGTGAATGTACACACAGGGTACTCTAGTGACGCCAAGGAAGAAGAAGCCAGTTCTACAGAGCAAACCAGATGAATCTCCGGTGTTAGGCGTTATTGAAATATTTTCAGTTGAACTTATTATTGAAAGATAAGTAGGTATGTTGGTGTGCGGTACAGAATTGGCTGTCTACTCTGAGGCTATTGTTCCCCTTTCTTTCTCACAACATTGGTTTAGTTCAGGTCTCAGGCAGAAAAGCACTTTGGGAGGGAGAGTCCATCTCCAGATTCAGGGGTATTGATGTTGATCAGGCTAAGACAATTATACCTTCATCATGATTGCAAATGTGATGTTAAGGAGAAGACACCTGGTCCGGGTTGGAGAGAGTATAATGGTGGGGGTGACTTCCAGAAAAACTGTCTGGGAAGGGTTTTCCCCTCTAATAAAAAAAAAGAGAAGGAGAGATACTTTAGGAGAAAATGCTCATTCCTGTCATTGGATGTTGAGATGTTTAGAGCTGCAGCAGTCATCTTGTGCTCATGAGGTCAAAGCCAGGAGAATGGCAAAGAAGGTAACTCAGAAGCTTGATATTGTTGAGTTGAATTAATCATCCTGGGGCTGTGTACCTAAGAACTCTCCCCCAGAAAAAAAATTTTATTGTGGTACAATATACATAACATAAAATGTACAATCTTAGCCATTTTTACATGTACAATTCAGTGGTATTAAGTATAGCCATATTGTTGTACAACTGTCGCCTCTATCCTTCTCCAGAACACCATTCATCTTGCAAAACTGAAACTCCGTACCCTTCAAACAATAACTCTCCCTTCCTCTCTCTCCTCCGCCCTTGGCAGCCACCGTTCTACTTTCTGTCTCTAGGATTCTGACTACTCTAGGTACCACATAAAAGTGGAATTTTTCAGTATGTGTCTTTTGATGACCAGATTATTTCACTTAGCATAATAGCCTCAAGTTTCAGCCATGTTGTAACACATCAGAATTACCTTCTTTTTTAAGGCTGAATAATATTCCATTGTATGTATATACCACATTTTGCTTATCCATTCATCTGTCAGTGAACATTTGGGTTGCTTCCAACTTTTCTCTATTGTGAATAGTGCTGCCATGAACATAGGTGTACAAATCCCTTTGAGAATCTGCTTTCAGTTCTTTGGGGTATGTACCCAGAAGTGGAATTGCTGGATCATATAGTAATTCTATTTTTAACTTTTTTGAGGACCCATAATGACTTTTTTATGGACAAAATAAACTGTAACCGTTTAAGCCATTTTCTGACAGTTTTTCTGTTACTTGCAGCCAAAAGCCTCCTACCTAGTATCGTGAGGGGTTGGGGTAGGGAGGATATCTTGGACAAAGGGCGCAGGCGGAGTGCAGCAAATCTGCACAGAACCACCTGGCACATTTAGGAAGCTGCAAAGAGCTCGACATATCAGCACATAAAGTGCAGGACTGTATCATTTGTATCTGTTGTTGTAACAACAGAACCCATCCTCGTTAGGTTAAGCAGGAAACAAACGCATTAAAGGTCCTGGGTAACTAAGAATCTCTTGGGAGGGTCAAAGAGTCAAGTGGAAAGCTTTTCATCTAAGAACAATACCCAAGTCACACATCTGGTCAACACGCGCAGGCACTGTGGTTTGCACAGGATACAGTAACACAGGCCTCTACCTTTACTGCCTGAGGTCTTTCTGCTCTGCCTTCGCCAACGATGTCCTCTTCTTCCTCATATTTCTCTCCTCTGAATTAAAGTCTCTCGTGGCTAAAGCTCCCTGGGGGAAACTGAGTCACGTGCATGCGTCCCAGATTCAAGAGAGACTTTGACCTTGAGAAGGAGGGACACAGTGTTCTGAGGCTCATTCAAATTCAGTAGGAAAGAGTGCTGCGATTGATCAACAGTGTGTGCCATGGGTATGAGAAAGGGAGATGTGGGAGCGTATTGGACTGAACACCTGTGTTTCCCTGAAATTCATGTTGAAGCCCTAAAATATGTATTGTGGAGTGTGGCTGTGTTTAGAGATGGGGTCTTTAAGGAAGTAATTAAGGTCAAATGAGGTCATAAGAGAGGGGCCCTGATCCAATAGGATTAGTGTCTCCTTACAAGGAGAGACGCCAGATAGCTCATTCTCTTTTTCCACGTGCAGGCATCAAAGAAAGCCAGGAAGAGAGCGCTTACCAGAAATAGAATTGACCACAACCTTGATTTTGGACTTTCTGGCCTCCAGAGCTGTGAGAAAAGAAATTTGTGTTGTTAAAGCCACACAGTCTGTGGTATTTTGTTATGGTACAGAGTTGTAGTACACGTGTCATATGGTTCCCATCACTGCCTGAAAACCTCCAGTTTGCAACTACTTCATTAAAGATTTTTAAGTAGGAGAATGCAGATTGGCATTTTTGAAAGACAGCTCTGGTGGCAAAAGTGGGTAGGGTGGGGAGAGGGTTAGACAGGAAGTAGAGAGCCTACTTAGGGGTGTCTCAGTAACTCAAGGGAAAGATGATGAGAAGCTGAGCTAAGCAGTGGTAATAGAAATGGGGAAGAAGACCAGTTTGAAAGGCATTAAAGGGGCAGAATCTATAGGATTTGGTTATTGAACACAAAAGACAAGGAAGAAGAAGCAATGATGACTGCCTAGTTTCTAGCTTAGGCAGCTGGCCAAGTGAAGATGTAATTCATCCAAGCAGAATATGGAAGGAGGAACATGTACGGGGAAACAAAGAAATTCGCTTTTATTAAATATCCAGTATCAGCCCACGAGATACTTATTCGTGACATGGGAACACAGTGACCTCACAGGGCAAATCTGGCAGACACCATCTTAACTAAGAGATCAAAGTTAACATTATCAGTAGTGAGATAGATGGTCACCAGGAGCTTCCTGAAAAGATGTACTGAGAAGAACTCAGCATTGCTTACATAGTATTCCTACCAAAAATGCACAGCACACACTGGGGGATAGTCTGCAAAATAACTGGCCTGTACTGATCAAAAATGTCAAACTTGTGAAAGATAAGGAAAAACTGAAGCACTGTCCCAGATTAAAGATGTATAACAGCTGAATGCAACTCATGATCCGGGACTTTCTTTTTCTGTAAAGATCGTTATTGGGACAGTTGGTGAAATTTGGGTAAAGCCTGTAGATTACCTACTATATCGTATCACTGTTAATTTCCTGATTTTGATCATTGCACTAGGTCACATAAGAGAACTCTTTTTTCTTTAGGGTATATATGTGGAAGTATTTATGGGTAGAGGCACCACATACTCTGGAATGGTTTCAGGAATGGGTGGAGGGAGGGAGAGAGAGAGAGAGGGAGAGAGAGAGAGAGAGAGAGAGAGAGGAGAGAGAGAGAGAGAGAGAATAAATGGCAAGACCGCAAAGTAAATATTTTAAAATGTTAACATTTAGAGAATTAGGTAAAGGGTATATATAAGCTTAAAATGATATCTGAAGAAAAAGTGTTTTGAAAGAATAGATTTTTTTACTCGACAAGTTAGATATAGGTGCTTGTAGTTATCAAGGTTCAGTGCTTTTTGTGACTGAGTACCATTCCTCCTCCAGTCCTGGAGAGTGAGCCCTCGGCAAATTCATCTCCTGGGTTCAGGTCATCTAACCCTTCACTCTCCCTTCATGCACCTTTGTAGGCCTCTCCAGTCTCCCTGGAAGATATACACTAGCAGGCCATCACTCTACTTTCCCCAGGAGCAGCCAGTCATTCAGATTCTGAGACTCTATGTGCCATGGGGCTGAGAGTCCCCTGGACCTAGGGCTTCCTGAAGGGAGCATCCTTCCCCTGCTGTCTGCAGTTTGCAGGAGCAGTCTGGGGTATGATGCCTTCCTGGGTCAGTCTCAGGGTTCCAGTGCCATCAAGCCCATCATCGCTTGTGCCTCACCCTTTTGGACTATCCTCCTCTCCCCAGGTCAGAGAGGGTCTCTGGACCACTCCCTCCCAACAGCTGGAAGGCCTTCCCCAGCCAGTCTCCTTTAAGATCCATCATTTTCCTCTGTGGTCTGGGTGTGATGAGTGGCGTGATTAGCCTCTCCCGTCTCACTTTCCTGGTGTGACAGGACAGTACTCACATCCTAATATGAGAGGCCAGACCTCCTATGCAGGATCTGCAAGCATCTGGGGGAGCCATTCCATGGGCCGGCTTTAGCCATCTTTCACTCTGGTCTATAACAGGAAGAGGGCGGAAAAGTCTTCCAGAAAGAGTTGTTACTGTGCTATGGCACTTCTCCATGCCCCTCCTGTGGGCAAAGGCAAAGAGGGTGTTTCTTATCAAGACAAGTGAAAGTGACCTCCAAGGGACTCCTCATTGCACCTGGGGGTGTCCCTGGAGTGTGACAGACCTGAGAAATCTAAAGGCAAGAAGCTGAGGCTACTGCCCTGAGGTAGCAGAAGAGCAGAGCAAAAGTGAGAGAGAAGGACGGAGCAGGAACAAGGTAGAGTGGGAGGGAGCTTCCCGTCCACTGAGAGGGCGCACGATTCCCAGGAGGGATTGACTGGAAACATCACTTAAAGAGCTTCATCCAAAGTGGAAGGTGCCAGACGAATTGACCCAGCAGAGGGGTGGGCTGAGGAAATCTAGGGGCCAAATATTTGGAGTTATCAGCTGCTGGCTGGAGGTGACATGGCTAGAGTTGAGATTCAGAACAGAGAATCTCCAGGAAACCCACCTAAGTGATCCATGAAAGAAAGGCAGCTGTGAGCATCGTCAGACTCAGAGCGCAGCAATGCCACATCACACCGGGAAGGCCGTCTAAGGCGGTATCATTCCCCATGCCCTCTTCCCCTGGACCCTGCCTATCCCCAAGGTGTCAGCAACCTCACTGAGTGCAGAAGGAGCCCAAGAAAAAAGGCAAGAAGTCAACGTCATCCTGCCCTCCTCCTGTAAACCCTCCAGCCTGGGACAGGTCTAAATCTGGACAGAGGAGAAGGCTTAACTTTGAAGTGAGAAGCTTTGATTATTAGTCTGAACTAGACAGTTAAATTACTGTCATGAGACATTTTTGGTAACTAAAAGTGACGGGACGAGCAGCGTAACCTGTATGAGACTTCACCGAGGCCTGGGACAGAAGTAGTCGCAGAGCAGGGAGAAAAGGACATGGAGCCAGAAATAAAACCGTTTTGTACCCACAGAATCCTGCTTATGTAACCAAACGACGAGTGCAGGAATTGCTGCCTCCGACCCCCCAGTCAGGCCCCCTCTTTCTGGAGTCCTTTTTGTCTCCAGGAGCAACCTGTTCCCTTCTTTGTTCAAATAAGATTCTCCTATGGTTCTTTTCTGGAGCCGGTGTTGCTGCATTGGGGCTAAGCACCCAAACAGCTTTTGCACCTCCAAAATACCAGGCAAGCTGCTCAGAAGTTCCTCTCACCATCAGGAATGACTGACTGCCTTTCAGAACTGGGCTCTCCCAACCTTTTACGGCCGGGAAAACTGCCTAGTGGTACGCAGATCCTCCTAGGATGGCACTGGAGTGGCGTGATTGGGAGTGTGCACTGTAGTCAGAATTGCATCCGTTCCTCATCCCGGGTATCCTGTTTACTAGCTGTCTGACCTGGGGGACTTTTTAAACCTTTCTGTGCTCAGAGACATAGAATAACTACAACAAAAAAAGCAACAATAAACAACCATAATATCAACGCGTATGGGTCCATGTGAAGAGACTGGCACAAATAAGTGCTCAATACAGGGCACTATTAGTTTCTGTGTTTTGCCAGAAGATAGAGATACTTTTCAGAGAGGTTACTCTTGGGCTTGTGTTATTGAATCTCTCTCCTTATGGATGTTTTCCCCACCATTGACTTTTGCTGCTGAGGTTTTGGGCCATTCTGTAGCCAGCTCCTTTCTAGTTCCATCCAAGGCTCCTTTTCTCCTCCTTCAGAGTCTGGAAGAACTCAAGGGCATCTATCCAAGTACCACTCCATTATTCTCCCTTGGCCCTGGGGAGGGAACGGGGTGGGGGATGACATTTATCTCCAACCTGCCATGAGTATAGCCAGGTGGGTCTCTAGCCCCATCCTCCTTTGAATGACCGCTGAAGGTACAAACTCAAATGTGTACCAACCAGGCAAGTGATGGGGTTCTTGGCCTCAGAAGACCTTAGCTATGCCTTCAGAGCATGGAAATCAGGTGGGCCCTGGTCCGGTTCTTGCCAGCTGGATGGAGCATGTCTCCAGGATTCATGACAAATGGACAACTCTGACCAGAAAAATACAGAAATTTCTTGAGTACAGAGTAAGAGATGAAACAAGTGCATGATTGTCCAACTTTCCAGTTTTCTTTTCAGACCGATTAGTGCATCAGTCTAAAATAACAAGAAAAGTGCAGTGGTGGCATAGTGGATATACCATCACAGTGCAAAAGGAGGGAGGCTGAGAAACAACTGAAGTCAGGAAGGCCTAAGGGCATAGACTGTCCCATGCTCCAATATTCAGGCTTTCAATGTCCTGTTCCAGGAGCTGAGCAAATTTGAAAATATTTTTAATGGAGGAGCTGGAAGAAGGCTTTAGGATACAAACGTATGAGTATTTTTGAAGACATCCCCGTTATGGCTCTGTTTGATCTTGAGGTGAACAGTTAAAAGTACATTTTGAGGGACTTCCCAGGTGGCGCAGTGCTTAGGAATCCGCCTGCCAATGCAGGGGACACGGGTTCGAGTCCCGTCCGGGAAGATCCCACATGCTGCGGAGCAACTGAGCCCGTGCGCCACAACTACTGAGCCTGCGCTCTAGAGGCCTCGTGTCACCACTACTGAGGCCTACGCACCTGGAGTCTGTGCTCCGCAACAAGAGAAGCCACCGCAATGAGAAGCCCTCGCACTGCAACTGGAGAAAGCACACATGCAGCAACGAAGACCCAACACAGGCAAAAAAAAAAAAAAAAAGTACATTTTGAATATTCTGCAAAGTATTCTGAATATTTAAGGTCTTACCTCATCTTCCACTACCCTAACTTATCAAAAAGAAAAATGCTGATTGGATATAGAGGCTAATTGTACAGTGTAACTGAGTGTGTAATGCCTGAGATACAAACAGTACTCTAATGAGATGAATGGGAAACCAAGTCATGAATGACCAAAGGAACTTGCCTCCCCATCAGTTCTGCTTCGCGTGTGTAAAGCCCTATGGAAATGATCTACATTTAAATATTGAAAAGCAAGCACATTTCTCTTCCCCTGACTCACCAGGAAGAAGGCGAATAAATAACTCAGGGCCAGGAGATAGCCCTTTATAGTGCCAAGTTATAGGTTGGTGTGTGCTATTGTTGATTCAAAACAATGCTGTATAACTGTCATGTTCTGGGATTAGTTTCTAGCTGCGGGACATATTTTATTAAGAGTTTCCCTACCTTGGCCACCATGAAGCCAGCCAAGTTACGGTGAAAGACTGAACAGGTTAAAAACTGGTGAAGAAATAGGAAAAGACAAAGTAGTGAATGGAGCGGGTAGAGATAGGAGTGAGGGCCTTTAAACACATTCATTAATAATTTGAGGAAGGAAGTGAAGGGCAAGTTTGTGTATGATGCAATATTGTTCCAGTTACTAAACATCATGAAGAAATGAGAGGAACTCTAGTTGAATTTAAAACACAATGCAAGGGCGATTAAGGCAGGGGGATGCAACAGCCTTCTTGTCATAGTGAGTAAACCTTTTGAGTCTTTACAAAACCTTATTTCCCAAATGTTTTACATTAAGGAAACATTGACTCTGCTAAAAATCTCTGCAAAGCAGATCAGTACCAGCAAAAGAATATTAATGTTCTTAAACAATTATTCAGAATTAGAGTAATTAGGAATGACTTTGGATGAAGAAAAAATGAAGTTTCTGAGTTTTAGTGAAATAGTATGATAATTCTGAAATCTGCAACAGGAAGGCTGCCTGGGAGGAAAAGTGTGTAATTTTACACTTCATGTAAAACTGTTTTCAAACAATTTAGTGAGAGAGTTATGGACCTGGGGTTAAGCTAGTGAAAAGAAAGGAAACTAGGAGAATCTGTACAGATGTTATTTTAAAGAAAGGGAGAAACCTTTAAAAACTAGCTTTTAATTTTAAATTATAGGCTGTTATTAAGGTTTCCCATTCCTATTTTAACCATTTGGACAGGTATGAAAATGAATAATAAATACAAATCAGGATTTCCCAAACAGGAAAATTTCAAGTCTGCAGAGGAGAGGAAGTGAGCTAATATGATTCAAATCATTCATTCAGCAGGTATTTATTGGAAGAGTTTAAAAAAATGAATTTAGAAGAAGAGATAAACAAGTACACAGGTAACATAACACCAGGCAGAAAGTGATCAATGCCATAAACAGGTACAGATCAGAACCTCTGTCTGTGAAAGAAAAAGAGAGATGGATGGGGCAGCATTTGGTCTGGGAGGAGGAAGGGCCCTCCTAACAGAGTCCGGCTGGTGGGAAAAGTGGCTCAGTGTGGCCGGAGATAAGAGGAGTCAGGTAGGTTGGGTCCAGGACCAACCCTGAAAGCTCGCCCGAGGAATGTGAACTTTACTCTTCGTCGTTTCTAGTACTGTTCATGACCTGTACTGTGTAGCTTGCTGCTGGCTTAAGGGATGAATGAAGCCATTGATGCTTTTTTGAGCAGACAAGTGACAAACTCCAATTTTTGCTTTAGAAAGCTTAAGTGATGTGTGGGAGGAAGGACAGGGATGGGAGACCTGTTCTAAGAGTTCCAGTCAAGAGCAGGAGGTGATGTTTACTGAGTTAATCCTGCTACCTGCCCCACATTCCACTAGATGCTTCACACACACTCTCAAGAATGATTTCATCCTGAGAATCACCCTTTGAGGAGGGAAGAGTAAGTATAGAATTCCCATTTTACGGTTTAAAACCAGGTTCAGAAAGACTGCGTAACTTGCCCAAACATCACACGTGTAAAAGTGATAGCATTAGGCTCAGACCCAAGTCAGTCTCATAAGCTCCTTCTTTTTGAAAACAAAACACACACAAAATACTATGACATGTTGACACTACTCAAATGAGGATGGTTTTAATAAGGACAATGACAGGGAATGGAAAGGAAGGAAGAGAGAGGAGAGATTTTGGCAGAGTCAGAAGGATGTGGCAACTGAAAACTGTATGGGGACAAGGGATTCAAAAAAGAGTCAAAGTTTCTAGCCCTGATAACAGAATATGGCTGTGAACTCAGATTTGGAAATGAAGGTAGGGAATTAAGCTTTGGACCTATTTTTGAAACGACAGCAAAACATTCATATAGGAGGAGTAGGTTCACTTTCTCCAACATGTGTAAAAATCACATAGTGGTCACTGGCAACACACGCAGAATTGGGAGTGTCACTCCTCGGCCATAGACACATACGAAGGCCATTCTCTCTGGCTGTCCAGCCTTTGCCCAAGCGGCTTCTGCTCCTTGGCCCCTTTCCACCTCTCCCCCTTTGTCTTCAGTTTATCCTGCAGTACATTTCCCAGGAAGGTCTCCCATGACTCTCCAGTTTAATCATCTTAGTTCTTTTCTCCCAGTGCCTCTGCCCTTCTCTGTGTCTCCTCCCAGACTGAGCTGCTGGAGAGCTGGGGCTGTCTTCCCCTTGACGTTGTGCAGTCTCTGAAGCTATCATTTGTTAAGTCTGACCCTCAAAAAATATTTGTTGACAGACTGATTCCTATTGTTGCCCTAGAAAACAACTACCCTGCCCTATTAAGTCACAGTTTCTTCCTTCTTAGGGCATTGCAGTTAACCTCAAGACTAGGAAATCATCTTCCTCCTTACATACCAGGGTATTATTCATGCAGTTTACTCACTGCAAAAAGTTCCCTTGGAAAAAAAGCTAACAAACTAGTCAAAGATTTACGAATTTCCTAGTGTCAATCAACTTTTCAACAAGCTCACTTATGGGCGGGGGGATGGGAGATGCGACCCGACCCTTCCTTGCTCTTTGTTTCCCAAGTACCCAAGCGGTGGTAGAGGCGTCAACATTTCTCTATGGGAGGGTCTCCGGCACTGCACTCAGGTTGAGATTGCGGGGAGGGACCTTTTTTTGAACCAGCTTTTGCGGAACGAACAGCGTTCTGACTTAAAAGTAAGAATCTGTGTGTGTGTGGCGTCTGGCTTGAGGGTGAGGGCATGTGGACATTACTGGGGGAGTCTCTAAGGCACCTCGGCTCCTTCTGAATAAGGTAGTTTGGAGGTCCACGCAACTGTCAAATTCCATTCTCTTTTCTTCCCACAGGGAGTTCCCTTGAGCGTTAGATGTGGAAATCCGCGGACGGCGGGAGGGGGGAGTAATTCCCAGGAAGATTCGGGGAATCTCGGGAGGGCTGGTGTTTTCTCAGTGGGGTTTTGAGGCTGCTCAAAGCCACGACTCAGAGCCACACTTGGCTAGAGCCTGGGCTTTGACGGGGCCAAGAGGAGGAAAGCCAAGAGGTGGGCTCGCGCCTGGCTGCCCGGGTTCGGGGGAGCGGGGGCGGTGACTGCGGGGCCCCTGGTGGGGCGGGGGCAGGGCGGAGCGGAGCGGGGCGGGGCGGGGCGAGACCGGCCGCGGCCCGGGGGGCGGGGCCAGGCGCGCGGCTCGCCCTCGCGGAGGCCGCGGCTGGGCTCCGCCTCGCCCCGCTACGCAGGCGGCGAGGCTGCGGTACAGGCCGGGCGGCACCATGGCGGCGGCGGCGGCGCCTGCTGCTGCGGCTTCTTCCGATGCGGCGACTGCGACGGCAGAGCCGGAGGCCGGGGACGAGGACAGTCGCGAGGTCCGAGTGCTGCAGAGCCTGCGGGGCAAGATCTGTAAGCTGGGGCCGGGGTGAGGGAACCCACCCGGCGGCGGCGGCGCCGCCGGCGGCCGCGGGACTGAGGGGGCGGCGGGCGCGTGGGGGTGGCGGCGCCGAGCCGCGCTGGGACCCCGGGGCCGAGAGGGGCCTGGGCGGGGGCCGGGCGAGGCGCGCGGGGAGGACCGGCCCGGGGAGGCTGGAAGGGGGGTGTGTTGGGGGAGGCGTCTCCCGGACGGGGCGGCGTGGGCTGAGGCTGCCCCAGTCCGGAGCGAGTGGAGAGCCGGGAATTTGCCGGGGACCGGGAGGGGGGGTTTGCGGGGGCAGCGCCGGCGTGAGGGGCTCGGCTTTGGGGCGCGGCCTGGACGCTGGGACGCCCCGGCCCGGGCTGCGGCTGGGGGCGTGAGCTGGGGGCGTGAGGAGCTTCCGGCTGCCCTCCTACGCAGGCCTGCGGGCGGCTGCTGGCGTCGGGAGCGGCCCGGCGGTGGGAGCCGGGTGGTAATTACTGGGAGGCGCGGCCGGAGGAGGAGGAGGAGGAGGGCGGGGAACTGGGGCTGGCCCGAGGGGAGGGGGCTGCCTGTTTTCTGGGTTCACGAGCCGGGGCGAGGGTGGAAAAGGCGCCCAGGGCTGGGGAAACGGGCCGCCCTGGGACTCGAGTGGCCGCCGTACGTGTGCTCGCGAGTGAGCGCTCCGGGAGGGGCTGGGGCCGGACACCTGTACTTGCCCCACCTCGCTGCGGCGGGGACTTGAATCGAGAGACAGCGTGACTGACAGGGACTTAAGGCAGGATGTAGTGGCTTCCTGTGAGCAGGTCTCAAAACAGTCATCCAGCCCGCACTTAACCCACTTAATTCCTTGCTTTCTTATGCCTTTAATTGTTACTTTCGTGAGTGAGCCATCCTACTTGCCTTCACATTTTTGCTCAGAGGCCCTGAGCATTACTGTAGACAGACCATTTGAATTCAGTCATTTGGACATTTATTTTTTTTAAAAATGACCTTTTGGCGTCAGATTGCCAATTTTTTCACAGTACTGTAGTTTATTCAGAGGAAACACTTTTTTTTTTTTGGTTATTTGTAAGATAAGATATGTCAATACAGTTTATTTTTGCTCTGGTCGAAAATTAGCTTTGCTTTCTTGATTCAGTATCCTCAGACTGGAAACATGCTCCATGCTTCATGTTTCCTGTAAATAGCCCTTAGTCATTAGGAGTACTTTTTACTTTGTATGAAGAAAATCGAATTGCCATTAAAATGGTTAACAATGCTCTTTCTTGCACAGGATGTAAAATTTTCCTCTTCCTGAGTAGTGATATTATTAAGTGAGGTTGGATTTCCCCACTTGCCTTTTTCAAGTTGATCCCCCTTTCAAGTATTTGGGATTTTATTAAACCTCAGAAGCAGACATGTTAAATTCTCTCACCTTTTTATTTCCAGAAGTAGTGCTGGGGTTCTTAAGAGAGTACAGTTCTTAAAACCTGGAAAAATGACACCAGAGAAGGAGATCTTGGCTATGTCTAAGATCCCAGCACAACCTACTAGGGTATAAAATCTTTTCAGTATTCAAGTTAAGTCTTATGCTTAATGTTTGCATATATCTAATTTAATATTTGGGAAAACTATAAATGAATGGGCCAGAGCACCCCCCACTGATCTGATTTTTCAGATTTTCACTGCTTTACATTTTAGTGTCACTTGATGCTAGGCAGTGTCTATTGGAGCCTCGCTGATTTACATAGCTGCGGGTTGTACCATGGAACTACATATACACATATATTGGAATCGAGAGTTAGGGTTGGACTGTTTCCAGAAGGACTTAGCTGCCCTGCACTTTCACCTGCTCCATGGCAAAGATAGCACAGTAAGTGATATCACTGTGAGTGCAACTTGGGCCTACAAATAAGAAAACTCAACTTTGTTTTTATGGGAGAGCAACCCCACTACCCAGACTTGGAGATTGAACATCCATCTGCTGGGAGTGATATTACCTCTTTAACCATAGTCGAAGCACTACATCTGTTATCGCAGTCAGCTTCTTGCTTTTTGAATTGCTCAGCTTATAGCTCAGGTCATGGAGTGTCTGTTTCATAGAAAAAACGTATTAGGAAACTTATATACGAAGCTTCCCCCCATCTCCCTCTCTGTTTCTGTGCCCTCCTTTTAGCTGGTGTAATCTAGAGTTGGTTGACCTTCAGAACCCTGTGAAGAGATGCTGTTTTCTGTTTCCCTGAAACTGACATGTGGGTTTTGCAGGTTGGGGGCTGGGGGGCTGGAAGTGTCGTTATTAGCAGGTGCTAAAGTCACAGAAATGGGATGATAGCGGTTCTGACTGTGCAGATATTAAGCAGCTTGGGAGTGTGGGTAACTGTGTCAGCTTTCTTTTTCACCATGCTGGGAGAGAGACCTCGGAGGAAAGCTTGATGTGCCCACGAGCCTGGAGCTGTGCTGGCAGATTCCAACTGCTGATTGAGAGCCTTTGACTTGGGGAATTATAGATTCTTAGGTCTGAAAGTGAGCCTGAAAGGAAATGTTCTTTCTCCTGGACTTGGGTAGGACCCTTCATCTCCAGATTATTCCAGCAGATAATGGGAAGGTTGGATTTATATCTCTCTCAAGTTCTAGAATAGTAGTCCACAACCTTCTTTAGACATATCGCTCCAGTATTTATTGAATTTCCCATATATTTCCATATACCCCATATATTCCCCGTATACTTCACAAGGTGAAATGACATTCTGTGGTCACTTTCAAACAATCAACTGACATTAGCTAATCCAGTGTTGCTACAGTATTTGAGCTTATGTGCGGACCCTTAATTCCTTGAAGTCATATTAGTGCAGTAGGAAACCATGGCAGCTCCAAATATTAATATTCAAGAGCCAGGTTTAGTTGTTGGATGTCTTAGAGTTGTATGAACCTTTGATCAAGGAAAGCAAGGTTGTACTCCAGACTCCATCCTTTGGTCTGAACTCCTGTGCAGTGAGTGGCCGGTATGTTAGTCCTCTTGAAGCGCTTTGACATTGGCCCCATCCCCCTAAAAATCCCATACACAAGTGAAAGATGGGGGTTGGGGCTTTCTCCTTTATACTTTCAGGCTTCATGCTGTTATTTTGTCATGTCCTCCTTTTTGGTTACTGCTTTTTGTTAAGTTTGCTCTCATCCAGTTAAATCATGTTGTAAAAATGTTGCTCAGAGAGCCCAGACCACCTTATGCATGGGTTGACCTGCTCAAGGGAGACCAGATTGATAAGGGAGCCAATGAGGATTTGTGTGAACGTTGAGATGTGTGGTACAGTACAAGATCTCTGGGACCACGATATGTCCCAGAACTCACGTGGTCTCCCTGTGTAGGATCCGTGGGATATGGTTAAGTGCTTGAGTTTAGAGGCTTGGTCAGGTTAGTCACCTGGGTTTGATTCTCCACTTAATTTCTGACTTTTGTTAACCTCTGTGTGTCTCTCTGTTCTTGTGGGTAAAGTGGGGGTAGTTAAAACACCTCTATCTCACAGGCTTGATTTGAGGATTAAATAAATCCCTCCCCGATCATTCTCTTCATCCCCCCAGGAACTGAATCAGATATGGGCCATCTCTTAGGAAGGAGTAATAAAGTAGTAGCTAAAAACTTTATGTTCTGGTCCAACATGTGCTGGCATTTCCTGGTGTACAAAGCTGATTAAAATCAGGAGACTTGAATTCTGTTTCATACGTTGTTAATTATTATTCATGTGACTTTAGGCAGCTCACTTACCTTTGAGCTTGTCTTCCTCACCTTTAAAATGGGAATAACGCCTCATCACTAGCCATTTTGTACATGTTGTTCCCTCTGCTTGGCCGTGTCTTCTCCTTTCTTCCACCCCATATTTATGCCAGGGAACTCCTACTCATCCTTCAGAAGCCTGCTCCATGTGATCTCCTGACCAAAGCTGTGTGTGTGGGACACTGCTACCCTCATTCCTGGAGAGAATGTGGTAGGCCTTTGTACTGCTGGGGAATCACAAGTTGTTGTTGATTTCCTTGTAACACATTGTATAGAAATCATTTCTTTCCCCCATTAGACTGTGAGTTCTTCCAAGGTAGAATTCATTCTTGTTTTTTTTTTTGTTTGTTTGTTTTTAATGTCCAGTTGTCAGCATGGTGCCTAGAACAAAACAGGCCTTTAGAAAATGTCTTACCTCTCACTATGTTATCCTGAGGAGGATTTGAGATATGTACTATATGTGAAAGTGTTCTGTAAATTTTACAGCTAAACAAACTAGAAGATGATAGTATTATTAAAGACAAACTACATGGGTCCGTGGCAGGAAGTTCATCCCTTTCAAAATCACAGTTCCAACTGAGCTTAGGTTTGAATTGATGCCAAAGTTGCCTTATTAGGAAAAGGATTAAATTTATCTAAATGCTCTGATTGCTTATTATTAGGGGATTGAATATTATTACCTGACTGTATTCCATGAATATTGTTACTAATTGGTCCTGAGCCTGTAAGAGAAAAATCTAATAATCCCACCTTACACATTAAATATTTTTATTTGTCATGGGAGGTTTCAATTTTTTGGTAATAAAATATAAATCAAAACATTTTATTGACCAATGCGATCGAATTGAGAGGGAGAAATTAAAAAGAGTTTATTCATGCTGAGAATTCATTATTATCAGACATTTGAAATGAGATGTTATTTAATAAATTAATAGAGATTTAAAAAGGGTTTGTTCATGCTAAGAACTCATTATTGTCAGAAATTTGAAATGAGATGATGAGTTATTTAAGATGGAGGAAGAATCCATCTTTTAGATGGATCGAAATGAGAGAAAAGGGTTCTTTGTAAAAGTTCACAGAGCAGTCCGCTAATCATTTGCTCTGAGGAAGACAGGAGGTAAACCTCAATGAGTTCATAGAATTTTTCTTTTTTAACTTAGAACTCTTTGAATAGACTCTTAAGGGACTGTGGAACTAACGTAGCGTAGCTGAAATAAAACTATCGTTTTATCCTTTAATCACAGATACTAATCCTATTTCTTGCTAATGTGCTTTGTGAAATTATTTGACAGTAATAGCAGATTATGTTTTATCTACTAATGAAATTCTGTTTGCTTTTGAGTGCTGCTATCAGTTTTGTTATATAGTAATCAATTAATGTAAATTAAGAAACTTTATGTATATTAAGAAATTTCTACAATACATATTTAGTTTTGTATGTCATTATTTTCACCAAAATCCCTAGCTAAAATAATATACTTTATAAGGCTATACCAGTAGACATGCAAACATGAATGAACAGTACTTGACAAATTTGTTACAGTGAGCTTAGTTCTAAGAATATCATTAATGACAGAATGACTTTGGGCAAATTCTTTAACTTTGCTGAGCTTCTGTTTTCTTACTTGTAAAATGAAGGGTTTGGTTGTGGTCTTCAACATCCCGTCCAGCACTGAGTCTTTGATTGTTGCCTTTTAACTTGAAACATTTATTAATACTTTAAGACAGTACATTGGATGCTTTTATTTTAATGCTTAAATGTGTTTAGTATACTTATTGTGTGTAATATGCACTAAGATTTATTAGATAATATTGTTTGAATCCTAACAAGTTTTTTTTTGTGACCATTACTTTATTCAGCAGTACACAATACATATCTGAGTGTGTGTTAGGGCACCAACCTACTGGACTGTGAAATGGGCCTAAGCAGTGAATGAGATGAAAAAGGTTCTTACTAGTTTATCCTAAAGCAATAGTTGCTTTTAGACACCTGTATTCTTAGAGAATTATAAAAGTTTAGAGCCGGAAGGTAGAGAACATATCTTGTTCAGTCCCCTCATTTTGCAAATGAAGAAGTTGACACTCAGAGACTCCACTGTCACACAGTTAATGGCCTGTTGGGCACTAGTCCACTACTATCAAAGTTTTTACTAAAATGCTACATAGGATGAACTCATTAGTATGAGTGTTGCAAAAGTACTGTGTTTAATATATGAAGATTACACTGCCTATCTTAATGATAATATCCAGAAGTAGTAATAGATTTTCACTGTGCCAGCTACATCCTCTCATCTGTTCCTCTTTAAGAACTTTGTGAAGTAGTTAGGGTTAGTGATGAAACTGTGGTTGTAATCTAGGTGGAGACTGAGCCTGGATGTTTACCTTTTTTTGTTATGCTCTAACTCAGCTGTTTTCAGACCTGACTGCCCATCAGTGTCACCTGTGAACTTAAAAAGTTCTGATGCCCAGGCTTTACTCCAGAATTTCTGGGGTGGTACCTGGGCACCTGTAGGTTTAAAACATTCCACAGGGTTTGTTAATGGGCAGCTAGGATGGTGAGCCTCTGCTTTTGCCCATTGAACAGACTAGCCATCAACTACCTGAATGTTAGCAACCTGCTGTGCGTGACCATTTAAAGGGTACCAGCGACTTCCCTGGCGGTCCAGTGGTTAAGACTCTGCGCTCCCAATGTAGGGGGCACGGGTTCAATCCCTGATCGGAGGAGATCCTGCATGCCGCGTGGCATGGCAAAACCAAAAACCAAAAAAAGAATAAAGGGTACCAGTAGAAAGTTTGGTGTGATCACAGGGAGGTTTTCAATTGATTATTTTTAAAGGTTTATTTGTTCATTTGATTAGATAGTACAAATACTTGGTACAAAATTCAAAAGGTACATAAGGGTATACATTAAAAAGTTAATTTTTCTCACTTCTTTTATTCCCCTAGCCATTCCCTCTTCAGAAGTAAGCATTACCAATTAATTTCTTTCGTATGCATACAGAGATTATTTAAGCATTTATACTTAAATGTGTGAGTATTACCATCTCTGTCTCACCAATATACATATCATGACAAAATATACACGTTTGCATCTTGCCTTTTTACACTTAATAGTAGCTTGACGATTTTTCATAAATATATGTGTGTATATTAGGGAGGGAGGTAGGGAGGTAGGGGGAACTGCCTCATTTTTTTAACAGCTGCATAAAATTTCATCATCTCTATATACCACAATTTATTTAGCCAGTCCCCTGGACTGGACATTTAGATTATTTCCAGTTTTTGCTATTACAAACATTACTGCAATAAATAATTTTGTAGGTATTTTATTTTTCATATGAATGCATGTGTCTGTAGGATAAATTCCTAGATGTTAAATTGATGAATTGAGTGGTATGTGCATCTTTATGCTCAAAGGACAGTGGCAAATTGCTTTTCATAGAAACTATAACAGTTTATGCTCCCAGCAGCAATATATGAATGCCTGTTTCTTTACACCCCCATAGTGTGTATTTTAAAACTTCTTGATCTTTACTGGTCTGTAAGATGAAAAGGAACACCTAATATTTAGTTTTAATTTGCACTTCTAGATGAGGTTGAGGATTTCTTCATAATTTTTAAAATACATTTATTTATTTTTATTTTTGGCTGTGTTGGGTCTTTGTTGCTGCGCGCGGGCTTTCTCTAGTTGCGGTGAGCGGGGGCTACTCTTTGTTGCGGTGTGCGGGCTGCTTATTGTGGTGGCTTCTCTTGTTGCGGAGCACAGGCTCTAGGCACACGGGCTTCAGTAGTTGTGGCTCACGGGCTCTAGAGAGCAGGCTTAGTAGTTGTGGCGCAGGGGCTTAGTTGCTCCGCGGCATGTGGGATCTTCCCGGACCAGGGCTCGAACACTGTACCCTGCATTGGCAGGCGGATTCTTAACCATTGCACCACCAGGGAAGCCCCTTTCTTCATATTTTTAAGAGCCATTTTTTCCCCCATTTTTTGGTGTTTATTTGGTTTGCCTTTTTCCCTGCTGGATTATCAGTCATCTTACTGATTGGTGGGAATGCTTTATGCAGTAAGGAAGTTAGCTATCTTTTTAGCGGAAAGATTTTTTTAAATTTAGATTCTTTGGCTGATGTCTCTGTTTATTCTTGAGGAGAATTTGGTTATGAGATCCAGTGAGGGCAGTCTTTGTTTCATCTATGTATATAATTTCTGATATTAGAATAGAGATGGAAAAAGAATTGTTTGAGGAAAAGTAAATGAAGACTTAACTATAAACAGGAGCTAAAAGATAAACAATAGATTGGGAGAAGATACTTGCAGCAAATCCTAGAGGAAAAAGAAAACACTTATATAACACTTATACTGTGCCAGGCACTGTTTTAAAGCACTTTAAGTCCAATAAAGATGTTTGAAAAAAAAAAAAGATAAAGCACTTTAAGTATATTAACTAACTTAATCCTCATGGTGACTCTATAAGTACAGTTATTATCCACATTTTTACAGATGAGGAAACTGAGGTGCGGAGGCCTTAGTGTAACTGAGCCTTAGTTTAACTGAGGCTAAACTAAGTAACTTGTCAAGATGAGACAGTTAGTGAGCCGTGGGCAGACTGGCTCTGTTACTCTTAACCTGCTATCTATACTCCTTATTTGTTAGTGTCCAGAGTATATAAAAAGTTCATCCAAATTTTAAAAAGGAAAAGGCCATTAGAAAAATAAAGGATATGAATAGGCATTCCACAGAAAAGAAGATACAAAAGGCCAGTAAACATAAGAAAATACTGGAAAGGTTTAACAAAAATTAATCAGGGAAATACAGATTTTAAAAAGTCATCAGTTTGTGAAAAAAGAAGAGCTCATTGCTTTCAGTATTTGGTGAGGGTTTAGGGAAACAGGTACTTTCTTCACTGTTGCTTGAATTTTAAACTGGAAAGCAGTGTTGGAGAGCATTTTGGCAATATCTGTTAAAAATTTAAGTGTGTATACCCTGTGCATTTCTACTTCTACATATCTGCCCTACAGAAACACACGGTTGCAGAAGCGGTATATACAAACATGTTTAATATTACCTTGTTGGTAAAACAATACAGAGGCAATTTAAGTGTCCATCAGTAGGATGATGGCTAAGTAGTATGTTCATAAACATATTTTATAACACACACACACACACACACCCCATTTACATGCACCTGTGTGGGTGCAACTTCTTTATATCTAGGTGCCACTTTTTTTTAAAATTTTTTAAAAAACTCTGGATCATGATTGAGTCCCATTTTGGCTTCCTGGATGCTGTTATCAGAAATAGTAGCCTTATCCCATATATGGCTAAAAAGAATGAGATATATCTATAGTATGAAAGGAAAGAACTTCAAGAGGTATCGTTGAATAAGAAAGAAGCCAGTTGTTAGGGTGGTATGTATAGTTACATGTGACTTCTGTATATGTATATGGAAAAATGCACAGAAAGATGTTTGAAAAGATAAACAACATTGGTTATGTCAGTGGTGGACAAAGGGAATTGGCCTTATAAAGGTTTACTTTTCTGGAGAGTGTATTTATTTATGAGGTATGTTATCAAAAAATGACTGTTTGTATAAGTGAATTTGATACAATATTTGTCTTATTCTGTGAGAGCCTCTCTTTCTCTAACTGTTGAAGACTATCCTATCTGCAAAAATAAGGGCAACCAAATGTTAGGTTGGGTAACATTTTGAGTGCACATAGAAATAAAGTCAATTTTTCTGTCAATTTTTTGGGTAACTTTTAATTTTGATATAACTTCACACACACAAAACTGTAAGAGTAATACAGTGAATTCTCATATGCTCTGCCTGTTTTCACCCATTGTTTGTATTCAGAAAGTTGACTTTAAAAAAATTCAGTATTTTGTTTCAGAGGAATATAGTAAAAAGAATAATTTTGATCCCTTAAAATATTGTTAACATTTGTGTGAGTGGTACGGAACCTATTCGTTTTGAATTTGGGCAGTTTTATTTTTTTATTTTATTAAATGTTTATTTATTTGGTTGTGCTGGGACTTAGCTGTGGCTCACGGGCTCCTTAATTGCGGCACGTGGCCTTCTTAGTTGTGGCATGCCAACTCTTAGTTGCCGCATGCATGTGGGATCTCGTTCCCTGACCAGGAGTCGAACCCAGGCCCCCTGCATTGGGAGCTCGAAGTCTTAACCACTGTGCCACCAGGGAAGTCCCTAGACAGTTTTATTTTATAAAAAAATTTTCTTGGTAGATGGGGAAAGTGAACTAACATTTATTGAGTATTTACTCTTTTCCAGGTACTCTGTTAGGATACTTTGTAAATTATTTCATTTAATCCAATTTCATGAAGCAGTTTGTTATTAATTCCTATTTTAGCAAAGAAGCAGATGGAAAGGTTATTTGCTCAGGGTTCAAAGGGGGCAGGGGCAGGTATTCAGAAGGTCTTTAAGATGCCAAGGTCCGTGTCCTTTTCTCTACCAAGTTGCCTGTGAGTTGGTATATTGGGAAGAACTGATGAGTACGTTTCTGTTGCCAAGAAGTTAATAATGATCCCTAAATTGGTTATGGTCTAATGTCAATAAAATTAGAATGTTGGAATGCTATAAAAATTTATCTTTGGTACTGTTTTCGGGTTTCACAAAAAATGTTATTCTTCTGTCTACTTGGCTGTGCTCATGTGGGTTTGTGCATGTTAACGGTTCTCTTAGAAAACACACCCTTGCACACACACACCCCCCATATACATGCACCTGTGTGGGTGCTACTTCTTTATATCTAGGTGCCATTTTTTTTTTTTTTGAAAAACTCTGTATCATGACTGAGTCCCATTTTGGCTTCCTGGATGCTGTTATCAGAAATAGTAGCCTTATCCCATATGTGGCCTGTCCATGTAGCCCTTAGTTCTGTCATCACCTGGCTTTGGGCCTTTCATTTGCTTGCCATACTAGTCTCTCTTGGTCAGCTTAGGAGCCTTTAAGTTTCTTGTAGCTGTAGGGACCATTGGCCTATCCTAGGAGAGATTTCTGCCCTATGTGCTTCAGAGTTTGGTTTGCTACTTGAGAAGGGGGCTGTAGGGAGCTTAGGGATCAGCACACGTTCAAAACTGAAACCAGAAGTGGGCAAAGCAAACCACAGGAAGATCCTGCCTGCAACTTGGTGACGTCTCTCTATAACCCATGGAGGTTTCCTGGCAATACCTTGCGAAACTTGCCTTTTCATGTACAGTAGTTTCCTAACTTCTTGCTCTGGCCTAAGCTTCAGTCGGAGGTGATTAATATGATAGCAATATAGATAACTGTATGATAATTATTATGCACATGACTTGTGTAAAACAATTGGCCCCTAACTATGTTCTGTAGACTTTCACACTGAGGAGCTGTATCTTACCTAGTAGGGCATTTTTGAGGAGTTGCCATGGAATTCATGCTTTAACCTTGACTTTATGCCTTGTCAAGAGTTGTACTTTATGTTGTTCAGGTTTTATAACCACAAGACAGTTCTTTGCTCACTGAGTTTAGGCTAACCACCTAAACTATACTGGATTCCTGGAGTCCTTTGCCCACTCAAGTGCTCACTCAGTGCTATTACCTCGTTTATGTTTTACTGGTGATTGCACAGTACCTTATTTCCGTGATGGAGTAGGAGTGCAGTGTTAGTGAAACTTTATTATTCCCTGTTTCTTTAACCTCCAGGTCCCAGGTTGATATCATAGTGCCTGTTCTTCCATAGAACCAGATTTCTGCTAGGAATTATGTAATGTGTTGATTTTTTTTAAGATGACCAGTTGAGTGGGATTATAGAATCTCAGATTATATTTTTAAAGGTAATTTATCATTTATTGGGAGTAAGAAAAGTTGCTTGACAATCTAGTTATCTGATTATGTTAATTTATGCATTGGAAAACCCTACTTACTAGTAGATATTCCAGCAGTCACCATATGCCTATTGGTGTCTCATTCTCTGCCTCAATAGTATCACAAATATAAATGTATAACTTCCCAGTGGTGCTTTCGAGATGACAACTAGACAGCAGAATAACAGCTATGTAACTTTCTTATCTTCAGTGGTTCTTAGGTACCCCCCCCCTTTTTTGTTACTGTACACCTGGGGCAATCCGACATACTCTGAAGAGGGTGAATAGGAAACCTTTTGGAAGGTCATGTGTGATTACGGCAGTTTTTCTCTTCCTTTCTCCATTGAGAACTGTAAAAAATGAACAAGAGAGAGCTCTTCTGTAAGATTTCTTTATAGGAAATATTTATTAGGTATCTAGAAATTGAATGAAAATGTAGCATGTTGAAAACATGATTTTCTGCTACTTTTCTAGTAATCACCTAACCTCTCTGAGCCTCAGCTTCCTTTTGTATAAATTCGTAATGGTAGTTATTCTAATCTTACAGAGTGGTTGTGGGAAGATTGGATGACTTGCTATAGTGCCTGGCACGTTGTAACATAAACAGTAGTGATAATCGGTAAAGTAAATATTCATAGTTTTCTTGATGAACAGCTATTTAATATAAATGTATATCTAGTTCTTGTAGTGTTTATGAGATTAAACTGGCCACAGGTAGCAATATCTAAAAACGTTTGAAATCAGTGTTGCCACGTGCATTTTAAAACATTTCAGGTGTTATCTCTTAAAGCTACGGGAGCCTAGAAGATTAACTAGTTAAGGCGTTGCAAACTCCAGTCTACAGAGACCAGGCATAGTGAAGTTGAAGCCAGGTGGGGATTGTTAGGATTTCGAAAGAGGCTGTCCCTCTACAGTTTCTACTCAGAACCACGTTGCCAGGTCTCTGATTATTAAAGAGAAACCAGAAATATGGATTTATTTATTATTAACTCTCCCAGTTTCTAGATGTTGGCTACATTTTTCCTAACACTATGCAATACAGACAAAATAAATCTCTGGTTAGCTGAACCCCAAATTGTGCCCCCCCATTTGAAACATTTCAAACCCCTCATTTTAGAGATGTGCAGCCCGAGGTATAGAAAGGTCAGGTGTTTGTGCATCTGTTTCCTCTAGTGGAAATGTATTATTTCTTTAATAAAAGTCTCATTAAAAAAAAGTGAGCTTCTCTGGTGTATCTAGTTGTTAAATTACAGATTATCTTTGGTCAGAACCTAATGGCTTGAGTGAAGGGAATTGTGTACAGATGCTAATTTTTAGGAATCTCTAACCAAGGAAGGGCACTACTAGTTACTATTTACTGAGTGATTACTCTGTTCTAGGCATCGTGGTAAGTGCTTGACCTGAGCTAATGGTCACAGTAGTCCTTGAAGCATTATAATTACCTCTTTTTATGCAGGAGGTTGAGACTAGGGACATGCAGATCATTAAGTACAAAACTCACGTTGAAACTCATAGGTGTCTCCAAAATGAATTTGTTTAACTTGCACCAGTACTGTATATGTTTTCAGAATTTTGTGCAACTTTCATCTTACTGCAAAAATTAAAATTAAACATTATACGAAAATTTGAAAGACCTTGTATGTTAACATTACATAGGATTGTCTTGGGACTCCCCTGGCGGTCCAGTGGTTAAGACTCGACACTTTCACTGCAGGGGGCACGGGTTTGAGTTCTGGTCGGGGAACTAAGATCCCGCATACCTCGCAGTGCAGCCAAAAAAAAGAAAAAAAATAAAGAACACATATAGGATTGTCTTTTTGTCTATAATTAGATGGCATAACAGCATTTTACTTTTATTCTAAGCTTGTCAACACTGAAACTGTTATATTTTTAAGCGTATGTTTGATTCATTCTCCTTCACTCCATTTTTTTGTTGTGTGTGTAAATGATAATGTTTGCATAGTTTTATATCTTGCCCCCCATCTAAAGGTCTAATCCTCTGTTTAGGTTGCTATTCCAGTTATTAGAACATCATATCCTGAGTCACTTAGGCCAAATTCTGTGGATTTTCTCTCTGTAGTACCTCTTCCATTTTTCTTTTCCTCGCCTCTTCCCTTTATTCCCTTAGTTTAGGCCCGGTAACTGTTAGTAATTTTCCTGAAGCATAGTTTTGATCACACAGAAACTTTTAGTGACCCTTGTTGCTTCCTGAATAAAGTTAAAACTCCTTAGCTTGGCATTCCAGGTTCTGTTTGATGCCACCTTTCCTTTATAGTCTCATCCTTTCTTATAACCCTTTCATCTCTCTTTACGCTTTAGCCAATTTGTACTATTCACTGCCTCCTTGAAGGTGCTCCTCCTGTTTCCACCTCCCGAACTTGTTCACGTTGTGCCTGCCTTACTCCTGGAATGTTACCCCTCCATTCCCAGTTTCTGTATTTAAAAAAATTACTTGGAAGAAGTTACCGTGAAGATTAAGTGAAATAATATATATGAAGTCCCTAAAAAAATCTATGTGTAATGTATTATTTATTTGATAAATGAATGTAGTGAACTATTATTATGATTTAGCTTTCCTCCCACTCCAAATAATCTTTATCTTCGGATCATCTTGTCCAGGACCCTGGCCCTTTGCAGTTTCTCTTGGGAGTTAATCACGCTGGCGGGTCTGTATTGGCTTTTATTTCTGTGCTTAAGGTATCCTTTGAAATAGATTGGAGATTCTACAAGATCTCTTAGGATAGTTTCAGAAAGGAGTAGCTGTCTGTTCCTCTCAACACTGCTGTGTCCAGAAAGACATTAATAGGAATGGAAAGACTAGGCTGTGGAATTTGATTTCTGTCATTTCACTGTGCCAGCTGTGTAACTGTGAATTTTTTTTTTTTTAGTTTATAAAAGAGAACAGTAATGCTTATGTCACAAGGTTGTTGTACCAACCAAATGAGGTATTTGAGAAAATATTTAGCACTGTCTCGGAGCATGCAACTGCTTGGTAAATATTTATCTTCTTTTCTTACTTGTCCCAGTAGTGTTCCCCTCTCGGACACACAGAAACATGCATACAAACCTATAGATATAAATGCATGCACACAGTCCCCCCAAAACATACACATAAACACATATATGCATACTCACGTTCATGCCCAGAAGCGTAACACTGGACTCTCTACCCAATACCCTGATATTTGGGATTCTAGTCCTAGGTAAAATTTATATGGTAGGCTCTGGACCTGTGACCTTTGCACAGAATCATTGATCTTGTACACAGAGAGTTGACTGTCTTTCTATTTCTGTTAATCTAGGTTATTGGTTTTGATTCCCAATGGTGTTTATCTTCTTGGTTTAAATTGTTTACTTTTTGCCAATGACTAAAAGCTATTTTCTATAAAATAGTTACTTGTCTCCCCTCTTTCTTCAGGTACTTATGCAGAAGTTACCTTCTAGGTGGAGCCTTCCTTGGTTCCCCTCCCTCTGCCATTTCATGTGGTGCCCATTCCTGCTTAAAACTAACATACCATTTTAATTTATTTATCTTATTTATTATCTGTCCATCTGTGTTAGTTCAATGGGGACACAGTTTTCTCTGTTCTTCTCATTAATGTATCCGTGGCGTCTGAGTAGGCACTCAGTAAATGTTTGAATGTGTGCATTTCAGGACTGGTTTGTTTGTTCTCAATATGATATCTCTGTATTAACACTATAAAAATTCTGAAATTTAGTGCTTTTGGTAACTGTATACAGGAGACATTTTCTTTTTAAAACTTTGGAACAGTTGACATGGATAAACTTATATCAAACTTATAAAAAGAAGTTTATATGCAATTTTATAATTCGTGATGTGATATTAGAACCCCTTTTTTTGCCCATGCTGAAGTTATAAACATACACATACTTATACTTATTCAGTAGATATTTCATTAACTGTTATAAGCTAAGCATGATGCTAAGCATTGGTCCTGTCCCTTAAGTTTATATTCAGCAAAGAGACATGTAGCAGTCTCCTTTACTGGTTCCTTCTTAACTCTACTAATGCAAAATGATGGTGGAGAGCTCTGAGGCTCAGTCTTCAAATCTCTTTTCTTTTCTCCACATTTACCTTCCTTGTGATCCTGTATAGTCTTAAGGTTTGAGATATATTATGTACTTGCTAATGATTCTCAAATTTTATCTCTAGCCAGCACTTCTTTGCCCACTTGCATTTGCACTTGGATATCTAATAGGCATCTCAGACTTAACATACTCAATACAAACTCTTGATCCCTCTTTCCCAACAAGAGACTCTTTCCTCTGGAAGTGGCATCTCTGTTCATCCAGCTGCTCTGGCTGAAACCCTTTAAGAAGCGATCCTTGACCCCTTTTCCTCTCACATCCACATGCAAACTATCAAAAATCCTGTTGGCTCTATCTTCAAAATATATGCCCAGCTGACCACTTCTTTCCATGCCAGGACTGCCCCCCTAGTCTCAGTTATCTCTAATCAAAATGATTACAATAGCCTCCTATCTAGTTTCCTGCTTCCACCCTTTTCCTTCTGCAGTGATTCTTTAGAACAAAAGTTAGATCATGCCATTCTTCTGCCCATAATCCTTCAATAGCTTCCCATCTCATTCAGAAAAGCCTAAGACTTTCCATTGGCCTGCAAGACCCTATTTAACCTGTTTCCTCCCCCAATCCTACCTCACCTCTTACTGTTTCCTCACTCTTCCTACTTTGCTTACTGTTTTACAGCCATACTGGCCTCCTTGCTGTTCCTTCAGTGTGCCAAACTATCCTGTCTCAGAGCCTTTGCATATTTTATTGTTTCTGCTAATCCATCTCTTTCCCCAGGTATCTGCGTGACTCACTCCCTCATTGACCTCCTTCAAGTATCTCCTCAAATATCTTCACAGAAAGGCCTTCCTTGATTCCCTGTATAAAATAACATTGCTCTCCTCCCTCTCTACCCTCTGGGCCTGGCACTCCCTCACTGTCTTACCTTACTTTATTTTCTTCCATGGCAATAAATATTATATACTTACTTGTTTAAGAGTTTATGATGCTTGTCCCCACTGTCTCAATTGTATAAAAGTTCCACGTGGGCAGAGACCTAGTTTTGTTCATTGTTATATTCCCAGCATTTAGAAAGGTGTCTGGCATGCCGTCGGCACTTAATAAATATTTGTTGAATGAAATACAAGTGCAATCCGATACAATCCTTAGAGTAGAAGTGCATATAAGATGTAGTAGGGAATAGAGGAAAGGGTGACATGCCTACCTAGGAGTTGAGGGAAGACTTTACAAAGATGGTCTTAAGCAGAGCTTTCAGGAGAAAAAAAATCAGGTGAGAGCATCCCATGCAATGAAGATAGTGTTGAAAATGTACAGGGGCATGAGAGAACACAGTGTTTTCAAGGAACTAAAAGTACAGTACTGCTGGAGCATAATTTGTGGGGGTAAAGATTAAGTAGTAGATGGTGCCAGATTATGAAGGGTTTTTATGCCAGATGAAGGAATTTTAGGTTTTATCCCACAAGGTGGGCAGTGGTAGATATGGAGGAGCCATTGAAGATTTTTGAGCAAGGAGTGATATATATGTTTATGTATTAAAAAAGTAACAGGCAACAGTGTGAAGGAAGGGGATCAAAGCTAAATACAGCATTTTGTTATATACTCTGTATATGAAGTTGCAAGATATGTATGATGCAGAGAAACAATTACTGTCACGTGAATGGGCAGGCGGCTGTTTCATTTTATGGTTGACAAAACCAGTGATGTGTAGTGTGAAGGTGTTCTTGGCCTACTTGCAGTACATCTGTGAGGGAGAAGAAATGCCCTTTAGAGGATTGGTTCATCTCTAAAAATCCATACTTTAGGGGAGAAGATTTTTTTTAAAAATTTGGTTAACAGTTAGGTTGTAAGTCATGTAGACTGAAAAGTTCTTAAAGAGTACCAGTTATGAATTCAACAAGAAATGGTGTTGTTATAGAGTAGAAGATGTTGTGCTTGAAGGCCAGCCTCCTTTCTTCATAGAGGAACGGTTGTTTAGTCAATAATATGCCTCCTGCTCTTGATTCATTGTTGAAGGAAATAGCAACAGTTGTAAATGTAGTCAGAGCTATACTATTTGCTGTAGGGCCAATAATACATGTGTCTTTGTAGAAGTATCTACCTTTGCATATTGAAGTACCCTGGCATGCACAGAATTTTAAAAATCAAGAATAAGCTAAAAACATGTTCTACTTTCATTCAAATGCAAGTAAAAACTGTTTGCATTATTTCA